>NC_133328.1:89422926-89727093 GCF_042186555.1 Aquarana catesbeiana
CGGAATGAGAGCCGTCATAGCGCTGGCTCAGTCTCCGCCCCCACCTCCACCACTGACTGAGGCTATTACTGGTTACTGGTTGCTAGAGCCGCCTAGCATCTAGCAACCAGTGATGTCACAGCCTCAACTCCCTGCCCTGCAGAGGGAGCCTGAAAGCCCCAGCATTCAAAGCGGAGGAGGATTTTACTTTCTCCTTTTCTGCGCCAAGTGCGCTCTATGGTCCTCCCACTTCCTGTATGATATGAGGAAAGAAGAGAATTGTCTGTGAAGCCCGAAAGGTGATGTCCAGTGCAGGCCAGTTTTATACATTGTCATCATGTGCAGTCTGCAGAGACCCATACAAAAAGGAGGGGTTCAGGCTGGGACTTGTAGTGCTTCACTTTTAGGGGATGTTACCCCCCAAAAGTTAAGGACTATAAGTCCCAACATGAACCCCTCAGAGCTGAGGATGTGACACCCCCGCCCCCCCTTAAGTGAAGGACTACAGGTCCCAGCATGAACCCAGGAGATCTAAGGGGTTACATTCTTAGATCTCAGGGGTTCATGCTGGGACTTGTAGTCCTTCAGTTTGGGGGGATGTGTGACCCCCCAAGAAAGTTAAGGCAAATTTACATGGGGGGCGCCTAATTTCAGTCCTGCCTAGGGCAGCACAAAACCAAAATACACCACTGTGTGCATGTGCTTGTATTGATCTGTGTGTGCTTGTGTTTATCAATATGTGTTTCTGTGTGTGCGTTTAGCTGTGTGTGTTTGGTGTTGGTTTATATATGTGAGCATAGATCTGTCTGTGTGTGTTTGTGTGTGTGTGTGTTTATGTATGTATTAACCCTTCCCTGGTTCAGATCTCAGACACAATGACCTTCCTGCCAGTACATTGTGATTTGTTCTAATCTGTTACATTCAGTTATTATGGAAAGATTAACACCTTCAGTATGGAGGTCAGAATGTTAACCACTTGCCAACCGGCTCACGTCGATATACTTCGTCAAAGTGGCACGGGTATGCAAAACAACGTACCCGTGTGTCGCTGCATCATCGGCGGCTAGCAGGCACGTGTGTGCCCGCCGCGCACCACGGGAGCGTGCCCGTGGGTCCCGCGGACTCGATGTCCGCTGGTGGCCTGCGATCATGACATGGAGAGGCAGAACGGGGAGATGTCTATGTAAACAAGGCATTTCCCTGTTCTGCCTAGCAACATGACAGGGATCTACTGCTTCCAGTGATCAGGGAGCAGTTATCTCTGTCATGTTCTAGTGAGCCCATCCCCCCTACAGGTAGAGCAAGCCCAGGGAACACACTTAACCCCTTGATTGCCCCTTAGTGTTTAACCCCTTCCCTGCCAGTGACATTTACACAGTAATCAGTGCATTTTTATAGCACTGATCACTGTATAAATGCCAATGGTCCCAAAATAGTGTCAGAAATGTCCACCGTAATGTCGCAATCACGATAAAAATCGAAGATCACTGCCATTACTAATAAAAAAAATTAATACTAAAAATGCCATAAATCTATCCCCTATTTTGTAGATGTGATAACTTTTGCGCAAACCAAGCAGTATACACTTATTGCGATTTTTTTTTAACCAAAAATATGTAGATATATATTATATAATATATCTTTTTTGAGGATATTTATTATAGCAAAGTAAAAGGTGATCAAATACCACCAAAAGAAAGCTCTATTTGTGGGAAAAAAAGGACGTCAATTTTGTTAGGGTACAATGTCGCACGACCGCGCAATTGTCAAAGCGACGCAGTGCCATATCGCAAAAAAGGGCTTGGTCAGGAAGGGGGTAAATCCTTCCGGGGCTGAAGTGGTTAAACCCTACACACACTTTTTTCATTGATAAAAGCTGAAAACATATATACAGATAACATATAAAATAATGTTAACTCTACATCTATACATCTATGGCACTAGCTATAATGCCCTGTTCAGGACTGTACCTGTCTGTTATGTACTTCCACTTAATTGTTTCTCTAGTTGTCTATAATATAATCTACCAATCGGTTTAGATTAGGTTTATACATTTAAAGTTCATATATGTATGAACACTGTCGATAACATCGCACGTGTATAGTGCTGTCAGTCCCCCCTCCAGTATTGGAGCTGGGGGTAGGTGGACAGACTCTGGGAAAGTGGACAGAAAGTTTTGGGGAAGTATTATCTCCGGGCAGTCCAGAGTAAACACACACACAGGGATTTTCATTTTTCTATTGACAAACGAATAGACTAGAAGAGTTTACTGAACACGATGGATGCTTAATTATTAAAGACGGTGTAAAAAGTAATTATATTTGGATCAGGAGTTTGAGATCAAATCAAGTCCAGGATAAAAGCTGGAAAATAAATATTTGTATTTCATCTTCTTACTAAAATTGTAACTGAGGTGCATGTCATATTGGGAAAAGTATTGTCCTTGTTTTTTTATCTATCTATCTATCTATCTATCTATCTATCTATCTATCTATCTATCTAACTATCTATCTACATTTACTTATATCTCCACCTACATCTATGTAAATTCTATTCTCTATTATCTTTATATCATCGATATATATATATCATCTGTTTGTGTAAATTGTAATTACTATTATTATTATTATTATTATTATTATTATTATTATTATTATTATTATATTCACATACTATACTTTTCCTACTTTAATTTTATTTACCCATCTTGTCTAGTATAGGCTATCTATCTATCTATCTATCTATCTATCTATCTATCTATCTATCTACTGATCAATCTGTCCATTATCCATATTTCCATCTATTTAAGGAAAATTTATAGTTATTCTAATATTATATCCACTTTCTGTATTATAACTATCCCTCTGCCCTTCTAGTTATCCATCCTGTATTTTCGTATGTTACATTATATAATTTACATCTATTTAAGTAAACGTTATTTTACTTAATTTATTAAATCCATTATATATGTATATACATAATATAATATATACTTTGTATATATTATATTATATTAAAATTATATCCTTGTCCTTCAATATACCCATCCTGTATTTTCCTATATTACATTATATATATTTTTCTTTCTTTCTTATTCTATCTATCTATGTATCTATGTATCTATGTATCTATCTATCTATCTATCTATCTATCTATCTATCTATCTATCTATCTATCTATCTATCTATCTATCTATCTATCGATCTATCGATCTATCGATCTATCTATCTATCTATCATATCATATAATACAAATATGGTTCAATTCTTTAGTTGTATAGCCTGTCTATCTATCTATTATTTTATTATTCCTATTATCTATCTGTTTTGTATATCTTTCTTTCTTTCTTTCTTTCTTTCTTTCTTTCTTTCTTTCTTTCTTTCTTTCTTTCTTTCTTTCTTTCTTTCTTTCTTTCTTTCTTTTCTTTCTTTTCTTTTCTTCCAGTTTTTCTTTGTCTCTTTGTATTTTTATACATGCTTTATACTACATTGACAGATAGGAATATTAAAAAAAAAATCGTGTGAGTTATTATTGTGAATTTATTTAGATAAGTCCACATATTCCGTATATCTAACATTTTCGAAGCAAGCGCAATGCTCAGATAGAAGATAATACACCAGCAGTATTCAGTTGAATGTAAAGTTTTATTGGAAGGAACTGAAAGTCCTTTACTAAAGTGCATTCATAATTTATCCCAGTTCATGGAATAAGAGAATACATTTATTATAACAACGAGCAGAGACTTCAGATTGTATTATGGGATTGGACAATACATTTCATGCAGGTGAATGTAAAATTCCTCCGGGTACGCGGGGTAGTTTATAAGTCTTGTGTGGTCCTAATGATGACGATGTTGGTGTTATATTTTTTTATTATTATTGGTATTATGAATGATTAAATGCTTAATGATACAACACAACCTGTCTACTGTGAATGATCAAATCTTCGTGTTATCCTGTGAATGTATACACTGTTCCTATATTATGCTAAATGTGTAACAAAGATAGATGAATAGTTGTGTGCTCAGTAGTGTAGGATTGGTGGTGAAATTTCTACATAAATATTATCTTGAAGATACCACAGTCCCATTTAACATCATTCTCATTGGGAATGATGATATCCTACAAATCATACAGTGGATCCCTGAGTCAGAGCACAAGAATTGCTATTGTCCGTTTCAAAAGCTAATTAATGTTTTGCCTTGTGATTAATGCTGAGAGACAATAGTTAGTTTATGGTGTATTGTTCTGTGTAATTATATGATATAGATCTGAGCCAAACACCACCAAAAGGCCATCTCTTCTATTGCACAAAATAGGCTGGGGGGGTTTCATTCCTGCGCTTGGTTCACTAGAAACCATTACCAGTACACGATCTGAATGTTGGCCATGTTTAAAGCGAACCTGTCACCAAAGACAAAACCAATGTCGCACAGTGGCCCATACGCTGCATAGGAGCTGAATTGAGGCAGACCACTTCACCCTGCTCTGTACCTAGGCACCGAAAATTTAACATGGCTGCACCCATATTACATTATCATCACAATGCCACTTAGTTGGGAACTGCCAGACACGGTAGAAACGTTTTTCTTATATAATTAGTGAATTCCTGAATGTTTAGCTTTTTTTGCTGGTGATGTGTTCTGTTTAAATTTCTATTTTGTTTATAGGTGGCTATTCGGAACCTCATACACTTCTGTAAAGGACACCGACTAAAATACGCCTATGCACTACAGAAAGAAAGAAAGAAAGAAAGAAAGAAAGAAAGAAAGAAAGAAAGAAAGAAAGAAAGAAAGAAAGAAAGAAAGAAAGAGAAAGAAAGAAAGAAAGAAAGAAAGAAAGAAAGAAAGAATATGTATATACAAGTTCAGATAGATAATATAAAGTATAAAATAATAGATAGATAGATAGATAGATAGATAGATAGATAGATAGATAGATAGATAGATAGATAGATAGATAGATAGATAGATAGATAGATAGATAGATAGATGTTCATGCACACCTAGATTAAATGATAATTATGAAGAAAATTGAATTTAGACAACTCAGAAAATAAATGAAACAAGAAAATATTACACATGGATGAGAAGACAAATAAGTAGATAGATGAAAAAATAAAAATAAATGAAAAAATATGATTAATATATACAGACAGATACATATAAAGTTAAAAAATAAACAGTGTAAAGGGAAATATTACTAACTAAAAATAAATAAAATAAATAGAAGGATAGATAGAAATATAGATAATAGATAGATAAACGAAATGTAAAAATATGATATATATATATATATATATATATATATATATATATATATATATATACAGATACATATAC
The DNA here is from genome assembly GCF_042186555.1 of Aquarana catesbeiana. NCBI lineage: Eukaryota > Metazoa > Chordata > Amphibia > Anura > Ranidae > Aquarana > Aquarana catesbeiana. The sequence continues at coordinate 89,428,247 of NC_133328.1, forward strand.
AATGTAAAAATAAACAATGTAAAGGGACATATTACTAATAGAAAATAACCAATAGACAGATTCACTAAAGGAACAGACAGTGTGCACTTATACAAAAAGTGAAGTTAGGTTTAATTTAAGTACCCAATTACTGATGAAGAAATTAAAAAGAAACAGGATTTCCATGCACAGGATTGGATGACCGGAGTGAGCACAGCTTTGCTTTATTCACCAATCGATGCTATTCGATTTTGGAATTATAAAATGAGCACAGACCTAGCACTCATGTCTCTCCCATCTCTCCTCCCTGGGTCAGGGCACTAATAATCTTATATCTGTGTCTTCTTAGATTTTTTTTGCTCATTTTAGGAACAAGAAATCAGATCTTAGCAGGACTTGTATATAAAATATATAATAATAATGTGCGTATGTATATATATATATATATATATATATATATATATATATATATATATAAAACTGGCTCTGATGTGAAGCCACACGCCGCAGCTAATGATTCCATCTCTCTTCAGACACTAAAGGGATATTGAAAGCTGACTGAGACAGGATGTGACACTTGACCTTCACATTGTACACCCTGGAGGATGCAGATAGGTTTCAAAATATTACTTATCTCCCCCTCCCCCACTCCTTGTCTGCAGAGCTAAGACTCCCATCTAGGGACCGCACTGCTTCATTTCCATTAACACAGAAACAGGCAGCCAACTACAAGAGAAGTGAGTGGCCGGAATTAGTCGTGGGCTCCCTCCTCCCTGAGCCCCCAGTTCCAGGTGAATGGTGATGAGCGGCTCCAGCGCAATTTCCGCCCCCCCCCACCAGGCGTCTGACGCCCCCGCACGGCACACAGCGCTGAAGTCAGCAGCGCCTCTCACCTGCCCTTATCACACCATCCATCCTTTATTGTCACACTGCCCCTATCACCCCATCCATCGCTTTATTATCACACTTCCCCTGTCACCACAACCATCCTTCATTAACACACTGCCCCTATCACCCCATCCATTGCTTTATTATCACACTATCACACTGCCCCTATCACCCCATCCATCCTTTATTATCAAACTGCCCCTATCACCCCATCCATCCTTCATTATCACACTGCCCCTATCACCCCATCCATCGCTTTATTATCACACTTCCCCTGTCACCCCAACCATCCTTCATTATCCCACTGCCCCTATCACCCCATCCATCGATTTATTATCACACAGCCCCTATCACCCTATCCATCCTTTATTATCACACTGTCCCTATCACCCCATCCATCCTTTATTATCACACTGCCCCTATCACCCCATCCATCCTGTATTATCACACTGCCCCTATCACCCTATCCATCCTTTATTATCACACTGTCCCTATCACCCCATCCATCCTTTATTATCACACTGCCCCTATCACCCCATCCATCCTGTATTATCACACTGCCCCTATCACCCCGTCCATCCTTTATTATCACACTGCCCCTATCACCCCATCCATCTTTTATTATCACACTGCCCCATCACCCCATCCATCCTTTATTATCACACTGCCCCTATCACCCCGTCCATCCTTTATTATCACACTGCCCCTATCACCCCATCCATCCTTTATTATCACACTGCACCTATCACCCCGTCCACCCTTTATTATCACACTGCCCCTATCACCCCGTCCATCCTTTATTATCACACTGCCCCATCACCCCATCCATCCTTTATTATCACACTGCCCCTATCACCCCGTCCATCCTTTATTATCACACTGCCCCTATCACCCCGTCCATCCTTTATTATCACACTGCACCTATCACCCCGTCCATCCTTTATTATCACACTGCACCTATCACCCCGTCCATCCTTTATTATCACACTGCCCCTATCACCCCATCCATCCTTTATTATCACACTGCACCTATCACCCCGTCCATCCTTTATTATCACACTGCCCCTATCACCCCGTCCATCCTTTATTATCACACTGCCCCTATCACCCCGTCCATCCTTTATTATCACACTGCCCCTATCACCCCGTCCATCCTTTATTATCACACTGCCCCTATCACCCCATCCATCCTGTATTATCACACTGCCCCTATCACCCCATCCATCCTTTATTATCACACTGCCCCTATCACCCCATCCATCGCTTTATTATCTATAGTCGGCGCTTTGTTGTCCCACCAGGCTGTAGGTGTAATATCGCCAGGCTTTCAGACGATTATTAATAATTAAATGAGATTCAAACATGGAATAAATCATTTGTATTTGGGAGCTCGCCAATATGTCCCAGTGCTGAGCGCAATTTTGGGAGAGCTCTGCGCTGCTTCTTTATTAACTGATTATTAGGAAGACAGCAGTCTATATAACAAGTGCAAAAAGTTACACATTGACACTAATTTTTACAAATATATACATATACTTTATTGTATACACACACACACACACATATATATATATATATATATATATATATATATATATATATATATATATATATATATATTCTTAGATTGTAAACTATAAGGAGCAGGGCCCTCTGATCCCTACTGTATTAAAGTGTATTGTATTTGTACTGTCCACCCTCAAGTTGTAAAGCGCTACGTAAACTGTTGGCGCTATATAAATCCTGTATAATAATAATAATAATAATAATAATATATATATATATATATATTCCATTGTAAAGATAAAGATGAGACAAGTGGAAGTGGGGCAGACAGAAAACTGCTCCTTTTATTGGAGAGACATCTCCCTGAGCTCATTAATGAGAAATGTGAATCAAACTGGAATCAGGGATGTTCTATATTTCCGAATGCAACGGATAATGGAGATTGGTGGGATTCACAGCTGAATTATTAGCGCTGTCAGGGGATACAATGTGTATACATACTACATACAAATCCTAACAACGAATCATGTCTGCATCAGTAGTGTAGGAGGTAATCTCAGCGACCGGGAGTACCTGCATTTTTCACCAACTTCCCAGAGAAAAAAAAAATTGTTCTTTGTGATAAAACATCGTCTATCTATTATTTGGCCAGCTATTGAAAATGAATCTTTTGCGTTGCATTAAATGCTGTATTAGAATTATGTATCTGTTCTTCTATCTGTCCAACGTGTATATATCTGTATGCAACTTTAATTTAGTCTGTCCACATACGAATGCATCTATCTATCTATCTATCTATCTATCTATCTATCTATCTATCTATCTATCTATCTATCTATCTATCTATCTATTGTAAAGGGAAATATTACAGATGGATGGAAATAGATTATATATAATACATATGTTATAATTATATTATATAGTACAATATATATATATATACATGATTATTTGTTACATATATATATATATATATATATATATATATATATATATATATATATATGTGTGTTTAAAGATATATTTTAATTATTATTATTATTTTTAATCTATCTATCTATCTATCTATCTATCTATCTATCTATCTATCTATCTATCTATCTATCTATCTATCTATCTATCTATCTATCTATCTATCTATCTATCTATCTATCGTTCTAACATCCCATAATCTAGGTGTGTGTGAATCTAATTTAACTATGTATCTATGTATTTGTTTATTTAGTTATTTTATACTACAACAGTTGGTGCTTTGTTGATCTCTACACATATCAACGTTTCTAATTATCCATAAGCCTAATTTTTGGTACTATTGTTGCAAAAAAATTCTGCTATAATTATATTTCTACCTCTATCCATATGCCATTTTAGCTTATCCACGAATCTCTCTCTCTCTCTCTCTCTCTCTCTCTCTCTCTCTCTCTCTCTCTTTCTTTCTTTCTTTCTTTCTTTCTTTCTTCCTTTCTTCCAAGCACACATCCAAATAGAAGATACAGACTGCAGAACAATGTTTATTCAGTGTTTGTGAAAAGGAACAGCAGCAATTGGAAACATTAGCAGTGTGACCAACTTAAAGATCCCCATAACGTATTTTCCACGCTGAAATGGATTGGTATTGGATAGAGCCTTGTACAGCTTACTTCTCAGCATGAAGTGTGACTCAGGTTGGGTTGGCGAAGTAGCAATAAGGTCGTACCTCATTTACCCAGCAGGGGGCAGCTCTGTTCAGCGTATAGTGAGGACAATTACCAGCTCTATCTAGCACCTTAGCAGCTGATTGCCAAAAACTCCACGCATGACTTGTTATTCATGAAAAGTCACTGGCAGCTTCTGCAGACAAAGGGATCATTGTTCTGTGAATAGTTAGAGGCAGCATTTTACACTGACTTGTTCGTAAACTGCAAGGTCTGTTCGTATTATATTACACATTTGTACTTGATTTTATTATTCATTTTACTAGATTTATGAAATACGATATTTTGCTGCCTCTGCAGAGAAAATTATTTCATCTTCTAAGTATAGAGGATTACGCAAAGCCCTAGAAAACCTATACATGTTCACAATTGTAATATATATAGATATTGATATCTATATATATATCTAGATTTAGATGGATATAATCTATCTATCTATCTATCTATCTATCTATCTATCTATCTATCTATCTATCTATCTATCTATCTATCTATCTATCTATCTATCTATCTATCTATCTATCTATCTATCTATCTATCTTTTTGTTTAAATAATATAAAAATGTAATTTATATATTTTAAATAATACAACTGCAAAACTATAATGAACAAAAATAGCAATACTAAGTTATAAACTGTCTCATTAGAGCTTCAAATCTAATTGAGGGCTAAAGAAAAAATACATATTTATATCTGATAATGGTAATTACAACATAATAACAACAACAACAACAATAATAATGTAAGTAGAATTTTAATAACACTAATAATAATAAGGCTACATTCACATGGGCATAAACATTTTACTAATTTTATTAGGCATGTTTTTTTTCTAGCACAAAAGTTCCTGTTTAATGATCAGTAAATACTTGCATAAAATTGTCCTGTTTTTTCCCAAATCCTGCATCTATCTATATAGATGCAGATTTTTGGATTTTGTTTTGTGGATATGAATACAGTGCATGTATTTGCACCTATGTAAGTGTCTCCATTGAAAACAATTCAGCTGTGTTCAAATCCATAAATATAAAAATGCTTGTAAATGCATTTTGCTTTTTAGGTAAGGCTGTGTGAATGAAGCATAATAATAATAATAGTAATAATAATAATAATAGTAATAATAATAATAATAATAATAAAAGCTATTCTGCCTTTATAGTCCTAAAGCAGTAATGAAGTCAGCAATTAAAAATCAGTAAGTTGCAATCAAACGCACACCTCAGTGCCATCACATGCAAATCAGTGCAGCATTGGATGTTAAAAAGTGATCGTAAAGGGAAACATGTCATTCTTACCTGCTTTGTGCAATGGTTTTGCATAGAGCAGCCCTGACCCTCTCCTTCTTGGGTCCCCTGCAAGTGCTCTAGCCTCCCCCCCCCCCCGCTTGGTGCCCCCATAGAAAGCAACTTGCTATGGGGGCACTCATGCAGCCTCGATCCTGAGCCATACTCTGTGTGTCCACTGACACACAGTGTGGCTCGGCCCCGCCCCCTCACTCCTGCCTCAGTGGCTGTGATTGACAGCAGCCAGAGCCAATGGCAAATGTGCATAATACCTAGTACACACGATGAGAAAATTGGATGAAAAATACCGCTTTCGCATCAATTGTCCAATAATCTGATTGTTAGAAAACAGCTATCGAGAGCTGATCACGACAGTTAATGCGAAATTATCAGAAAGGACAAGCATGTACATTTTTCTTACATGCTAACAGTACGAACGATTTTCATTTAACCACTTCAGCCCCAGAAGGTTTCAACCTCTTCATGATCAAGCAATAAACGGAACTGCATTGCTTTAACTGACAATTGCACGTTCATGCAACACTGTTTCCCACAAATAGAGCTTTCTTTTGGTGGTATTTGATCACCTCTGCGGTTTTTATTTTTTGCGCTATCAACAAAAAAAGACCGCCAATTTTGAACACAAAAAACAAAAACATTATTTATACTTTCTGCATATCAAACTTATCCAATAAAAAAAAATTAAAAATCGACTTTTTCATCAGTTTAGTCCAATATGTATTCTGCTACATATGTTTGGTAAAAAAAATCCCAAAAAGCATATATTGATTGGTTTACGCAATTGTTATTGCGTCTACAAACTATGGGATATTTTTATGGCATTTTTATTTTTATTTTTAGTAGTAATTGTGTGATCAGTGATTTTTAGCGGGACTGCGATATTGTGGCGGACAAGTTGGACACTTTGACACTTTTTGGGGACCAGTGATCAATGCTAACAAAATGCACTCTCACTTTATAAATGACACCGGCAGGGAAAGGATTAACATCAGGGGCAATCAAAGGGTTAAGTGTGCTCCTAGGGAGTCATTTTTAACTGTGTGGGGGATGGTTTAACTGGAGGAAGATAGAGATCTGTGTTCCTAATTAGCAGGAACACAAGATCTCTTTCTTCCTCTCTGACAGAACTTCTGCTTCTCCAGTGAATGATCGGCGGGTCCTGGTGGCCATCACGGCCACCGGACCTGCTGATTGGCTCCCACTGTGTCCAATCACAGTGGTAGCGGGTTGCCGGTGGCGCACACGCCCCCAGACCCCGAAGAGGAAACAGGAAGTTGCATTCTGTCTTATGAGAATTTTCCTAATTCTGGTAACCTCCTAATTTCCAATATGAGACTAGCATGCAAAAAAAAATGGATGATTATTCGTCCAATATTCTCATTGTGTGTAAGAGGCATAAGCCAGTGAGGAGAGAGCATTGATCCTGCTCTCATACACAGAGGGGGAATTACATTGGGCTCAGGTAAATATAAAGAGGGGTGGGGGGCTGGCGGAGGGTGCTGCACACAGAGGGTTTTTTTTTTTTTTGATGTATACATACAATGCATGAAAGTAAAAAACTTTCTGATTCTAGAGCCAATTTAAAATTTCAAAGACCCACCCACATGCCAGGAGCAGAGAGCCCGCTGCTGGGGGAGTGAAGAAAAAAAGCCCCGTTCACCTGAGAGGTCCAATTGGGTCTGTCTGTTTTTCTCTCCATTCTCCCCTATGGAGCAGCGGATGTAAACTGACTTGTGTCTGTTTACACCCCTCTACTTCCAATCCGATCCGATCTGGCAAAAACAAATGGTAGGGGATCTGTTCCTCTCTGTCTGGCCGGATCAGAATGAATAGCAGTCAGATGTAAACTGACAGCCGGTCCATTTACATCCGGCTGCCCATAGAGCAGAGCGGGTTGTGTCTGTGTCCGCTTTACATAAACTGAGTGGACACGGACATGTCATCCACCGCTCTGCTCTGCTCAGCAGGGGATCAATGTATAGATCACCTGCTGAGCAAACTGGAGTTAAGAGGAGTCGGGCCCAAGTAAAAGGGACCTAAGGTAAGTATTCCTCTACTACTATCTTAAAGTGGAACTAAACCTATAATTAAAAAAAATGCAAGCAGGCAACTCTATATTGCAGAAGAGACATGCTATGTCTCTTCTGAAATAAGACACACTTACCTGCCTGCTCACAACCCTCTAATGAATGTACACTGTGCTGCACATGCTCATCTCAGCATGCATTCCTGGGCACATGTGTGGGATAGTGTCATCCTGTACTGGCAATTTTTGAAGTTGAAAACCCTGCGAGAAGATAGCAAGGAATGTAACCATCACATTGCTAGAAGGCAAAGGTGAGCATTCTGGGGAGTTTAGTTTTACTTTAACCACTTCAGCCCCGTAAGATTTGGCTGCTCAATGACCAGGCCATTTTTTTTCGATTCGGCACTGCACCGCTTTCTGACAATTGCGCAGTCGTGAGACGCTGTACCCAAACAAAGTTGTTGTCCTTTTTTTCCCACAAATAAAGCTTTCTTTTGGTGGTATTTGATCATCTCTGCGGTTTTTATTTTTGCGCTATAAACAAAAAAAGAGCGAAAATTTGGAAAAAAAAACAATATTTTGTACTTTTTGCTATAATAAATATCCCCATTTTTTTTTTAAAAAAAGCAAATTTTTTCTCAGTTTAGGCCGATATGTATTCTTCTACATAATTTTGGTAATAAAAATCGCAATAAGCGTATATTGATTGGTTTGCACAAACGTTATAGCTTCTACAAAATAGGGGATAGATTAATAGCATATATATTATTATTTTGTTTACTAGTAATGGCGGTGATCTGCAATTTTTATTGTGACTGCGACATTATGGCGGACACATCGGACAATTTTGACACATTTTTGGGACCATTGGCATTTATACAGCGATCAGTGCTATAAAAATGCATTGATTACTGTAAAAATGTCACTGGCAGTGAAGGGGTTAACACTGGGGGGCCATAATGAAGTTAATTGTGTTCCTTGCTACATGTTCCAACTGAAGGGGGGATGGGACTTGCTAGGGGAAGAGATATATCGGTATTCATACTTTGTATGAACACAAAATCGGACTCTTCTCCCCTCAAAGAACTGGGATCTCTGTGTTTACACACAGAGATCCCGGTTCTCGTCGTGTCACCAGTGATCGTGGGAGACCACCGGGCACTCGCATCTGCTCCGGGCGAGTGCACGCGTCCCTTGTGCGGTGGCTGGCCGGCAAGTGGTTAAAAAATTGGAGGCAAAAACACAGAAATCAAGTATTGCAAAATGGATTTTGCAAAAGCATTTGACACAGTTCCCCATAAACGTTTACTGTACAAAATAAGGTGCGTTGGCATGGACCATAGGGTGAGTACATGGATTAAAAACTGGCTACAAGGGCGAGTTCAGAGGGTGGTGATTAATGGGGAGTACTCAGAATGGTCAGGGGTGGGTAGTGGGGTTCCCCAGGGTTCTGTCCTGGGACCAATCCTATTTAATTTGTTCATAAATGACCTGGAGGATGGGATAAACAGTTCAATCTCTGTATTTGCAGATGATACTAAGCTAAGCTGGGCAATAACTTCTCCGCAGGATGTGGAAATCTTGCAAAAAGACCTGAACAAATTAATGGGGTGGGCGACTACATGGCAAATGAGGTTCAATGTAGAAAAATGCAAAATAATGCATTTGGGTGGCAAAAATATGAATGCAATCTATACACTGGGGGGAGAACCTCTGGGGGAATCTAGGATGGAAAAGGACCTGGGGGTCCTAGTAGATGATAGGCTCAGCAATGGCATGCAATGCCAAGCTGCTGCTAATAAAGCAAACAGAATATTGGCATGCATTAAAAGGGGGATCAACTCCAGAGATAAAACGATAATTCTCCCGCTCTACAAGACTCTGGTCCGGCCGCACCTGGAGTATGCTGTCCAGTTCTGGGCACCAGTCCTCAGGAGGGACGTACTGGAAATGGAGCGAGTACAAAGAAGGGCAACAAAGCTAATAAAGGGTCTGGAGGATCTTAGTTATGAGGAAAGGTTGTGAGCACTGAACTTGTTCTCTTTGGAGAAGAGACGCTTGAGAGGGGATATGATTTCAATTTACAAATACTGTACTGGTGACCCCACAATAGGGATAAAACTTTTTCGCAGAAGAGAGTTTAATAAGACTCGTGGCCACTCATTACAATTAGAAGAAAAGAGGTTTAACCTTAAACTATGTAGAGGGTTCTTTACTGTAAGAGCGGCAAGGATGTGGAATTCCCTTCCACAGGCGGTGGTCTCAGTGGGGAGCATTGATAGCTTCAAGAAACTATTAGATAATCACCTGAATGACCGCAACATACAGGGATATGTAATGTAATACTGACACATAATCACACACATAGGTTGGACTTGATGGACTTGTGTCTTGTTTCAACCTCACCTACTATGTAACTATGTAAGTATTTTAAATGCTTACATTTCCATAAGTGATTATGTAGCCACTGTGGGAAGTAGTAATAATAATAATAATAATAGGGAAGGGAATAATATAGAATATCACTTGAGTGACGGCTCTGAGTCTGCTGGGCTGCTGACATCATATCCAAGATGGTAGTACCAAGGAGCAATCTCAGGTGGCTTTTGGAAGTTTACACAAGGCTTTTACAGGTAAATACCATAAAAAAATAACATGAAAAACAAACAAAGGCGCCTCTAAGTGCAGAAGGTAAACAATTTTAATACCCCAACTGGGTTAAAAACACTTACAAAATAGGAGTGGTTAACAGGCACATCGTGGGTAAGGCTGCATAGGAAGGGGTCACGATCAGAGGAAGCCTTCAGGAGGATGGATGTGGTCACTGTCAGCAGCGGTGTAAAGCACAGGGAGCCGCTGTGAAGCCGGCGTCGTCAGCGTGTGAGGGCTGCGAACCCGGAAGTGATGTCATCCGATGAGCGGCTCTGTGACCAGCCTGAACCGCAAACGAAGGGCCAGAGAGGGGATGTGATGTCATCAATGAGGGACGCGTTTCGGAACCGTCATTCGTTCCTTTCTCAACCTCGGACTAAACTGATGGCTGGGGAAGATTTATGCAAGCACACTGGCAGTGGATTGGCCGGGGGGCGGGGGCAACAAGGTATAATAACAATAAGACTAGTAAATACATATGAATGTAAGCGAATACCTACAACAGCATACTAAAAAACAGAACAATGGAGGAAAATGGAATAAAATAAAATAAAATCAAGGATGGTGATAATAAAAGTTTAAAAACGATCTGTATGACGATCAGAGTGCCTAATATCTAGGACTGACAGATCATGAAAAGTGCATGCACATAACAGATAATCAGCAAATGGGTAACATGGGGGGGGGGGGGGAGGGTTTCACATGCATGATATTGGTAACATTGAGATATCATCATATGAAAGTGTGTAAAATGTGGCATGAAAACGCCCATAGATTCAAATTAAAACAGGGGGGTATGTTAAAATGAAGGAGTAATGGTGATAATAAAACATCTTTTTATTAAAAATTTTTTAAAAAAGGAGGAGGGGAGCCTAGATAAGTGTGGAAAGGGAATGTATTGTCAAAGTATGGCACTAACTTCGAAGTCCTCGTTTAACCCCCCAGGGGCCAAAACATTTAATAGGAATATCCAATACATTTCTCTGTGGCATAGTCGTCGGTAGCGTTCGGCTGGGGGGAGATCTTTTGGCATTGCCTCAATTACCCATACTCTAAGGCCGCTAGTGGACTTATCATGGACATGAAGATAGTGTTTGGGGACACTGTGATTATCTAGTCCGCCTTCGATGAAGCGACGATGTTCACCAAACCGTTTCCGTAGTGGCCGGATGGTGCGCCCTACATAAAATAGACCACAGGGACAAGTGAGGCAATATATGACATGGTCAGAGGAACATGTGTGGAAACCCTTAATTGGGTATATTTTGCCTTTAACGTGAAAGTCTTTCTGACCATGTGTCACAAACCGACAGGTCTTGCAGAGGGGTTTACGGCACTGATACATCCCAGAAATAGCTAGGAAGGTGGGCATATGGTGACCCGGAGGTGGAGGTCTAGCCCTAAGTTTACTGGTCGCTACCTTGCTCTTGATGTTAGGTGCTTTCCTATAGGCAAATTGAGGTCTATTAGGCAGAGTAGGAAGTAGATGTACGATTTATTACCCAATTCCATACCCAACATAAACAAATGGAAAATATCGTTAAAAAACATTGGCCTTTACTACTACAAGACGAACATCTACTTCCTACTCTGCCTAATAGACCTCAATTTGCCTATAGGAAAGCACCTAACATCAAGAGCAAGGTAGCGACCAGTAAACTTAGGGCTAGACCTCCACCTCCGGGTCACCATATGCCCACCTTCCTAGCTATTTCTGGGATGTATCAGTGCCGTAAACCCCTCTGCAAGACCTGTCGGTTTGTGACACATGGTCAGAAAGACTTTCACGTTAAAGGCAAAATATACCCAATTAAGGGTTTCCACACATGTTCCTCTGACCATGTCATATATTGCCTCACTTGTCCCTGTGGTCTATTTTATGTAGGGCGCACCATCCGGCCATTACGGAAACGGTTTGGTGAACATCGTCGCTTCATCGAAGGCGGACTAGATAATCACAGTGTCCCCAAACACTATCTTCATGTCCATGATAAGTCCACTAGCGGCCTTAGAGTATGGGTAATTGAGGCAATGCCAAAAGATCTCCCCCCAGCCGAACGCTACCGACGACTATGCCACAGAGAAATGTATTGGATATTCCTATTAAATGTTTTGGCCCCTGGGGGGTTAAACGAGGACTTCGAAGTTAGTGCCATACTTTGACAATACATTCCCTTTCCACACTTATCTAGGCTCCCCTCCTCCTTTTTTAAAAAATTTTTAATAAAAAGATGTTTTATTATCACCATTACTCCTTCATTTTAACATACCCCCCTGTTTTAATTTGAATCTATGGGCGTTTTCATGCCACATTTTACACACTTTCATATGATGATATCTCAATGTTACCAATATCATGCATGTGAAACCCTCCCCCCCCCCCCCCTATGTTACCCATTTGCTGATTATCTGTTATGTGCATGCACTTTTCATGATCTGTCAGTCCTAGATATTAGGCACTCTGATCGTCATACAGATCGTTTTTAAACTTTTATTATCACCATCCTTGATTTTATTTTATTTTATTCCATTTTCCTCCATTGTTCTGTTTTTTTAGTATGCTGTTGCAGGTATTCGCTTACATTCATATGTATTTACTAGTCTTATTGTTATTATACCTTGTTGCCCCCGCCCCCCGGCCAATCCACTGCCAGTGTGCTTGCATAAATCTTCCCCAGCCATCAGTTTAGTCCGAGGTTGAGAAAGGAACGAATGACGGTTCCGAAACGTGTCCCTCATTGATGACATCACATCCCCTCTCTGGCCCTTCGTTTGCGGTTCAGGCTGGTCACAGAGCCGCTCATCGGATGACATCACTTCCGGGTTCGCAGCCCTCACACGCTGACGACGCCGGCTTCACAGCGGCTCCCTGTGCTTTACACCGCTGCTGACAGTGACCACATCCATCCTCCTGAAGGCTTCCTCTGATCGTGACCCCTTCCTATGCAGCCTTACCCACGATGTGCCTGTTGTATATGTAAAGCGCTGCGTAAATTGACGGCGCTATATAAGTACCTGAAATAAATAAATAAAATAAATAAAACCACTCCTATTTTGTAAGTGTTTTTAACCCAGTTGGGGTATTAAAATTGTTTACCTTCTGCACTTAGAGGCGCCTTTGTTTGTTTTTCATGTCATTTTAGACCCTGTTTCAAGTCTTTTAAAGTTGTAGCCCTTTTTGCTGAAGATTACCATCCTCTCATCCCTATCCACCAACATTTCTCCTGCTCATTTTGAACTGTCGATCCTTTATAGAGACATTATTTGGACTACAACAGTCCTGTGCGCCCTAGACCACTTTTTATTACCATAAAAAAAATACAGTATTAACATAGTTGCCAACATTGCAAAAAAAAAAATGTGGGACACTTTTTTGACTGTAGGCGGAGCCATATAATCATTAGGGGCGGGACATGCACTTGTAGGCGGGGCTTAGCAATAAAACGGACGTGGTTTATGCGAAATAGTGGGTGTGGCTTAGATGGGCGTGGCTCAAAGGGGGTGTGGTTAGAGTCTGAGATGAATAAGGGATGGTGAGGGAAAGGGGGAGAGAGGAATGAAGGGACAGCAGCCCCAGATCCTACACAACAATAGAAATATGTGTATTCTAGAAAGTTTAACAATCAGCAGATAGAGATACTCCAAACACCTGGTGTTAGCGCTTCAATCATCCCGGCACCATGATTTTTATGGTGTCAGGATGATTGAAGCGCATTATTTCTATTATTACATTGTAATATAAAATTAAATCATTCAACTCACCATAATGCCGAATCAGTGGGATCCCTGAGCGTGTCACCTGCCACGTCGCCTGCCACCAGCATAGTCCATCCTTGCATCAGGTGCCACCAGCAGAGTCCATCCTTGCATTAGGTGCCCCCAGCAGAGTCTGTCCTTGCATCAGGTGTCCCCAGCAGAGTCTGTCCTTGCATCAGATGTCCCCAGCAGAGTCTGTCCTCGTATCAGGTGCCCCCGGCAGAGTCCCTCCTTGCATCAGGTGCCCCCAGCAGAGTCCGTCCTTGCATCAGGTGCCCCCCTCCATCAGTGCAGACCCCCTCAGTGCAGACCCCCCTCCATCAGTGCAGACCCCCCTCAGTGCAGACCCCCCTCCATCAGTGCAGACCCCCTCAGAGCAGACCCCCTCCATCAGTGCAGACCCCCTCAGAGCAGTACCTCCTCCATCAGTGCAGACCCCCCTCCATCAGTGCAGACTACCCTCCATCAGTGCAGACCCCCTCAGAGCACACCCTCCTACATCAGTGCAGACCCCTCAGAGAAGACCCCCTCAGCAGACCCCCCTCCATCAGTGCAGACCCCTCAGAGCAGACACCCCTCCATCAGTGGAGACCTCCTCAGCAGACCCCCTCAAAGCAGACCCCCCTCCATCAGTGCAGACCCCCTCAGAGCAGACCCCCCTCCATCAGTGCAGACCCCCTCAGAGCAGACCCCCCTCCATCAGTGCAGACACCCTCAGCAGACCCCCCTCCATCAGTGCAGACCCCCTCAGAGCAGAATCCCCTTAGTGCAGACCCCCCTTCATCAGTGCAGACCCCCTCAGAGCAGAACCCCCTCAGTGCAGACCCCCTCAGCAGACCTCCCTCCATCAGTGCAGATGCCCTCAGCAGACCCCCCTCCATCAGTGCAGACCCTCCCCTCCCATAACACCCCCCAGGCCCCAGCAGTGAGCACATACAACGGCCGCCGGCGCCGTGTGTTCAGTCGAAAGGGGAGGGTCTGCACTCATTCATTGGCTGCACGGATCTAGCAGCGGCGGCGGGACTGAAGCCAGCTTCCAAAAAATGTAAATTGCAAACATTCCCGATTTTCCCTGGGCAAATCCCGATTCGGGAAAATCGGGACTGTTGGCAACTATGTATTAAACGTGCATAGGATCCTATGGGCAGATTGTTGTTAAAATAAATGTTCTATCTGGCACCTTTTGTTGACAAGTTTAAATAGGTATCTCTTTGCTAGAAAATTACCTATAACCCCCAAACATTATATATATATATATATATATATATATATATATATATATATATATATATTTAGCAGAGACCATAGGGAATAAAATGACGATTGTTGCAATTTTTTTATGTCACTTGGTCACACGGTGTTTGCGCAGTCTTTGCGCAGTCTTTGGGGAAAAAAACTAAAAAATTAAAACTGTGCACACTCGTGGAATGGCGACAAACTACGGTACTTAAAAATCTCCATAGGCGACGCTTTAAATTTTTTTACAGGTTACCTGTTTAGAGTTACAGAGGATGTCTAGCACTAAAATTATTGCTCTCACTCTAACGTTCGTAAACACTGTTTACATATGCGCGTGCGACTTACGTATGCATTCGCTTCTGCACGTGAGCACGGAGGGATTTTCCTATTTATTTTACTTTTTATTGTTTACACTGTTACTTACATTTTTTTTATCACTTTTATTCCTATTACAAGGAATGTAAACATCCCTTGTAATAAAAACAAGGATGACAGGTCCTCTTTATAGAGAGACCTGGAATCAAAAAGACCCAAAATCTCTCCTTTACCTTTAAAAGCAAAAGATAAAAAAAGAAAAGTTTTTACCTTTGTTTAAAAAAAAAAATTGTTTACTTCCGCCCTAGACCAGAAGTGACATCATGATGTCGCTCTGGTCTTCCAAGGCCATAGAGGCTATCTCTGTCCACCTCTGTGATCAGCGGTCGCACCGTCAGATTTTTTTTTTGTGTGCGTCACTAAAAATGGTAAGCTTGAGAAACACTGGCGAGAGGTGGGAGACCCCTTCCTGCCGCTTTCTAAAGCGATCGAGTGGCTATTGTTTTTATTTGTACCTAAAGGTAAGCCTATAATAAGGCCTTACCTGTAGGTACAGTGAATATCTCCTAAACCTGCACGGTTTAGGAGATATTCACATTGAATGCAGCCGGTGATGTCACTGGAGCATGCGCTCTGAAGGGACGGCATACCCGTGCTGTTCCTTCAGAGCTCTGTGCCTCAGTCCGCGACGCGGCCAGTCAGATTGTGGCGCAGCCAATCAGACGGCCGGAGGACACGAACCCTGAAGGAAGACCTGGTAAAGATGGAAGCCCTGTCAGCGGTGACAATGCGCTGCTGGAAGGCTTCGTTCTAAGGTAAGTATTTCATAATGCAATTGTCTTACAACAAAACAGTGCAGTTGACTACCACCTCAATGAGAAAGCCAGTCGCCGGCTGAAAATAAAAAAAAAGTATATACAGTATATATATATATATATATATATATATATATATATATATATATAGGTATTGCAGTCGGCAAGTGGTTAAACCTCTCCTAGACTGTTTGTATGCAGAAAAATACATGGGTTGAGCTGCATGAAAACAGACAAGTGTGAATAGGCACTTAGAGCTAGGACTGGTTTACACCAATGACTGCGTTAGAAAGCAGTCGCTGGCGTGCGGGAAGATGAAAGCTGTGCCAATTGCAGTTTCCTTTTTTAAAATTAAAAAAAAAAATTGTTTTATAGAAGTCCTATTGGCCAAAGCATGGTGTGAGGCGGTGGATTGCCCTGCACAGAAGAAAAGTCAAGCATTCCATACTTTTTAAAGTGCATGGTTATATGGACTGGCCAGACAATAGAGAAAAGATATCTTGCCTTCTCTTGTGGTGGGACTGCGCTTGAATAGCTGTCCAATGCAGTCCCACGGCACCTGGTGTGAATGGGTTCTTTTTCACACTTGTCTGTTTTTTCATTTTGCTGAATGATGATGCATGTCAAGTAGAAATTCTGTTCTTTGCTATATGGCTGACTCACACCTATGTGTTGCAGTTTAGTGTGAATGACAAAGGAGGGCCCATTTACACCTACTTGTATGCCTTACCATGTGTGCTGCATGTACATGGTACAGTGTAAATGGAACCTAGAGTCCTAGATTCAGGCAGTTTAATAATTCAGTGTAAGACATGTCGGTGGTGACCGATACAGCCCTTACAGAAGGCACTCTAACAATTTTTTTTTTATCTGTCTCCCTTTTTTTTTCTTTGGACAATAGGGTTGAATTGCTAAAGGAGTAGGGCTCCATGCACACTGCCGTAAAAAACGTTGCTTCTACAGGAGTTTTGTGTTCTGCCTGTAGAAGCAACTCAATGTTATCCTATTTGTCCATGCACATTAGAACGTTTACAGGCATATTTTGAGATCAATGTTTAGAGGCAGGAAAAAAAACCCCTTCTCATTCGCATTTCTGATTGGAGCTCACTGGCAGAAAAAACGTGAACCTCTCCTAAACTCGTCTAAACGTTGTACAAAAAATGCTCTATATGGCTCCATGCACACTGGACTTAAAAAAACGTTGATTCTACAGGCGTTTGACTTTTTTTTCTCTTGCCTCGAGAAGCACTTCTATTGTGTTCTATGTGTCTTTGCACATTATGACTACTACAGGCGTTTTCTGTCAGGGACGTTCAGATGCAGGAAAAAAATGCCTTCTCTATCGCGTTTTCTGGAGGTTTCGGAGCTGTAAAAACATCAGTCTCTCCTAAACTCCTCTCATCTCTTCTGAACGTCAAGTTTCAACGTTTTTTTAGTAAAAAAAAAAGGTGTGTTGTCACTGTACATCATTTCCTGGCTTTTGCAGAGGGGAGTGTAGTGCAAAAAACGCCTATAAACAAAATGCTCTTAAACTCTCATAGACTTGTCTAAACTTTGTACAATATGCTTTCAATTTGAGTCTTTTATGCCACATTTTTAAGCTAAAAACGTTGACGTTTTTTCTGCTCCTAGTGTGCATGGAGCCTATGAGCGTCTTTTACTCCAAAGAGAACAGACGTTTTTTTAAGGCCAGTGTGCATGGAACCTAAAGGTTGTGTACTTTGTAAAGTGATTTTTCTACACTGGCAAGATACCCCCATGTTGAGGAATACTCATCTTCTCTGTTTCTGGCCAGCTAGGCTGCATGCTCAGATTACCACATACTGCTAAATCACATACCGAGTACATCATTTGAGTAAATGGAAATTTGATCCTCTTACGGGACTTTCAAGGTGACACCTACTAATAAGTAATAAAAGAGTATAATAAGGAGTATGACTGGTATAGGTTTGTTGCAAAGATCTAGGTATTTATTAAGGTATAGATCTGAATAGGTCTAGGGTACAAAGGATTAGCATACATGGGATACAGGATACATAATACAAACATGAAAAATATAGCAATACAATATGCAGAGATCCACAATCATAGAACTCCGGTATATGTGGAACACACCTGCGGGGAGTACCCAACGCGTTTCTAGATAAACTCTTCCTCAGGGGTGTCTGATTGGAATCAGCAAACAAAGATGTATGTCTGGAGGAGGCCGTGATAGCCTGTGCAGGCAGGGATTTATAGGTTAGTAAAGGGTCTGGCCCGGTGGACAGGTGCAGCGATCCTGTATGATGCCCCGGCTTGTAGTCACCCAGTCTCCGGGATGTATCAGGTGTCACAGGGAGGGAGGTGGATAGGGACTCGCCGACTGTATGGGAGCAAAGGAGATGCGTGCGCAGCCAGGGGTCCAGGCTAGTGAAGGCCTGGAGGGTCCGACCTGTTGGTAGTCAAGTGATGGTGAGGCGCGGCGTGCAGAGATGTACATCATTTGACATCAAGTGGTTGTACCAGAGCTGCAGGCATCACCCAAGTACTGTTTTTTAGAGCTGGTAGTCGGCTCTCTTGTAATAGCAATCAGAGGAGGTAACTTGCTTGGGCTCTCCCATCCCACTAGGAGACCCAAGCTACCAGCCGGCATGTCCACCGGATAGTCGGAAACCCATACAAAGCCAAGATTGGCTTTGATCGGGTATCCGCTCTGGTAACCTGGAAGCAATGACATGACATCACTTCCAGTTTACCCGTACGTCAACAGCGCCATTTGTTAAAAATTTAAAGTATTCAAAAACACAGATCTTGGTGTTTTGAATGCTTTCAAGAGCAGAGGAGGGATTTGGGGGTCTTAAAGAGCCTAGATCCCTCCATAAAGAGTACCTGTCACATGCTTATTGCTGTCGCAAAGGATGTTTACATTCCTTGTGCCAGCAATAAAAGTGATAAAAAAAAAAACTTTTAAAGCAACAATGTTGGCAGGAAGTATTGATAGTTTTAAAAGGACGTGTATCTACAACATACAGGGATATGTGAAATGATTATCGACATGAACACACATACACCAATTACACAGGATGGACTGGATGGACTAGTGTCTTTATTCAACCTTACCAACCATGAAACTATGACACAGTGTAGAAAAAATAAAAATAAATAATAAAAATACAAAATTCAAAATTCAAAAAAAAAAATAAAGTGCCCTATTCTGCTGTGCTTGCGTGCAAAGGCGAACATGCGTGTCAGTCCTGCACACATGCAAACAGCGATCGTCCCACACACGTGAGGTATTGACGTGCTCATTAGATCATGGGCAGTTATTCTAGCACTAGTCCTCCTCTGTAAATGGTAACCTGTAAAGACTTTTAAAGCTTCACCTATGGATAGTAAAATTTACCTTGTTTGTCGCCTTTGCAGGGGCATGCGCAATTTTAAAGCCTGACATGTTTGGTATCTATTTACTCAGCATAACATCATCTTTTATATTTTACAAAACAAAAATATTGGGTTATGTAATTTTTTTTTTTTGCATTAAAATTCAAAAAAGCATATTTTGTCACCAAAAATTGTTTTTAAAAAACCGCTGCGCAAATAATGTGTGACATAAAAAATTGAAAAACCCATCAATGTATTCTCTAGGGCCTCTGCTTTAAAAATATATAATTGTTTGGGGGTTCTAAGTAGTTCTACCAAAAAAAACTGATTGTTACAAAGAGTGCCATAAAAAGCCTGGTCTTCAAGTGGTTAAGAGTCTTGTATGGATTTTTAGTCAGACTGCACAGATTTATTTATTTTTTCTTGAGGATCCTCCTTAAAATCAATACTAGACCGAATGGGTCTGGTATGAATTTCTAGGGAAACCTCATGCATTTTGTTTGTTCATTATATGGGGTAACCCCTTAAAATTGATAGCAGGCTCAAAGGGTCTTATATGAAATTTGGGGGGACTCCACAAAATGTTTTAAGATGCGTATTTTAGTATGTGCTACAGCACAAATTACATTTACAAAGAAAAAAATGATACAGTTTAAATTGCTTGAAAATAACATTTCATTGCGAGCTTTTTTTATTTTTATTTTTTAAAGAAAACAGCACACAGACCCCTATAATGTTGCTCCAAAATACATAGCAGAACCCTAACTATTTGTATTTATTTTGCCGGTATTTTAACACACTTTTCTCCTTTGTAAATGTCAGTGCTTAAAAAAAAAAAACAAAAAAAAAAAAAAACAAAAAAAAAAAAAACTGCTGGTCAAATAGAATAATAAAAAAAATAAATAAATAAATATATAAATATATATATATATATATATATATATATATATATATATATATATATATATATATATATATATATATATATATATATATATATATACATATATATACATATACATATATATATATACACATATATATATATATATATATATATATATATATATATATATATATATATACATATATATATATATATACACACATATATATATACACACACACATATATATATATATATATATATATATATATATATATATATATATATTCATCGGTACATGTTCCCCAGGGCAATACCAGCCCTCCATGTTCATTTTTGACAACCCTTTGCCTATTAGCCCAGAAAATGGACATTTTTGGTTTGGTGAATTTGGCTTCCATTGATTTTAATAGGGTCAGGGTTCAGCATCTGCTTTTCTTTTACGTTTGCTGAACCCTGCTGAACCAATTCCAGGGCAGTTTGGTTCATCTCAAATCAGGGATACTCAAAACGTTAGTAGCATCAACAGATCATATACTCAAGATTGCAGCATTTTAACTTAAAGTGTTACTAAACCCACAACAGTAAAATCAGTCTGTATATGCAGTAAAGCATGCTTGTTATATTAACTGTGTTATACTAACTGTGGAACCTAAGGGGTTAATCCTGCGCATTGTGTAAAGTGGCTGTTTGATCCTAGATCCTCCTCTTCTTCCACTGACTCCAGAACATGTCCAAATAAGACAGAGTTACTAGAGTCAGGCTGCACATGCTCAGTTTGGTGTGTATTGCTAGAGTTTTTTTTTTTCTAGGGGAGTGCATGTGATCCGCACAGGGGCAATCAGCACTGTCCAGACAGAGAGTAAGGGGTCCTGGATCCTGATAGGACAGTCAGTGCAGTATGAAAACTCCCCCTACAAGCATAACCAGGCACTGATAGAAGTCACAAGACTGCTATATACTGATGAGAAGAAAAGGTATTTAGCAGTTTATATTTACTAAAATAATTGCATTTATATGTTCTGTGTACTGTGGGAGACCAGATATAGTGAATGCAGTGTCCTGGGTTTAGCAACACTTTAAGAGAGTGTGTGGGGTTGTTTTTGCCTCCCCATGGTTTAAGCCTATATTTAAAGCGGAGTTCCACTAATTTTTGTGTTTATTAAAAATCAGCAGCTACAAAAAGTGTAGCTGCTGACTTTTAATAAACACACACTCACCTGTTCCACGATCCAGCGATGTGGCTGCCCGAAGGGGTTAACATCAAGGTGCAATCAAAAGGTTACACCAAAAATATATAAATACAGCGCTTAAAGTACAGATACCATTAAATTAAAACAAAATTAACAAATAAATATATAAAAATATGTGATAAGTACATAATGATCCTTTCTCTCCCTGTCTCTCCGTGGTGCCGGCATTGCAAGTGTGGGCACCCGGCTGTGACAGCTTGCAGCTTCACAGCCGGGTGGGCACTGCGCATGTGCGAGTCGTGCAGCACCTCCTCATTGGTGGAGCAATCTTCTGGGACCTGTGACGTGTCCCAGAAGATTGCAAGGAGGGAGGGGGAGGGGAGAACATCCGCAGCTTAGGCAGCCCAAGTGGAAGTCAGAGCAGGTACCTGTCAAAACTAGGTACCTGCCCCCCCCCTAAAAAATTACATGCCAAATTTGGCATATTTGGGGTGCTTAAAGTGGAACTTTCCCTTTTGGGTGGAGCTCCGCTTTAAGGTTTTTACTGATGTTTCATCTGTTGAAATTATCTCCATAAAATAGTGGGATGTGTGTTATATATCACAGAGCTGAGCTGGGCAGGACTGATAACACTGCTTGAGCTACCAATTCAGACCTCACTGGATTGTTGGCAGGATCAACCTGTTTTTTTTTTACTTATCAAACAGTTATAGCAAAATGCTTCCAATTGTATATTAAACAGACTAAAAGGGAGCAAATAAAACACATTTACTGTTAGATTTCTAAATGTGTTTTGCCAGGAAGTAAAATGCTTGAAAATATATAAGTCTGAAGAGCCCTGGTATCAGCGAAGGGCCGCTTTTCTAAGTCTCATAGAAAGTTTATGATATACTCAGACGCTTTTCAGTGCCACTAGTAAAAGAGTTTAGTGCAAGTTTACATTCTGGGAATGCTACCTGTAGGGATCAATGGATCCTTAAAGTGTATGTCAAGGCAAAATAAAAAAAAAAACATATGCAGTACAATACATGCACTTTTCCTGTTGTGGGGTGACAGCAAACAGCATTTTTTGAGTGATGTCAGCCCTGACCATTATCTTTTGCTTAACTACTCAACCCAACCCACTCTCAGATCTCTCCAACATAAAGACTAATCAGTCTGTAGTCCAAGAACCAAGAAGTAGGATGGCTCTTTGAGATAAGGAAGTGTGCACAGGACGGTTCGGAATTTCTGACATCAATGCATATTTTTGTACACTTATCAAATAGATACAGCAAAATGCTGTATTTACATACATTTTAGCAACCTGACTTCCATTCGATTTTACTTCCTTCATGACCAGGGCATTTTTTGCTATTCAGCACTCTGCTACTTTAAAGTGTCACTAAACCCACATCATAAAAACTATAAATAAATGGTGTATTATATGCTGTTCATACTCACTCAGTCACTATGGGATTCATTTTTTTCTACTCTGCAAAAACCCTGGTTGATCCTACTGCTCTCTATCTCCACTTTATGATCATGTCTCCAATATGGCTAGGGATTTCACGGCTGTTGAGGCAACTCTGCACATGCTCAGTTTTCAGTGAGTTTCTATGCTTAGCATTTCCTCCTTATCACATCTGAGCAGCCCAAGCAGGGTCAATTCCTGGGAAAAAAGGGTGGGAGCTCACCCGAGACCCCCCCCCACCTCAAAAATAAAAAAGTGTGTGTGTGTATATATGTATATAAATAAAGTATAACATTTATTGTAAAGTGCCAGTTTACGAGGACACCTCCAAAATTCACATGCATTAAACAAATAAATATAGAACAGATGTAACAACAAAATAATTTAACCTGTATGCTATACTAACAAAAAAAACACCACAATGTGTGATAATGGTTGGTGTTGGTCTCTGCAGAGGAGTGAGGCCAGGAGTGCTGAGTGTGCAAGCCTGGGGCCCCTCTCCTCAAGCTACCTGTATTGATTGTGCAAAGTGGGGCCCAGGCCCCGGTCCGCTCACTCCTCAGTGCCCATCAAATGCAGCCTGATCAGCAATGCAGCCTCACCAGTGCCCAGCAATGGGTCCCCATCAATGTCTGAATGGATCTTGGAATTTGAATATCCCGGCGCACCCGTCCTCCCCTCCCTCAGTCCTCCTCCTCCAGCAGCCACTGTAACAAGGTCCCGCCTCCTATAATACGCGTCACACTGATTCAATTTGCATTTGGCATTGGATCAGTGTTCCGCCTATCCCTGACTCTAGGACTTTGGTACATTGGCTGCTAGAGGAGGAGAACCGAGGGAAGGGAGGATGGGTGCGCTGGGATGACACCCCCAAATGTGTAGCTGTGGCACCCGGGGCGGATGGCCCCCGTTAGCACGGACACCTTCTCCTCCCCGTCCCGCACACCCACACTGCCTGCCACAGCTCGCAGTCCTGCAGGATGCGGCTGCTAACAGGAACAGCGTTCCTGTTATGGAAAAAGTACTGGAACGCCGTTCCCATGCGTTCCTGCAGGACTCGAGCCCTGAGCCCAAGTGACTATAGAGTCACACATGTGGGTGTATACGCAGTGGTAAATGACAGCCCACTCCTTCTCTCCTTCCTCCATGCCCCCTAACCAGCTAAACACATTGAGGGCAGGATATTACATGAAGGTTATTAGTTGCTTCACCTCCCTCTTATTCTAAGATGCAAGCTGTGACTGGCAGAAATCCGCCCACGCCATGTTATTTCCACAAAATAATAAAGATTTGATTTCAAATATTTATTTGTATGGCAATTTAAAAGAGTTTATTGATATTATTTATTTATTTTTACTCCGTATTCCAAAGGCTCTTTTTTTTTTAATTTTGAACATGTGACCAGCAACAAAGGACTAGAAGCTCCTCCTGCTTATGTTTTCCTGCAGACAGGCTGGGAAAGATCTATGTCATGTGACAGATGTATATTGATTACAAAAAAGGTACTTAGATTTTTATTTTTTAAATATTTAGAATGCCATCACCCACATACAGAAATAGAAAGGACAATGTAAAATAAACAGTGTGTGTTTAGTATCATTTTAACTGACAATTGTGCATTCATGCAACACTGTACGTAAATTTAATTTAATATCATTGTTTTCACACAAATAGAGCTTTCTTTTGGTGATATTTGATCAGCACTGGGTTTTTAATTTTTATTAAATAAACAAAAAATGACAGAAAATTTTGAAAAAAAAAACAATATTTTTCACTGTCTGTTCAAAAAAGCTAACCAAAAAAAAAATTAAATGTCTCCATACATTTAGCCAAAAAGGTTCTGCTACATGTCTTTGGTAAAAAAAAAAAAAAAAAAAAAAAAAAAAAAACAACCCCCCTCCCCACCAAAAAAAAAAGTATATTAATAGGTTTGTGTGAAAGTTAGATAGCACCTACAAACAATGGTATATTAAAAACTTGCCGACCAGCCGCCGTCATTATACGGCAGCAGGTTGGAACGATCCCGCGAATCGCCGTAGGTGTCAGCACCTTTAAGGGGGAGGATGTAACTCACTGGGGGATGACTGAAGGCCACCCACGATCATGGGCACAAGAGCCAGAATGGGAATGTGTGATTGTAAACATACACATCCCCATACTGACAGGAGAGGAGAGACAGATCGTCTGTTCCTACTAATCAGGAACAGCGATCGGTCTCCTCCCCCATTGAGTCCCATCCCCCCACAGTTAGAAACACTCACGAGGGAACACTTTTAACCCCTTGATCGCCCCCTAGTGTTAACCCCTTCCCTGCCAGTGACATTTATACAGTAATCAGTGAATTTTTATAGCACTGATCGCTGTATAAATGTCAGTGGTCCCACAAAAGTGTCAGAAGTGTCCAATCTGTCCGTTGCAGTCCTGCTATAAATCGCTAATTGCCGCCATTGATGCCACTAGTAAAAAAAAAAAAAAAAAAGCCATAAATCTATCCCCTATTTTGAAGACGCTATAACTTTTTGCACAAACCAATCAGTATACGCTTATTGCGATTTTTTACCAAAAATATGTAGAAGAATATATATCGGCCTAAACTGATGAAGAAATTTTTTTTTTACATTTTTTTTTTATATTTATTATAGCAGAAAGTAAAAAATATTGGGTTTCTTTTCAAAATGTTGCTCTTTTTTTGTTTATAGCACAAAAAATAAAAACAGCAGAGGTGATCAAATGCCACCAAAAGAAAACTCTATTTGTGGGGAAAAAAATTACGTCAATTTTGTTTGGGTACAGCGTTGCATGACCACGCAATTGTCAGTTAAAGCGACGCAGTGCTGTATCGCAAAAAATGGCCTGGTCATTAAGGGGGCAAATCTTCCGGTCTGTGAGTGGTTAACTGGAATTTACACAGCTATAGACGCAATACAGTGTGGTGGGCAATCTGGTGCTAACTGACACTGGTTGGGAGGGTCACTAAATGCCTAACTGACACTGACATCGCTACTGACACTAATGCAGTGATCAATGATAATACAGTATGCTGTACTACACTATGACACTGGCTGAGTAGGGGTTAACATCAAGGGGTAATCAAAAGGTTACACCAAAAAAACATAGAAATGCAGCGCTTAAAATACAGACACCATTAAATTAAAACAAAATTTATAAATAAATATATAAAAATATGTGATAAAGTTCATAATGATCCTTTCCGTGTTCCAGTCAGCTGGATTACTAACTCACCAGAGATCCAGGCTGCTCAATTAAGTGCAGCATAAACGTATAAAGGTTACAGACACTGGGAATCACTTCTACTTCTTCTGGCCTATCTCATCATCAAAGCGTCCTCTTATAAACTGGAACTCAGGAAAGAAACTATAAAGCCTTGTACACACAATGAGATTTTTAGGAGAATGATCATTCGTTTTTGTTTTTTTTTTTGCATGCTAGTCTCATATTGAAAATGAAGAGGCTACTAAAGTACGAAAATTCTCATACGACAGAACAAAAATTTGGAAGTGATGTAATGTATTGTATTTGTATTGTGTTTTCGGATGAAAACTATACTGGTTAAATGAAAATCATACGAGAAAAATTATCCCTTCGGATAATTTCGGACGAAAGCTGTGTACTAACTATCAGATTATCGTACGATCGATTTGAAAGCGATATTTTTTGTACGAATTTCTGATCGTGTCCTGTGTAAGGGCCTAAAAACTGTCAGCTAAAAGGTTACAACCGTGATTGAAGTGCCACACTGTGCAAAGTGAAAGAGTCCAACAGACCACCAGCCTTCACCCACATGCAATCCGCACTCATTGCCCATGATGCTGCCAGGTGAGTGTGCAGCAAAAAGAGCTTAATGAGGATAACAAATACAGACATCAGTGTGAAACATCCTTGACTCCTTTCTATATCTTCCAGGGATCAATACTCCGCTCATTGCTCCATAGACACCATGGAAAATGAAACAAAGAAAGCACCATATAGTGTAGTATTTTATTATGAGTAGCAGCAAGAGTATATACATATAATTCAGATAGACTGGATAAAAAGTTAAAAAAAAGCCGCTGACACTTACATCGATCGAGCTAGAAAAGTTAAGCTAACCATACAAACAGATTTTTTTCGTTTATCCTCCAGGCTGAACTGGATATAAAGGATGCCTCTATCCCTACTAAACAGTGCAAATAGACAAATCTAGGTGGCTATTGTATTCTGACAGTCAACTCTGCCAGCTGTCAAAATACTTGATGATTGTATGCAGTCGCTGTTCAGCTTTTAGTTTTCTGCCTGGCTCCTTTGAGTTACATCAAGTTGCCATGTGTTGGCAGCATACTGGAGATCGATATAGTGGTCCAACATGCCCTCTACAGGCACTGTACAGAGGACATGTCAGAATGCTGTAGATCTAAGACCTGGACCACTGCACTCTGTGTGAGAATGGCAGTCTGGATCTCCAGCGTGCTGCCACTGAGCATCTTGATATATTTAACCAGAACCTTAAACCTAATGCTGCAACCTCACGCTCTCTGGCACAGGGCAGTTCTTGATAACCCGGTAAAAGCACAGCATTGTTTACTTCTTGTGAAAGGGTGTAAAAAATGTGCATTATAAGTGATCACAGACAATGAGAGATGACAGACACTATTATAGATAGCTAGTATAGAGGATATTGGCCTTCAATGGCTTTACTGATGTATAGTCAAGCATCCGTCACGCTATGATAGCCATCATAGCTAGTAGTGCTATTAATGTATCAAATTATAGGCAAAATACAAATCCCAATACCCTCCAACTCTTACATTTTATTATATTATTTATTATTATTCAGTACTTATTTAGTGTCAACAATTAGCACAGTGCTTTATAAAATTAAGAGCGACAGCACAGTTCCAATCCAATCCAATCCAGGAGGGTTCATAGGGCCCTGCTTGTGAGAGCTTACAATCTAAATGGAAAGGCAAGTGATACAAAAGGTAATGACTCTGGGGGGATAAGTTGATGGATAAAATAAATACCCAGTTGTTGGGTAGAGGTGAGGTAGGCTTTCACTTCCCGCCCAGCCCATAGCAGATGACGACCGGGCGGTGGTTCAGTTATCCTGACTGGGCGTCATATGACGTCCAGCAGGATAACATGCAGCCGCGCGCCCGCAGGGGCACGCATCGCGGCGATCGGTGGATCGGTGTGTCAGTCTGACACACTGCTACACCGATCTTGGTAAAGAGCCTCCGGTGGAGGCTCTTTACCACGTGATCAGCCGTGTCCAATCACGGCTGATCACGATGTCAATAGGAAGAGCCGTTGATCAGCTTTTCCTCACTCGCGTCTGATAGACGCGAGTAGAGGAGAGCCGATCGACGGCTCTCCTGACAGGGGTGGTCTGCGCTGATTGTTTATCGGCGCAGCCCCTCCTCAGATCACCACACTGGACCACCAGGGATCGCCACTAGGACCACCAGGGAGAGGGGCAACATGTGGATGACCAGGTAGGTACCCCATGGCCATCCACATGTGCCTAATGTGCCCAGTCAATGCCCAATCTGTACCAATCAGTGCCCACAAATGGGCACTGATTGGCACCATTATGCCCAGCAATGCCATCCTTAGGGGCATCAGTGCCATCAGTCAGTATCATCAGTGCCACCCATCAGTGTCCATTGGTGCCACCTGTCAGTGCCCATCCGTGCCAATCAGTGCCCACCTATCAGTGCCCATTAGTGTCACCTATCAGTGCCACCAATAAGTACCCATCAGTGCCACCCATAAGTACCCATCAATGCCACCTACAAATGCCCATCAGTGCCGCCTATGAGTGCCCATCGGTGCCGCATACCAGTGCCACCTATCAGTGCCCATCAGTGCCACCTATCAGTGCTCATCAGTTCCGCCTATCAGTGCTCATCATCAGTGCCCGTCAGTGCCACCTCATCAGTGCCACCTCATTGGTGCCACCTAATCGGTGCCCATCAGTGCCGCCGTATCAGTGCCCGTCATTGCAGCCATATCAGTGCCCGTCTTTGAAGAAGAAAACATACTTATTTCCAAAAAAATTTAACAGAAACAAAGAAAAACTTGTTTTTTTTCAAAATTTTCGGTCTTTTTGTATTTGTTGCGCAAAAAATAAAAACCGCAGAGGTGATCAAACACCACCAAAGGAAAGCTCTATTTGTGGGAACAAAATGATAAAAAAAATTGTTTGGGTACAGTGTAGCATGACCACGCAATTGTCATTCAAACTGCGACAGCGCTGAAAGCTGAAAATTGGTCTCGGCGGGAAGGTGTCTAAGTGCCTGGTATTGAAGTGGTTAAAGGGATCACCTGAAGGCGGACATGATAGAAGATAGTCAGATGGATTGAGGTAGGGTGTTCCAGTGGAATGAAGATGTTCAGGAGAAATCCCAGAGCATGGGAGAAGCTGACAAGGGAGCTAAACAGCAAGAGGTTTTGGGAGAGCGAGGAGAACAGTTATTTTGAGATGAGGCTGGTAATGTTACTTAGGGCAGAGTTTTGGATTGCAATAACAAACTGGAATGTCCCCTCTGCCCAGCCACAGCATGTGACACCCAAGATCCCTGAACTAGTTTCAGATCAACGTCTGGTGGATATGCCAACCTCTGACTTTACTGGCCAATATTTTAGTGTTTCACAATAAAGTACATTCATAGAATGTTTACCACTTTCACAGTAACCCATTCTAATCTCTGCAGTAGGAAGCCATAAGCTTTCTCAATGCTTCAGTGCAGCTGTAACACTACAAAGAATGTGCCTTAGTTACAGCATTTATTCAACCTCTGCCCCAGACAGTATGATTGCTATTAGCTGCAGATTAGCAATCATTTCCTGGAATGTAGAGACACGAGTACAATGCAGAAATGATGACCTACTCTGGAATTCTACGAGTGTTTAACCACTTGACCACTGGGCACTTAAACCCCCTTCCTAACCAGACCAATTTTCAGCTTTTGGTGCTCTCACATTTTGAATGACAATTACTCAGTCATGCAACACTGTATCTATATGAAATTTTTGTCCTTTTTTTCACACAAATGGAGCTTTCTTTTGGTAGTATTTAATCACCGCTGGGTTCTTTATTTTTTGCGCCGTAAAAGAAAAAAGACCGAAAAATCTGTAAAAAAATACATTTTTCTTCATTTCTGTTATAATATTTTGCAAATTAGTAATTTTTCTTCATATATTTTGGCCAAAATTTATACCGCTACATATCTTTGGTAAAATTAACCCAAATCGGTGGATATTATTTGGTCTTTGTGAAAGTTATAGCGTCCAAAAGCTATGGTGCCAATATCTGAAAATTGATCACACCTGAAGTACTGACGGCCTATCTAATTTCTTGAGACCCTAACATTCCAGAAAAGTACAAATACCCCCCAAATGAC
Organism: Aquarana catesbeiana; assembly: GCF_042186555.1. NCBI lineage: Eukaryota > Metazoa > Chordata > Amphibia > Anura > Ranidae > Aquarana > Aquarana catesbeiana. The sequence goes on from NC_133328.1 coordinate 89,458,716, forward strand.
CCCTTTTTGGAAAGAAGACATTCCAAGGTATTTAGAAAGATGCATGGTGAGTTTTTTGAAGTTGTCATTTTTTCCCACAATTCTTTGCAAAATCAAGGTTTTTTTTTTACTTTTTTTTTTCCCACAAAATTGTCATATTAGCAGGTTATTTCTCACACACAGCATATGCATACCACAAATTACACCCCAAACCACATTCTGCTATTACTCCCAAGTACGGCGATACCACATGTGTGAGACTTTTACACAGCGTGGCCACATACAGAGGCCCAACATGCAGGGGAGCACCTTCAGGTGTTCTGGAGCACCCAGGCCAATTCTGACATTTCTCTCCTACATGTAAAAATCATAATTTATTAGCTAGAAAATTACATAGAACCCAAAAACATTATATATGTTTTTTTAGCAAAGACCCTAGAGAATACAATGGCGGTCGTTGCAACTTTTTATCTCGCACGGTATTTGCGCAGCAATTTTTTTAACGCTTTTTTTGGAAAAAAAACTGTTCTGTGCTTTACAAAAACCAAAACAGTAAAGTTAGTCTAATGTTTTTGCATAATGTGAAAGATGAAGTTACGCCGAGTAAATAGATACCCAACATGTCACCTTTCAAAATTGCACGCGCTTGTGGAATGGCGCCAACTTTGCTACTCAAAAATCCCCATAGGCGACGCTTTAAAATTTTTTACTGGTTACATGTTTTGAGTTACAGAGGAGGTCTAGGGCCAAAATTATTACTCTTGCTCTACCGATCGCAGCGATACCTCACATGTGTGGTTTGAACACCGTTTTCATATGTGGGCGGGACTTACGTATGCATTCGCTTCTGCATGCAAGCACGCAGGGACAGGGGCGCTTTAAAAAATTTTTTAATTTTTTTTATTGTTCATTTTACTTTATTTATTTTAGTTTGATGCTTTTTTCCAAAAAAAAAAAAATTTTGACCACTTTTATTCCTATTACAAGGAATATAAACATCCTTGTAATAGGAATATGGCATGACAGGTCCTCTTTACAGTGAGATATGGGGTCAATAAGACCCCACATCTCACCTCTAGGCTGAGAAGCCTGAAATAAAAAAAAAAAAAAAAAGATCCTGGCTTCGATCGTAGCGTTGAGTCGGTAGAAGCGCGGGAGGGGGGGACATCCCCTCTCGCCTCCCGTAAGAACGATCAAGCAGTGTAGGGAATCGCCGGCTGAAAAAGCTGATATCTGAATGATGCCTGTAGCTGCAGGCATCATTCAGATATCCCCGCACAAAGTCAAGGACGTTGTATGACGGTCGGCGGGCGGGAAGTGGTTAAAACGCTTTTTTTTTTTTAACACAAAGTTGTCCATTTATACAATATTTCTACCACATAACATGTACATACCAAAAATGACACCCCAAAATAGATTCTCCTGCTCCTCCTGAGTACGGCGATACCACATGTGTGAGACTTCCACAGCCTGGCCACATACAGAGGCCGAGTACAGCTGAGCATGGCTCAGCATGGCAGGGTATGGCGGGGTATTGCGGAGTATGGCGGGGTATTGCGGAGTATTGCGGGGTATGGCGGGGTATGGCGGGGTATTGCGGAGTATGGCGGGGTATGGCGGGGTATTGCGGAGTATTGCGGAGTATGGCGGGGTATGGCAGAGTATGGCGGGGGCATGGCAGAGTATGGCGGGGGCATGGCAGAGTATGGTGGGGGCATGGCAGAGTATGGCGGGGGCATTGCAGAGTATGGCGGGGGCATTGCAGAGTATTGCACAGCATTGCAGAGTATTGTGGGGGCATTGCAGAGTATTGTGGGGGCATTGCAGAGTATTGTGGGGGTATTGCACAGCATTGCAGAGTATTGTGGGGGCATTGCAGAGTATTGTGGGGGCATTGCAGAGTATTGTGGGGGTATTGCACAGCATTGCAGAGTATTGTGGGGGCATTGCAGAGTATTGCACAGCATTGCAGAGTATTGTGGGGGCATTGCAGAGTATTGCACAGCATTGCAGAGTATTGTGGGGGCATTGCAGAGTATTGCACAGCATTGCAGAGTATTGCACAGCATTGCAGAGTATTGTGGGGGTATTGCAGAGTATTGCACAGCATTGCAGGCCATTGCAGAGTAGTGAGGGATGGCTGAGCATGGATGGATGGATGGTTGGATGTCTCTGTGCAGCGCTATGGGCACTACACATACAGCCCACAGCACTGCAGACATCCATCCATCCCCCTCCCCGCTCACTGTGTACCGATTGGTACACAGGAGGGGAGGAGAGGAACCGGCGTCATCAGATGACGCCGGTCTGTTTACATGTGATCGCGATCAGCGGCCATTTACCGGGATCCGTGATGCGCCGGGTCCTCTGGACCCGGCGGTCACGGATGTGTTCGGGTGCGCGCCCCAGGGGGCGCGCGAGAGGGGAATTCTGGGAGGACGTCATAGTACGCCCTCCCAGAGTTATCCAACCGCCCTGCAGCCGTCATTCGGCTATGGGCCGGTTGGTAAGTGGTTAAATGGTAGCTGTGACCATTCTCCCAGACAGAAGTGGTGGATGCCACTCTCTAGCTTTTAACTTTTGTTAAAGAGCTCAGACAGACTTGGCTACTACTGTATGATAAGTAGTCAATATACATTAGTAGATGATTATGCACTACTTGTTATGAGCTCTATGTGAGTTAGGACTATCTACGATTAACCACTTGCTTACTGGGCACTTAAACCTCCCTCCTGTCTAGACCAATTTTCAGCTTTCAGCGCTGTCGCACTTTGAATGACAATTGCGCGGTCATACAACACTGTACCCAAATGAAATTTTTATAATTTTTCCCCACAAATAGAGCTTTCTTTTGGTGGTATTTGATCACTCCTGCAGTTTTTATTTTTTGTTAAAAAAATTTAAAAAACCGAATTAAAAAAAAAAAAAAAATTATATTTTGTTATAAAATTTTGCAAACAGGTCATTTTTCTCCTTCATTGATGTACACTGATGAGGCTGCACTGATGGGCACTGATAGGCTGCACTGATGGGCACCGATAGGGCGGCACTGGTGGGCACTGATAGGCGGCACTGGTGTGCACTGAGAGGTGGCACTGAAGGGCACTGATAGGTGGCATTGGTGGGCACTGAGAAGTGGCACTAATAGATGACACTGATAGGTGGCACTGATAGGTGGCAGTGATGGGCACTGATGGGTGGCAGTGATGGGCACTGATAGATTACACTGAAAGGCAGCCCTTGCTAGGTGGCACTGATTGGCACCACTGGTGGGCATCGATAGGTGGCACTGGTGGGCACTGTGAGCACTGGCAGGTGGCAATGGCAGGCACAGAGGAGGAGGAAGATGTACCTCCTTCCTCTTCGGGACCGATGTCCCTTGAGAATAAGCTGGTGATCTGCTTTTTTTTTTCCACACGCTGTCAGCGTTTAAATGTTATAAACACCGTTAAAAAACGATTTTATTTAAAATTTTCCAGCCCCCCTTGGACCCATGGACCCCAAAGTCATAAACTCCCCCCTTGTTCCCTACAATTGTCAGTCATGCAATTTACTATTATGATCAACTTTTGTTTCTATCTCTTACAAAAGAAATTTTGACAGCAGTGAATATTCCTCCGGACTTTTATGTAAAAACGACAAAATGCTGTCCACTAGATGGAGCGTGTGTTTAGAAATCTCTACATCAGAAGTAAGGATCAATGCAGAGTTTTATCTAGTAGTAGAATTGTGCCTTTTGCTCTGTTACACGCTCAAATACAGTGTATACATAGCAAAAATAGTATACAAAAAACAAACAAACATCTGGAGCAGTTGAGAGAGAACAATTAAAAAATGACTTGTCACTATCCAGCAAAATAAAACAGGTCTGAGCTCAGATCTTAGAAATATAGATATAAATGTCAGGGTGCTGGGTGACCATTTATTACACATACTGTGCCTTGAAAAAGTATTCATATCCCTTGAAATTTTCCACATTTTGTCATGCAACAAAAAATGTAAATGTATTTTATTGGAATTTTATGTGATAGACCAACACAAAGTGGCACATAATTGTAAAGTGGAAGAAAAATGCTAAAAGGTTTTCATAGTTTTTTACAAATAAATATTAAATCTATCAATGGGTCCGCGCTTCAGACTTTTATACACTGCTGCCCCCCTATGTAGGTAGGGAACACCTCAGTGTTACCCCAAAGAGGTTGAAATCAGAATATAGGGGATGGCGCTGTGTAAAACAAAGAGTGTGAAAGTGAGTGTTTTTAAAGTGACAAGTGCTTTGGTGCGTGATACAATCCTACATAAATAGAAAATTAAATAATAAATAATAAATAAAAATAAATGTTATGAAATGACAGAAATGAAATGACGTCCGTATGATTTTATTTGGCTATATTTATATTTTTATATATATATATTTTGGATATATTCCTGATACACATTTTTTTTTATACACTCGCCTCTATGGACTGGGTTTAATTTTCAACGTTTTTTCACATAATTGTAGTGTGTGTGGTGCACTACTAAACCTTTTCAGCTTTAACACCTGTCACTTTGCAGTTGATTAACACATGCCTTACTATTTAGAAAAATAAGGATTGTGGTTGCTCAATATATATATTGATGTATTTGAACTTCTATAAGGATTTATCATTTTACAATATATATTAGTTTTTGGTCCATTCACATTTCTTTGATATAATTTATTTCTGTCATTTCATAACATTTATTTTTATTAATTATTTTTATTATTTAATTTTCTATTTATGTAGGATTGTATCACTTGTCACTTTAAAAACACTCACTTACTAATAAATATGTCAAAAGTGTGGTGTGCATTTGTATTTAGCCCCCCTGAGTCAGTACTTTGTAGAACCACCTTTTGCTGCAATTACAGCTGCAAGTCTCTTTGGGGATGTCTCTACCAGCTTTGCACATCTAGAGTGAAATTTTTGCCCATTCTTCCTTGCAAAATCGCTCAAGCTCTGTCAGACTGGATGGAGAGTGTCTGTGAACAGCAATTTTCAATTCTTGCCACAGCTTCTCAATTGGCTTTAGATCTGGACTTTGACTGGGCCATTCTAACTCATGAATGCGCTTTGATCTAAACCATTCCATTGTAGCTCTGGCTGTATGTTTAGGGTTGTTGCCCTGCCGGAAGGTGAACCTCCGCCCCAATCTCAAGTCTTTTTCAAACTCTAATAGGTTTTCTTCTAATGCCGCGTACACACAACCGGACTTTCCAGCAGAAAAGGTCAGACGGAATCATTCCGTCGGACATTCCAATCGTGTGTGGGCCTCATCGAACTTTTTCTTTCTAAAATTCTGACGGACCTAGAAATAGAACGTTTCAAATCTTTCCGACGGAATCAGTTCCTATCGGGAAAACCGCTCGTCTGTATGCTATTCCAACAGACCAAAAACGATGCAAGGGCAGCTATTGGCTACTGGCTTTGAACTTCCTTTTCTAGTCCTGTCGTACGTCATCGCGTTCTAAACGATCGGACTTTGGTGTGATCGTGTGTAGGCAAGTCCGTTTCAGCAGAACTCCGTCCGAAAGACCATCGGAGTCTATTCTGACGGAGGGTCTGGTCATGTGTACGCGGCATAAGATTGCCCTGTATTTGGCTCCATCCAACTTCCCATCAACTCTAACCAGCTTCCCTGTCCCTGCTGAAGAAAAACATCCCCACAACATAATGCTACCACCACCATGTTTTACGATGGGGATGGTGTGTGCAGGGTGATGTACAGTGTTAGTTTTACGCCACACATAGCGCTTTGCTTTTAGGCCAAAAAGTAAAATTTTGGTCTCATCTGACCAGAGCACCTTCTTCCACATGTTTGCTGTGCCCCCACATTGCTTTTTGCAAACTGCAAATTGGACTTCTTATGGATTTCTTCTTATTGAACAGTGCTCTGTGAGATGTTCAAAGCTTGGGATATTTTTTTACAACCTAACCGTGCTTTAAACATCTCCACAACTTTATCCCTGACCTGTCTGGTGTGTTCCTTGGCTTTCATGATGCTGTTTGTTCACTAAGATTCTCTAACAAACCTCAGACAGCTTCACAGAAAAGCTGTATTTATACTGAGATTAAATTACACACAGGTGGGCTCTATTTACTAATTAGGTGACCTGTGAAGACAGTTGGACAATCAGAGTAAAGGGGGCTGAATACAAATGCACGCTACACTTTTTACATATATACTTGTAAAAAAAATTGGAAAACAATTTATCATTTTCCTTCTATTTCACAACTATGTGACACTTTGGGGGTTATTTACGAAAGACAAATCCACTTTGCACTGCAAGTGCACTTGAAAGTGCAGTCACTCTAAATCTAAGGGATAGATCTGAAATGAGAGGAATCTCTGCTGATTTTATCATTCAATCATGTGCAAGCTAAAATGCTGTTTTTTTATTTTCCTTGCAAATCCCCCTCGGATCTACAGCGACTTTACTTCCAAGTGCACTTGCAGTGCAAAGTGGATTTTCCTTTAGTAAATAACCCCCTTTGTGTTGGTCTATCACATAAAATCCCAATAAAATACATTTACGTTTTTGGTTGTAACATGTTAGTATCTAAACTGTATATGTTGTCAAAATATAAAAGCATATATTCTTATATTCATATCCACATTGTATTCTAATTATTTCTAAACTACTCCTATCAATTTGAACAATCTTAAAGTTTGCAAACTGACAGTAGCTTGTGAAGATCCCCTGACTCTCTTGTCAGTAGGCTGTGTCACAAATTTCACAGAGCCTGCCTTCTGAGCTACAGAGGTGCTGAAAGGGGGAGTTTCAGGAGGTGAAGGCAGCACAGGAAATCACTGCTTACAGGCAGCAAGGTACCATAGGATATGTAGTCCTAAGGCCTTGTTCACATTACGCATAGAAGGAACTTGTTTTCCCACACACTATTTTTTTTGTTTGGGTGATTGTCATGCGATTCCATGTGTCGCATATAGGGCAGCCCATTTACTTGAACGGGATACCCTATATGCATTTGTCATGGCACAGAAGCTCAAGGACCAAATTTTGGCCCTGAGCCAAACCACATCTGTCCGAGATTCCTAATCACCCAAGTGTTGATGGGGCCCTAGAAATTCAAAGTAAACAGCAGAGGAGAAGCTAAAGAGCATGCAGGGAATCCAGGAAGTTGTGGAAAGAGATGACCAGCAAACAGGCAGAACTCTCAACATGAACGGAGATTTTTCAAATAAGCCTATGTTGGATTGCCAAATATAACTAATGTTTGTATTGTTAATACCTTGCCAATGTTATAATAATGAAAGTGTATTCTGTGACCACAGATTTTCTTTTACCCTTTGTACATTGCTACATACCTAAACACATGCCTAGGTATTTTTATATAAAATATAGGGCCTCCCAGTTCCACACATTCAAGCATGTGCAGTTTGTTTGACAACTACGCTAAACTGGCCCCCTTCTGGGCACCCCTACGCTAGATACAAAATATAAAATATTTGGTTATACAATTTTCATCATAGTTGTGATATTAATATTGCTTCAGTTACATGCTCATTAGTACAAGGCCTGAAAGTAGTGAAGAAAGAAAACGTAAGCTACGTAAATAACCTTATAGCCTTTACTACAACATATACAAACTTTGATGTATTCCCACTGATGGAGTGTACTCATGGCACAAAAATTAGACTTTACCTCGGTCTTAGCTCAGCTGGGGGTTGTGGGATGGCCAGCACCCACGCACTGACAAGAAGTATTTAAAATGGAACTATATACTGTATTTAAAAAAAAAAAAATCAGATAGATACATGATGCATTTTTTAGTCTAATAGAATCAACACAATTGCTTAAAAAGTGTTAACTGAGGTAAAATGATTGTAAACGATCACCTTGTAAAACAACCCATTCAGTTCAACATAGAAACGAAAGGCAAAACATTTTTGTATAGATATTAAAAAATTATAAATGTCTTTTCTCCCTTTTTTTATAAGTGATCACATTCCCTCTGTTCTCAGCTGCATATAAGCTGGGGGGGGGGGGGAGCAACAGCAGGCTGAGCCTCCCAGTGAATGGCTGGGCAGCGGGAGCGTGTCGGGACATGTCCGATCATTGGAGAGCACATTGAGTCCCCAGCACAGCTAGAGAACTGACCATGGTGTGCTCTCTTGCTTAGTGTGGTCAGTTTAATAGGAAAGCAGAGGGACTGTCAGGAACACCAGGGATTTCACACAAAGGAAGCAATACAAAAAGAACAGGATACTTTCTCATACACGTACATGGTACAGCAGGCACACTTCAGGAATATGAAGTGTTGGGGTAATAAACCCTTTAAAATCTATTTAATAATACAGTACATGTCCATCTAAAATTGCCACAGGGTGACAACGCTACTGTGCTATATCATTGTAGAACAAACAAATGCTGTTCACCTGTTTAGAGAAAGTATAAAAATAACAGATCTACTGACAACAGGTACTAGAACTTTGTTACGAGGAAGACTCCGAAAATACAAAACTACTGTGCTAATACTGCTTACAGACTGCAAATATTGTCATTTTTTAGTTTGCTCATAGAACCACTTTAAAGTAAACCTGTAATAATAAAAAAAATTATAAAGACTATATCTGACTCCAGCACTTTGAGTCACTGACCTGGAACAAGTATGAATTACCGATCTGCACACTTGGCCAATCAGTATTGAACCCATTGGATGACAGCAAGGCAACTGATATTTTTTAGGAGAGCTCAGTAGTGGCAGCCACTATATTCCCCCACAAAATATATGTAGCCATGCCCCTGAGGGGTTTCTGAATGTAGTGGTTCACCTGTCACCCTGCCCAGCCAGACATTCATCTCACAGACACTCAGAGGCACAGAACAGTCCATAAGCTGTTTTGTTTTTTTATTGAAGGGATTGTGGGATGCTCAGGAAATTCTGTGCAACTTGCTTGGGACTTCTATATACACTCCAGTATATACACTCCAGTCTTCTTTCCAGCACAAACTCTAGCTTAAGACCTCTTATCCTTCACTCCTCAAGCACTTCACTTTCTGCAGACTGTTACTCCACCAGTGCCTCTCTTGCTGCAGATTGTTACTCCTTCAGACTAACTAGCACCGCATGGTTAGGCGTGACACTACTTGAGCCAGGCCTCAGTGAGCTGCCTTTTGCGGGCAGGGACCTCGGGCCCCTGTGGTGTAGAAATAGTTCAGGTTCTAGCTGTCCTCTATTTAGCCACCACTTCAAGATAGCTCTCTTCAGACCCTGCCAACCAGCCTGACTGCAAAGACCTCTTTCCACTGCCCTTCCCACTGTCCTCTCTTCTGGTTCTGCACCCATCTCAAACTGCAATCTGCCAGTTCCCTCAGGCATGCCTCCCCAGTCCTCCCGACTGTGCTTCACTCACCAGCCCTCCCAAATGCGACCAGTTGTCCTCCCTGGAGACTCTTAGAAGTTTCCTCTCTCGCTGTCCTCTACTTGCTCTCTTATGTGCCTCTCCTTCCAGTATCTCTTCACTCCTCCTTGATGCATCCGAGCCCTAACCCAGGCCCACCCCCCGACAGCCTCCACACTCTCTCACTCCAACTCTTCCACCCGACAACCCCTCCCAGCTGGGCTGAACCCGGGTATTTAAGGAGGCCTGCCCACTGCCAATCCAAGTTGGGGATTGGTCAAGGCGCCTCAAAATACCCCAGGCAGCCCCACCTCTCCTTTCCTTCTAGCATCTTCTAGAAAGAAGAGGAAGGTGACAGTGATGCCACCTGTGAGTCACCCAGCCCCGCCCTAGGACACTCCCAGCCCAGAATGAAAACAAACAGGGCTAGCCTCCAGCTAGGCCTGCCTAAATTTTCCTACTCTCCAGAAAAATCCTCACCTACCTAACTAGAGGGTGCTACACTCACCCCCCACCGAAATCCAATCTGTCCCTTGACTGTGGGAATTTAGAAAAATAGCTCCTGGGCCCAGGAGTAAGGGCATCCCATAAAATAAATTGGAAGGGAAAAAAGGGAACAAACTTGGATGGGACATATACAAATAAATTAGGTATCAAAAATATATATAGTCTTTTATTGGCATTTATTGTATTCCTAACTATAAGTCCCTATAGCTTCAAACAATTACACACACATTAGGACCAGAGCATCTCCCCCTCAGGAAAAATCCTCTGTCCGCAGGATCTGTTGCTCCGACTGGAGATAGATAGACAGCTCTTCCATCCTGAAGAGTCCTGCAAAACACAAACATCTTATCCTATCACTACCTGTAAACTTTACAACGTTTCTGTCAGAAGGGGGGTTATAAATCCTGCTGACAGAAATAATAACATCAACAAAACACACAGGTCACTTAAAAAAAAGAAATACATTTCCACCTGTAGTTCTGTCAGAAGGGGGTTATAACCTGCTGACAGAACTTTAACGAGAAAACGTATTTCTAAAGCCGCGTACACACGAGCGGAATGTCCTACAGAAAAAGTCCAACTGAAGCTTTACATCGTCTATTCCGATCGTGTGTGTGCCTCATCGGACTTTTTTTTTTTGTAAATCCTGATGGACCTAGAAATAGAACATGTTCTAAATATTTCCGACGGAACCAATACCTATCGGGAAAACCGCTCGTCTGTATGCTGTTCCGACGGACCAAAAACGATGCATACACTGAAGCAAGTACGAGACGGAAGCTATTGGCTACTGGCTATTGAACTTCTTTTTTCTAGTCCCGTCGTACGTGCTGTACATCACCGCTTTCTGGATGGTCGGACTGGGTTGACTGTGTGTAGGCAAGACCGCTTGAATGGAATTCCGTCGGAGTTGGTGCGCGGTTCAGTCTAGCAGTGTCTACTCAGTGAGTTGCAGCCATTTCCTGATGAAATTTGCTCAATTGGCCAGTGGATCCCCTTGTTCTTCGGTTGAAAAATTGAAGGAGCAATGCATAAAATTGTTGGTGGAAGAGCACTAGCATACAATTAGGTAAAGGCACTGCTCAGATATTTTGACAGCTGGTGAAGTCTGGCTGTCAACTACAATAGTCGCAGTGGGAGATTCATCTATCAATGCGGTGTAGCATGGATGGAGCAATCTGTAAGACTTTTTCTGTACAGCCTGCAGGCTATATTTGTATAGCTAGTATAATTCTAGCTATGTTACTAGGTTTTTAAAACAAACACCCTTAAAGAAAATAGAACTTTTGTCTAAACTGAACAATTTCTACACACAAATTTAGATATCTAAATAATATAACCTATTAGCCATTTCATCTAGGTTTTGAAGGTGGGAAATCAGTAAATACTCATATATCGGATCTCCTAAATCAGACCTCAGAATAAGACCCATAAGAGCATTAGGAGTTATGTCCATACCCACATTTACTATTATATCATGATGACAGATAACTGAAGTTTCAAGGATAAAAATTGTCAATATGGTGCGATGGGTGCAGCCTGGGCTGAGACAAACTACATTGATGGAAAGTACAGTGTGGTCAAAGCCTCAGGATATATCCTATGGCTTTAGGAACCGCTGACAAATCCAATCCAGCACACTTAATGCAGCACTTCTGAGATCTCCAAGCGGCAAACAGACAAAAAGAGCAAAGTGCAGACTAAATGTAGTGGTGGTGTAAACTCTGCATATAGTGTGGATGGAACCTGCAATAGCCTATTGCAAGTGCCATGCAGACCATATCCAGTGTATCCCTTGTGACAGTTTCCTCTGTGTCCTCCCCAGCTGGGAATCTTTATAAGCAGAATTCATCTTACTTTATGTGATTATATATTATTATATGTAATTGTCTTCCTTTAATAAATGTTTACACACCCATTACAGAGACTGAGGAAGGACATGTCCTAGCCTCGGAAATGCATTTCCTGATAGCCCTTGCAACTACACATGTCCAGGCTTTTATCTACTTTTGTTTGTGAGTGCAACTTAGATAAAAAAAAAAAAAAAAAAAACACTATCTGTACAATAAACTTGATAACTACACTATGATCGGCTTGGCACCCCTCTCTTTTCTACCCACTACACTAATGCCTAGTACACATGCGCCGAATGTCAGGAGACATTGGCCGGTTCAATAAATACCAGCCGACATTTGGCCCATGTGTATGTCAGTTAGTCCAACAGAAGCCGGCCGCCTGGCTGACTGGCTTCTGTCAGACAAGCATGCTGGAAAACCAGCAGCTGAGTAGAGTGGTGTTGTTGGGGGGGGGGGGGGTTGGGTAAGGTCCCCCTGTCAGCAGAACACAACTGTTTGGGGGGGGGGGAAATCGCTGTACTAAGGTCAGACTAGGACAGTGGCCCTGACTGGAGCTGTCAGTTTTTTTATTTGTGTGTACCAGGCTTTAGGCCTGATTCATACTTATGCATTTTTAGTGCTTTTTGAATTTTGCAGATTTGCACTACAGTCCATGGTTTCCTATGAAAACTTTTTGTAATGCAAATCTGCAAAATGCAAAAAGCATAGGTGTGGATCAGGCCTTAGCCGGCGCACGTTACTCTTTTTGTCCGATAACTAAAGCTTTGGTTAACGTGAGCCCAGTCTTCCCCTTCCTAGGTTAATTACCATACAAAGATGCGTATTATTTTTATTTTCTTTTGTGAATTCGTTTTTAAGGTTTAACATAGTTATTAAAGTTGTTTAATATCTTACTGAGCCATACTCTTTTTATAAATAATGGCCACAAGTAGGTGGATATCCTTCCAAATGACTGAGTTCAGATGTTTTCATTGATGGGTACCCATTAGTGCTACAGCACGCAGAAAATTTTATACAATTGTGTGCTTCAAACCTTTTGGCGACAGTTTGGGAAAGACCCTTTTCTGTTCCAGCATGACCACACTCCTCTGCAGGAATACTGGTCCATAAAAACATGATCTGAAGTCTGGTGCGTGAACTCAAGAGGCCTGAACAGAGCCCTGACCTCTACTGAACACCTTTGTGATAATTTGCAACAGCGATTACCAGCCAGGTCTTCTTGTCCAACATCAATATCTGACCTCACAAATTCTCTTTTGGCTGAATGGGCACAAATTCTCACAGACATGCTCCAAAATATGGTGGAAAGCTCAGAAGGATGGAGGCTGTTCTAGTCTCAAAGGAAGGGGGGTAGGGGAATGACGTCTCCCTATGTACATACAGCAGTTTTGTTATGGAATGTCCAAAAAGCTCATGGTTAGTTGCCCACAAACTTTATTCCATAGAGTGTACACATACAGCATTTTGAATATTTAGCATTAATTAAAACGCATCATTGGCCTAATTGAATCTACTTAAACTACATTACAACTACTAAATGCAAAGCAGTTGTATAGAAAAGTATGTAAATGTCCCAAACACACCAGATTTATGTTGAAAAAAAATCACAGGTCAAAAAGACTCATGTTTTAGTTTTAAAGTGCAGTTTTGGTACAGCAGTAACCCCCACATGATCTCAATCCAACATTTCCATGATTCATGCTCACAGCTTTCAAAACAAACAAAAAAAAAAAAAAAAGCAGCCGGCAATGTTTAACAACATTGCTCAGTGCTAAAAGAGACAGATAAAAAGAAACAGTGGACTTGGAAGTGCAGTCGCTGTAGATCTGAGGGGAAGATCTGAAATGAGGGAAAGCTCTGCTGATTTGATCATCCAATCATGTGCAAGCAAAAATGCTTGCACATGATTGTGCAAAATATTTTAACACCTTTAACATATATTTACATGTTTAAAAAAAAAAAAATGAATTTTATTTCATTTGTAAAATAACTTTTCAAAGCTTTGTACCATTACTAACAGCTGAAGTGTAAAACAAAAAAGTTGTGGTAGGTATCTGTACTTCGTATCGGCGACAAAAAAAATAAAAAATAAAAAAAATAAATAAAAAAGGGAAGGAGAATATAACTTAATGGTAATTTTTTTTTTAGTTCTTTAAACATCACATTATTTTTCATTACATTTCTTTGATTGGAGCAAAGCGTACTCTGTCTTATTCGATAACCTAATGTTCAGGGGTTGTAAATCTTTAAAATAAAACAAAGTTTTTCAGAATCATGATCTTTATTCTAAGCAAAAAAATTGTGATTCTCATTTTATACAGAATCATGCAGCTCTAATCCTTAGGAGGACATTATTAATACTCTAAAATAAAGAACATCTAAAACTGCTGCATTCAGTAATTTCAGAGCAAACTGCCAACCACACCAACACTGAATAGCTTGCACTGGCTTTTCACTACATATTATTGGGTCTCAGAATGTTCCCCTTGTGCTGAGGATTGGTTATTGCCTTATCATCTGGGCATCAAGACCTCATCAACCAAAAGGTAAAGTGGGGCAAAAATAAATAAATAAATAAAATAAAAAGCACCCTTCCCACCATCCCCCAAATACTTATCTTGGCCCTGGAGCAGGTTGCCCCACAGCCTCAGTGGTCACTACCTCACACCCTGTCCTCTCGCCATAGCAAATGAATAAGATACTGTACTTTGCTAAGAACATGATGAAAAGGAAGTGAGGTAGCAGAATGGACCCCTATACACAAATCTATTCATAAAATACAGTACATTTGAGAACAACCCAAACATCCAATTAAAGAGACAGAGGCAAAAGTCAAATGATCCACAACCTTTAATAATAAAAAAAAAAAAAAAGTTATATACATCTATAAAGCATACCACAGAAATCCTACACATGAGGAACTGATAACCGAATCAAAATATATATATTTATTTTTGTAAATCCAGCATAGTGCAATATTTTTATTACCTTTTTCAACTTGGCTGACTTTGGTTCACAAACTTGCTACAAGTGTTGGCAACATAAAATCTGAACACCATATACACCACTTGGCTCTATATTTCTGAATCAGGAAAAAAAAAGTCCTTAGAAAAATGTAGAATCATAAACATGACAGCAACAAACAGTAGGGTTACCCAGTCCTCTTCAACTAATGTATGAATCCTAATACTTGGCCAATCTGTGTCTACATGGAGAGACAGACTATTGCAATACCAAATGTCTCCATTAGGTGGTAGTGAGAGGTTGTTTATTAAACAAATATGTGACACCATCAGAACAGTTGCCTTTCCTGACCTCTTTTTCTGCTTCAAATCTGCAATCATGTTTGGAACTTACTGGAAAAGGAAAAAAAAATAAAAAAAGGGGAAAGAAAAAAGAAGGTTCCGTTGGAACTCACTGGGCAGGGAAGATGGGCTAGGTAAAAATATTCTAGAAAATCAAGCTTTAAAGTGTCTCAAAAGTGTCACGAAACAAGACCGAACTTACACACAACTATAAAATGTAAGGATTTCTAGAGTCACAGTTACTTACACAGTTGCTTTACTTTTATGACCTTGCATTGTAAAATTTTATTTGTATTAAAATGTTATAATTACGTAATAAATAGCATATTTCCTTGTAGCCTTAAGGCATTGGTTTTAAGACTCTAAAATGGTTTATTTCAAGTTGTGTACTTGTAGGTACTAAGTGAATGATGATAGATAAGAGTTTTTTTTTTTTTGCAAAAGAAACAAGAGCTCAAAAAATTTTGGCAAGTTGAGTCAATAATTTTGCATCACTGTTGCAGCAAGAATGGAAACCAAAAGCAAGATTTCCTTGCATAAGTAAAATAGGTAAAGGCAACTTCACAAAGAAAATAAAATAAAATACATATACAAACAATAAATGGAGTACTTTACACTGAACTTTAACGTTACATAAAGACATAGAAATAAAAATTAAAAAAAAAAGTATTACAGGTAATAAAGTTATTGCTGACATGTAGAACTGTAAGCCTGTCAATCAAATAAGCTGCTTGAGGTGGAATCCTAAGGAAATTTGAAAAGCACATTGGATCAGGACACTCTGCGTGATAACAAATGGCTTCCTCCAGGCTCCCTCAGGACTGTGAAGCAATGCAATTACAAGGGCCTTTGGCAGCATCATCTTCTGGTGAAGTCTGGTATTGCAGTTTGACCATAAAAATTCTGAGAATTGCTATTTTACTGACTGGACTCCAGTATATCAAGTACTGTAAATAACAGCAAGAGGAGGGTCCCACTGTTCACATTGGGCCTGTGGAAATCAGGCCCAACTTATAAGGATAATCCCTAATAAATAAATAAAAAAAAAAAAAAAAAAAAGAAGTGTACCTGTCCACCAGAAACAGCAATTTTCTGACACGACATGGTTTTCACGCTATAATTTCCTTAGCATATAGGGACATGGGCTCATGCTAAAATGATTTTCTGACAGCCTGCAGGGTTACATAGGGGCTAGGCTTACGAATGTGTAGCCCCCTCCCATCCCCTTTGAATAGGAGACTGGTACATTTCAAATAGAAATAATTCCATATGCAGAAAATAATGCTAATTTATGAGGACCCTGGAATATCAAATATGTAGCTTCAAAGGGTGAAATAGAACATAAGAAATCCATTATGCTTCATCTTTGGTCTGAAAGCTCCTGAATTTTCAGGTTACCCCACTATGGCAATCACAACTGTAATCAGATGCTTTGTGATTTGATATTTCTGGGCCACCATATACCATTGGGGGGGGGGGATTAACAAAGGTCAACCAAAACCTGGAGTGAATTTCTTTCCTGAGACCACAGGTTGCAGTAAAGAAATTTGCTTGACTATTGCTAGTCACTATAACAGCCACTAGCAACAATCGCATGTAAAATCCAGCGGACTGCTTCTACCAAAAGTTGATCAATCAACTTTGGTACATTCAGCCTGCCCATACATGGTTTGAATCTCAAACCATCTATGGTCGGCTAAAGGCATAAAGTCTGCACTACTAAACTGAGAAGATGGAACTGATCCTGCTCCTAAGTAAACAAAGGGGGCACAAGCATAGTTGTTAATTAGGAGCAATCTGCTCTATTTTCTATACTGGAGCAGAAGCCGTTTGCTTTGGCTCCCTTTGACCTACCGCTCGGCTGAGTGTGAGGAGGAAGGCTGTTATCTCTGCATTTGTCAGGGTTAACATTCAGGCATATAGGCAGGAAAATAAGCTCTCCGTGTCTAGAGAGACAAGTGAGCTGACAGCAGATACTTCACATTCTGTACAACAGGTCCAATCTGGTGAAGATCTGCTGGGACTCTTAATAGAAAACTGCAGCAATCCCTTTGTTAATTAGGCGGGGCACCGGCATCAGTTTCCGTTTCACTCAAGAACTGTTGCAGACCTGAAACAGGTTTATCTACTTTGTCAAAGTGCCACAAATATAGTTAACACTTTATTAATTCCCCCAACATAAACCAGGATTTTCATTAAGCTCATCGCATTAAAAAGGGACACAAACATTGATTTTATTACACAGAAGAAATGACTGGTTGTAACCTGGAACCCAAAGTATTGTGTTGTTACAGAAGGTTTCTCATAAGTTAGTTTTGATCCATGTATGGAAAGCTATGCAAAAGCAAATGTAGAATTGTTAATGTCCCTTAAATAAGGAGATGCAATAAAAGAAAACATGCTACAGATTCCCTTGAAGTTATTTTAAACACATTGCACTTAGAATTGTTAAAAGGTTTGCTAATAAAAATTGTACTGAAATTGAACTGCATGTAATTAAATAAATTGCAATGAAAACTTGTGCTCAGAAATACTATAGAATATCCAAAACAAGAAAAAATGTTTAATGAAGTGGCAAATGCACTTTTCTCTTTACAAGGCAATCACAGACTGCAAATATTAATAAGGCTGTGAGACAAAAGACAGGGGTGGGGGGTCTCCTCTTCTCCCTGTAATAAATTTTTCTGCCAACAGAAAAATGGTGTGCATAAACGGCATGGAGAGTTATAGGGCCTGCAAACAGCTACTACATTTCATACACACCAACAGTTCTATTTGAATCTCTTCTGTGAGCTGCAATGCTCTTCTGCGGGGGAAAGCAATAGGAAGAACGAGGGTTACAATATCATCAACAGAAACTGTAGCCACAGTGTTCATTTTAGCGAGGCACAGCAAAGTGCATGCTTCTCTGAGCCCTCATGGATCTGAACTATTCAGCTGTAAACACTGATTTGGCTCTGGGCCTCAGAAGTCAATCAGAAAGCATTTAGATAGCAGTATCAGGAGAGTAAGCCTATGCAGCATGCAACAACCAAACAGATCACTACCTTCTGCTTATTCATCTAGAGCAGGTTTTATCAACACCAGTCCTCAAGGCGGGCCAACAGGTCATGTTTTCAAGATTTCCCTCAGATGAAACGGCTGTGGTAATTACTAAGACAGTGAAACTGATCAAATCACCTGTGCAAAATAACGGAGAGCCAGAAAACATGATCTGTTGGGGCGCCGTGAGGACTGGAGTTGAGGAACACTGATCTAGACAAGACTAATAAAAGAGCGTAAAAAGGCAAAATAAATAAAATTGGCTAAAATACCAGTGTATCCTGGAGAAAATGCTGCCCCAGTCTCACTTAAAGGAGAAGTCCAGCCTGAGCTTTTTAGGCTGGGCTTCTCCTCTGGGTCACAGGAGCGCAATTTGTTTTGCACTCCTGTCACCCATTTTCAGCAGAGAGCGGTCTGAAGTCTGCTCTCTGCTGATGTCACTGCCATCAGTTGAGGCAGCGGGTCATCCCAATTTCCAAGTCTGGAGCGCCAGCTGCCTTGATCTCCCCACCCCTCCACAGAGCTCAGCATTCCAGTGAGTGTGGAGAAGCAGAGAGGAGAGACACTGACTGACAGCAGCTTTTCTCTCGGGGATCTGTGAGAACCGAGCCATCAGCGATGTTCGGTGGCTCGGTTCTCGGTGCAGAGACAGCAGGGGACAGCTGCAGCATCGGTCTGATGCTCCATCCACCGAGGTAAGTATGAATCCAAAAAAAAAAAAAAAAAAAAAAAACCCCATACTTCTCTTTTAAGAACTGTTCAGACAGGCAAATTCATTGTAATCTGACCTAAGCCTTCAGACATGTGGCTTAGCATTTTCTCCATGAATAGTATTCCAGCCTTTCTTTCACTCTCAACACCTCCATCCCAAAATAAATTGTCAGAGAAGGAAAGAAAGGATCCGATTGGCTGCTACAGTCAACACAGACTGTCTTTATACCTCCAGATACTTTGCTAAAAGGCCTTGGGTAGAAGGTATGTTGTGCTTTGTAGATCCACCGCAGCTACAGAGCCAAAAGGTTGCATGACTGGCTTAAAAGATGAGAATACGCAGATTATTATCTTAAATCATTTGCCACAGGGCAAAGACAGATACTTCTTCTTCTGTATAGTTGGTCACTGGCCCGTTTTCAAATGTGAACAAAATGTTTTTCCAATTCTTGGCTATGTTGAGGTTGGACCAAAGCTTGGCTGGCATTAGATGCATCTCTGACTTTTCGCCCACAGCCTTATTTACCATTTAGATAAATAATAAACTCCTACTTAGTTACACTTCATCTTCTTCTCCCATTTAAGCACCTTGCACTTGTGAGGCTTTCATGGGACATGGTTGTTGCAAAGCTTTGTAATAGGCATGTCCTATTTCATCCCCTTAGAATGAAATCATAATACTGGTACGCTGTACTGGAAGCTGGCAAACAGCTTATTACACCATGCAAAAGAACACTTTGAAATTCTACTTCTAAAGTGACAGATTAACAAAACCTGCATCAATCATGGAAGAACAGATGAATTGCTGAACAAGTTTTTTCCCTCATATTGGCTCCACCAACAAAGTCCTGGTCTGGTGTAAAAATCCATGGAGCAATAATAAAAGTCCTGCATACCATAAATTGTAGTAATCAAATGACGAAGAAAATAGGCTTCACATTTTTAACGTGTTTGCACGTGGAAAGTTTGCAGGTTGTTACTCAGTAACATAGTGCAAGCTTTTACAACACCAGCATGATTCTTCTACAATATGGCCTTTTCTTGGATGCATCTAATCGGCATGTGCTTTTTCTGTGGGACCCTGCAATAAAACAACAATTTGGTTAA
This sequence comes from Aquarana catesbeiana, assembly GCF_042186555.1. NCBI lineage: Eukaryota > Metazoa > Chordata > Amphibia > Anura > Ranidae > Aquarana > Aquarana catesbeiana. Next base: position 89,478,610 of record NC_133328.1, read on the forward strand.
TGGTCATTTTTTTTTTAGTTAAAGGAAATTTGCACCAAGTGATACAACTATTGCCCCCTTTCTGAACTTGCTGTCTTGGAGTTATTCAACTCAATGACTTGGAAAAAGTGGGCAGGAAATGGAAGTTTGAACTGCTCATTCTCAAGGACAGGACCTTTCCTGAAAGTAAAAATTTCTAGGTGTGGCACACAGTTTTAAAATGCTAAAAAAAGTGTGTTAAAAATTGCCTGGATCTCATTGCTACAGGTGAGAAGAACAATTTTCTTCAAGCTGACCTCCAGGCAAACAGCTAAATACACAGCTAAAATTTACACACGGAACAATAGTTTTACATGTCAATGAATTTCAAAGCTCTGCTGGAGATCCAGACATCCCTGCCAGAAAGTGTAGCCAGATCCTGAACCTCCCCACAGACCACACTGCAGTTAGGTTAACAGCCTGGTCCAGGACCCCACCAAACCTGAGATCAATATTGATTCAGGTACATATAGTAGTGATTGGGGAAAAAATAAAAAATAAAAAATTATGCTTTTTTTTTTTAAAAAAAATATTAAAGAAACTATAAAAAAAAAAACCAAACAAAAAAAAAACAAAGTCTATGGAATTGAAGGCATACTTGCTCGATGACTATTTTTCTGATCTGCGTACCTGCTTTGGGATAGCCAGGAAGCAGCTCACCTCTCACATGCTTAATCATAATTAAGGATGAGCTCAGGCGTGTTCGCAACCGCATGTGGAGAGCCTGCCAGGAAGTCGGCACTGCGCTAATCATAGGCAGTGTGACATTTCCTGATCTCTGCAGCCGCGAATCGGGAAAATGTCTCGCTGCCTGTGATTAGCACAGCGCAGACTTCCTGGCAGGCTCTCCATGTGCTCCTGCGAACACGCCTGAGCTCATACTTAATCATAATTAACCACTAAAACTTCTGGACAGCAGAATTATATTGTACAGGAAAGTAATGCAGTAAGACATCTGTCCTTTTCAGCAGATCAATGACAGGTTCTGTAATTCTCCTGGGTTGAGGCATGTTGGGATGCATTCCTAGAGGTTCTTGGAGGCTCCCTACTAAATAAACTTAAACCTTAAATCCAAATGGGGGGGGGGGGGCGGGAAGAAGGCAACAGATCACTGTACCAACACAAGCAATGTTGGTGCGATGATCTTCCCTGTTGTGGCAGGTGGTATGCCAGAACACACTAATCAGCACGAAAACAAGTGTTAGCAGGGGGTAGAAAAAAAAAAGTTAAAAAACGTCCATAGATTTGGCACCTGGGCTCAAAGGGAACTCGGGGGGGGGGGGGGGGGAACCATTTACCTAGATGGGATCAATGCTGCAGCTGTCCCTTGTTGGATCTACACCAAGAAATGAGCAGTCAAAGACCACTGATCGCTCAGTTCTTGGGTCCCCTCTGAGCACAGAGCGATGACTGGCAGTCACTACCCTTTGCTCTGCCCCTACAGTACTCACTGGAGTGCCAGACTGTGCAGGGGGCGGGAGCGGCCTTTGCTCAGGCCCTCAGCGGTGTACTGAGAGGCTGAGCCAGCTTTTGGTCAATTGTCTGGCTCGGGATCCCTGCAGAGCCTGGACCGGCTGTGATGTCAGCCGACAGCAAGCTTTAGCTCGTTATTGGCTAAATCTGGATCACAGGACTGCAGAACTAAGTGAACTAATTTGACTCACAGGAGATGTATGGCCAAAAGAGCTGTGGCCATACTGCAACACAACTTGCAAGAGCTGAACTAAAAAAAAAAAAAAAAAAAAAATAATAAAAGAAGACCACCATTTATATATACCATTGCTAGTTGTCGTCCTATATTTCCAACAGTCACGCCTCCAGAGAAGAATATGCAAGGCAGCCAGGAACGGATGTACAGAAAGTCTGGGGAGGTATACCTGAAACATACAAGGAAATATATAAAGTGAGTAAATCAAATTGCATAGGATTCAACAATACACAGGCACAGGCTGTCAAAGCAGAAATATTCTACTGCTACCATATTTGCACAATCAAAAATAAACACGATTGTAACATCATTAGTAAAAGAAGAAAGTATCTCAATAAGGTCCTTACACATTTTCTAAGTACAAAAGTGCTTACTTACTCCTAGACCCCAGACATGGCCTACATATAAACCTTATATCCAACAAAAATTTACACCCTACAACATATTCTAGAGAGGACAATGAGCTTTGAATTTAGAGACATGAAAGGCGCAGTTGTCACCCTTGTACAGTGGGGATCGAAAGTTTGGGCACCCCAGGTAAAAATGTGTATTAATGTGCATAACGAAGCCAAGGAAAGATGGAAAAATCTCCAAATGGCATCAAATTACAGATTAGACATTCCTATAATATGTCAAAAAAAAGTTAGATTTTATTTCCATCATTTACACTTTCAAAATTACAGAAAACAAAAAAATGGCGTCTGCAAAAATTTGGGCACCCTGCAGAATTTATAGCATGCACTGCCCCCTTTGCAAAGCTGAGACCTGCCAGTGTCATGGATTGTTCTCAATCATCATCTGGGAAGACCAGGTGATGTCAATCTTAAAGGTTTTAAATGGCCAGACTCATCTGACCTTGCCCCAACAATTAGCACCATGGGTTCTTCTAAGCAGTTGTCTAGAAAAAACTGAAAATAGTTGACGCTCACAAAGCTGGCTATAAGAAGATAGCAAAGCGTTTTCAGATGTCAATATCCTCTGTTCGAAATGTAATTAAGAAATGGCAGTCATCAGGAACAGTGGAAGTTAACGGAAGATCTGGAAGACCAAGAAAAATATCAGACAGAACAGCTCGCAGGATTGTGAGTAAAGCAATTCAAAACCCACGTTTGACTGCACGATCCCTCCAGAAAGATCTGGCACACACTGGAGTTGTGGAACACTATTCCACTATAAAGAGATACTTGTACAAATATGGTCTTCATGGAAGAGTCATCAGAAGAAAACCTCTTCTACGTACTCACCACAAAAATCAGCGTTTGAACTTTGCAAATGAACATATAGACAAGCCTGAGGCATTTTGGAAACAAGTTCTGTGGACCGATGAGGTTAAAATATAACTTTTTGGCCGGAATGAGCAAAGGTACGTTTGGAGAAGAAAGGGCACAGAATTTAACGAAAAGAACCTCTGTCCAACTGTTAAGCATGGGGGTGGATCAATCATGCTTTGAGGTTGTATTGCAGCCAGTGGCACAGGGAACATTTCACGAGAAGGAAAAATGGATTAAATAAAATTTCAGCAAATTTTGGATGGTAACTTGATGCCATCTGTGAAAAAGCTGAAGTTAAAGAGAGGATGGCTTCTACAAATGGATAATGATCCTAAACACACCTCAAAATCCACGGGGGATTACATCAAGAGGCGTAAACTGAAGGTTTTGCCATGGCCTTCACAATCTCCTGACCTCAACATTATTGAAAATCTATGGATATACCTTAAAACAGCAGTGTGTGACAGACAGCCCAGAAATCTCAAAGAACTGGAAGACTTCTGTAAGGAAGAATGGGCAAAGATACCTCAAACAAGAATTGAAAGACTCTTGGCTGGCTACAAAAAGCGTTTACAAGCTGTGATACTTGCCAAAGGGGGCAGTACAAGATATTAACTTTGCAGGGTGCCCAAACTTTTGCAGATGCCATTTTTTTGTTTTCTGTAATTTTGAAAGTGTAAATGATGGAAATAAAATCTAACTTTTTTTGACATATTATAAGAATGTCTAATCTGTAATTTGATGCCATTTGGAGATTTTTCCATCTTTCCTTGGCTTCGTTATGCACATTAATACACATTTTTACCTGGGGCGCCCAAACTTTCGATCCCCACTGTAGTTTGGGTTGGTAAAAATTAAGGGCTGATTTCAGAGGTTGGGATAAGTGTCAGGATGAGAGTAGATTAAAAAGGGGTTGTAAAGGTACGTGTTTTTTCACCTTAATGCATTCTATGCATTAAGGTGAAAATAAAAAACAAACCGGCAGTCACCGGTCCCCTAGTTTTACTTAGCCGAGCCCCGAATTTCCGTCTGCATGTCCCCATCGTCAGTCTCTCCACGGGTTCCCGGCTCTTGATTGGATAGATTGATAGCAGCGCAGCCATTGGCTCCCGCTGCTGTCAATCAAATCCAATGACGTGGGTGTGGAGGCCGAGTTCTGCATTCAGCCTCTATGGATGCCGAATGCTGGCCTCGGGAGCGCTCCCCCGCAAGGTAACCCCCTCGGGAGAGCGCTTCTCCAAGGGGGGAGGGTTATCTAATGCGGGGTGGAGCCGAAAGAGCCACCAGGGGACCCCACAAATGGATGTTCAGGGCCACTCTGTGCAAAACGAGCTGCACAGTGGAGGTAAGCATGACTTTTTTTTATTTAAAAAAAAATAAACAATCTTTTAGTATCAGTATAAGTATAAGGGTGCTTTTATGCTAGGGATACTCTGAGATTTATTTTTTTTAACCAGAACAGATGCACACCAGGATACCATTGCAAAAACTACAGAGTGCCAAAAACCAACACAAAAATTATATAAAATGTTGCAACATGGAGGATACTTACTGGTACACTCCGTTGTATACAAGAAACTGTGTTATGAGTGTTGCAAGAAAGGCTATTGTGATTCCTAGTCCAAGACCACTGCGTGAGCGGTCAAAGGTCCACCAAAGGCCCAGAGACAAGGCTGCTAGTGTTAATGACAGCTGAACATTATTTGCAAAATCCAGTTTCTGGAGGAGTATAATGTTAAGGAGAAGACTCACTATCATATTATCATCCAATAATCCTAGACACACTCGGTTTCATATAAAATCACATTTAAAAAAAGGGAAAAAAAAAAAAAAAAAAACAGAAAAAACACCAACCCAAAAACATTTCCTAAATTTTTCAAACAGATGACACCGAAACATCAAGCATCTACTGTCTAACCTGCCTGAAAAGAACAGGAAATAGTTGCCCTTTTTCCTAACAGCAACTCGGCATTTTTTTTTTTTTTCTTTTTAGCTTAGGTGACTTAATTTCTATATGAACAGAAATCTAATTCCTGGATAATTCTGCAAATGAAATGTGCTGAAGTTGAAAGCCTACTTAGGTACTTAATGACTAAGAACAAACCGATGCATAAATATACATTCTTGTACTAACTGAACATGCTTGTTTATGCACTAACAGGTTCATCCTGCTTTAAAAGTGGATGTAAACACTATGTGTGAGCTGATTGGAGGATAGGCACCCCCCATAGGCAGAAGAACAAAGAAACTTGCAGAGCTGTGCTGTGAATAGACCACCTCTCTGCTTATCTATCTCCAAGTTCCATCCCCGACACAAATTTCTATCTGCTTTTATCTCGGGTGTCGGAGAGCTTGTCAGAAGTTATCATGCTGATAACAGAGGAACAGTGTAGCAGAAAGACACAGGACCTCGGGCTTTGGAGAGAGATAGGTAAACACTACAGATATGTGCCCAGGTCAGATTTCATAAATGGGGTTTACATCCACTTTAAGGGGAACAGCAGCATCCATGTAAGAAATACTGGGCTATTTTTCCACTGAGAGCCTGTACAGATTGCATGGCACTGATAGAAAATCAGATCTGTCACTGGGCCACATCACTGCAAATTAGTGGAGGAACACTTGTATTAGTCGCTATGAATTCTAGATTTTAGAAGAGCTGGATGCGATCCTAGGCACAGAATATAACCGACTAATATTTAAAAAAGGTAACACCAGAACTTGTTTATTCAGGGAATATATGATTGAATTTAAGGATCAGGGAGGATTTTTCCCCCTATTGGAGCAAATTAACCATGCTTTATAAGAGTTTTTAAGCCTTCCTCTGGATCAACTGTGGGTGTTTGGCTCTATATATGGAGGGTTTTCAATTTATTCATTTTTTCCCCCTTTTTGTTGAACAAAAATGACTTTTTTCAACTTAAATATGCAACAATAAAACCTGATAAGCAGCATAATCTCTGCATTCATGTTGTTACTTGAGTGTATAAAAATGTAGACATTCTAACCAGCTCTTACCAACATTTAAACAATGTTTAAAGGCTTTTCTTTTTATGCAGGTTAAAAGGATACTGCGCTAGCATGATTAATGCCGACAAAAACTGCTATACATCTCATGACGCTGGCCCATTCTCTCTTGAACTTGTGTGGTTCTCCAAGATGGCTGTCGATGCAAGGATAGAGAAGGCCAACAACAGCTGGAAAAAACAAAAAACAAACCTTAAATATATGTTCCAGAACTTTCTAATTATTACTTTCATTAGTGGTATTAAAAACACACAAGAAAAGTTAAATGGAAGCCAACAGTCTTTAAAATCCAAAATGCGCTTTATTATGTACATACCGTATTTATCAGCGTATAACACACACTTTTTTCCCCCTTAAAATCAGGGGAAAATCGTGGGTGCGTGTTATACGCCGATCTCCGCTGATTGTGAGCGGAGCGATCGCGCCGAGATACACATAGCCGAATGTACTCTGCTCTTCTTGGCTCCGCTCACAGTCATGCCCAGCCCCACCATTGGACCTGTGTTATGTCCATCATAGGGCGGGACTGGGCGTGACTGTGAGCGGAGCCGAGAAGAGTCGCGTACACTTGGCTATGTGTATCTCGGCGGCTCTCGCTCTGCTCCGCCGAGTCCCTGCGATCTCCGTGACGCCATATTTAAATCTTAACAAGGCTGCAATGGACACTAGGGAAGGCTGCACTGGGGCAAGGCTGCAATGGACGCTGGGAAAGGCTGCACTGACAAGGCTGCACTGACAGGCATTTAAATGTAAGTTTTTTTTCCTTAAACTTCCCTCCTTAACTTGGGGTGCGTGTTATACGCCGATAAATACAGTATATGTTTCAGCAAATGAATTCCCGAAAAATACGTTTATATAAGACTCTTTTTTTCAGCATTTTTTGCATGTCATTGCTGCCGATCTCCGGTAGCTACTTTTGCTCTATATGCATTTACTCCAAGAGGTAGCTACAGGTCATTGTTCAGTGGGAACTTACTGATGGTGACAACAGAGAAGCATGTCCGAGCATGTGACAGGGTGACAAAGTGGGAGCACAAAAAATTTAAGATAGCGTTGTCACCCTATAGAACAGTAAGTAGCTGAACAAGGACCTTCATGCTATTTGAAAAGATTAAAAAGACTTTTGAAATGACATTAACATGGTAAATAATGAGATTTTAGTGACTAGGTTTATTTCATTATAAAATGGATAGCTATTAAAGCTTTTAGAAGTGCCTGCACACAACTAGCTGGTTTAATTGATTCTTACATACCTAAAATACCAAAAAGTTTGGAACCAGCAAAAGCTCCAGCACTTCCGTGTTGTGATAGAGCATGCCCCTGTCTACCTCCTTCCCTACAGTTGCCCATGCTTTATATCCAGTTGGAGAGGTACTGGCAGCAAAATTGCAAGGTTTTCAAATAAACAAATGAAAGATAAAAGAAAAAAGAAAAAAACAAAACAAAACAAAAAAAAAAACCCTCTCAGTAGAAACCATATCTTCTTTATGTGATCCCCCTTGCCTCTATTACTAATATTTTCGATGGCAAGTGACTAAGAAAATCTGCATCATAATGACCTCCATCTACACAATGCTAGAGGTTTGCGGACTCATTGGAATGACTGACAGGTATTCTCAGAAGGAGCAGAGAGGCTCAAAGTTTTTATTTTTGGGGATGACGGGTTACTTTTAATGAGGCCAGTAAAAACAAATCTGAATACAACTAAACTTAGGCGGACTGTTATGTTATTTGAACTGCTGATCTGCATGCCATATGCTTTTCTCAGCCTTACATTTTAGGAGGTTTAAGTTTAATTTATTTAATAATATTTAATTATCTCTGTTCTTAATATGGAATATAAATATAAAACAGATGAATCACTATGAAAGATAGTTTTCAGAACAAGACTCAGTTTTATATACACTTTAATACTATACTTTTATATACTCTATATATATTTAGACACATTAAAACATTAAGCAAGCAAATAAAAAAAAAAAAAATAATAAAATTCTCAGACATCTTATTTTTCACTTTCGGTGTCTCTAGGGATATTTATGGCAGGTCTGGCAGGCAAATATTTCTCCTCCTATGATTACTTCCTTATTTTCGCTTTCCCAGTAATGGTATGTTAAACACGAAGGCCAATGAAGTCTGAGGCAGGCAGCTCACCAGTTCAGGGGGTGGCCAATCACAAGGCTCAGAGCTTACAACATTTCCTGTGCTATCTAGAGTATGCCAAGCAGACATCTGCAGTCAGGAGGAGCAGCGATTCTAATCCTCATATTGAGTTTCAGCCTTATAGTTTGCCCTATGGTGCAAGCTGATTACAAATTAAAAAAAAAGGCAGAAGGATGTTTAATGAATCACTCTTGATATGCATTACACATTATATAAGGAATACAATTTTTACAGTAATAATCAAATATGACAAGTCATCACTGGAGACAATAAAACAAGCTGTAACTGCAAGAGATAAAACAGGGTTCCTTGTCTGTTTAGCTGTGCTGATCCACACAGGCTTAAAGAAAGGGCACAAAGAAAACAATTCCTCTGTCCACACCATACAAGTGCAGCATGTCTGTATTCTTACACAGCGCAACACATTTCATCACATTTTGCCACAAAGTGCTGTGTTGCATAAAGTTATATGAAGTGTCTTTTTTGTGACATTATAATAAAGTATTGCACCCTATACAACATTCACCAACATACAGAGGTTTTAGTATGCAAGCTGGTGTGAATGAGCAATACTATACTAGTAGAGATACAGATTCTTTATAGAGTTCCTGCTCACTCTACTACACAATCTGACTCAATTATAAAGGGGCTAATAAAAGGGAAGTGGTCACAAGACAAAACTCCTGTGTGAGAAGCCTCAGAAAGAATCGGACAACCTCAGCCTCTTGAAGCAACAACTTGCTGCTTCATGGCAGTGATATCCCTTCCTGGGAAAAAAAAAAAAAAAAATAATACACTTGGCTGTTCTACTACATGAATTCTGGAAGTTAATAAAACGTCAGCTTCCATCTGAGGATTCTCACGCAGGTGCTTCATAACAGGTTGTCATTACTAAGAGGCTACATACACTGTACAAAGTGACAAGATCATGTTACCAATAATGCAGGTAAGTAGTCCCTGAGATGAGCAATGCAAATCTTACAGAGACCACTTGCATCCAATCCACACACACCACAATTTCAGAGAAAACTATGTATTATGTTTCCACTTGGCACTTATTAGTGCAGACGCACATAAATGGAACTCAGCGTTATTCAAAGAGGTCAATGAGCCCAGGGACATCCACATAGCTGACTCTAGGACCGATCAGTGATTATCTTTTGGAATGGCATTATACAGCATGGCTGATGCGCACAGGGCAAGGAAACTCCAAAACTGCAACAAAAACCGGGGCAGCACAATGGCTCATATCAGCCTTGCAGCACTGGGGTTCCTGGTTAAAATCCATTCAGAACACTATCTGCATGTTCTCCCCCACACTACAAAGACATGTTGGAAGGTTAATTGGCTTTTTACCCCAAACTGGCCCTAGTATGTGCATGTACTGAATGTATGCAGGTGAGATAGACACTTTCGATTGTAAGCTCCTTGAGGACTGATGCGGATGTACAGTATGTTAAGTGGCTGTGTAAATTGTTGAGCATAAATACCAGTAATAATATTAATAACAACCTGTGGAGAATATATAAAAACACACACACACACACACACACACTATGGGTTAAATGAGAGAAAATCTAGTTGTGTATGGCTAACGTTAGACAAGCCACCAAGAGTCAGACAAGAGACCCGGTCATGGTTCTTGCCCTGCAGTAACAGCACAAATCTGGTACTTTTACATTTCTCTTTTGAGCGGCTCAACTCACAGAAAGACCTTCTAATAAGTTGGAAATAAGAGAAAAGACTCCCTTTACACTAGTATTAAGAAGTCAGAAACAGTACAACCATTGCAAGAGATGCTCAAAATCCAGAGCATGTGGTGTTACTATTGGACTGTATATGACCTTTAAAGGTTAAACTTAACTTTAAAGCATGAATGTTCCTAAAAAATAAATAAATAAATAAATAACAACATTTGGAATTTTTTTTTTTTTTTTTTACTCACCTCTAAATGGCTGTTGCTAGGGGGTCCCTCGTATTCTGCCTCCTTCAGTGCCTGGGCTGGTGACATCACTTCCCCTCGGCGGAGGAAAGGCTCAGCTCTGCCCCCTCCCTTTTGTCAATCATCTGGGACACATTACAGGTCCCAGATGACTGAGTGGCCAATCACAGCACGCGGCACCGCTTGCGCATGCGCAGTGGGTGCCCGGCTGTGAAGCCACAGCCGGCACCCACAGTTGCAATGCCGGCGCCGCCGAACGGAGGGGGAGACGAGCGGGGCTTCCATCCCCCGCATCGCTTGGACCGCGGGACAGGTAAGTGTCCGTTTATTAATTCTGCTTTAACATCTCCCCCCTCCTCTCATACTTTTGTATTTTTTTTTTTTTTTTTAGAGAGAGCGCGGGTACCTGGTTTTTGCAGGCACCCGCCCCCACTTCCACTTTGACTGCCTAGGACAGGGATATGCAATTAGTGGAGCTCCAGCTATTGCAAAACTACAAGTCCCAACATGCCTCTGGGTGTCATGCTTGTGGCTGTCAGATTCTTGCTATGCCTTATGGGACTTGTAGTTCTGCAACAGCTGGAGGTCCGCAAGTTGCATATCCCTGGCCTAGGAAATGAGAGTGGAAGCAATCCCCCCCCCCCCGCAAGCTTCTGGGGCACATCACACATCCCAGAAGGTTGCAGGTCCTTTCACAAGCATGCCTTGTGCTTGCACAGTAGGGAGGCCACAAGGAGTCACAGCTGGCTTCTCTTAATAAACACAGCAGGGACGAAAGACTGGCAAACAAGTAGCCCTGTCGAGGACATCGCTGAATCCTTGGAGCAGCTACAGTATTTTTTGATTAATTTTTTTTTTTTTGGTTAAGACTGAAGACTTGTTCACACTTGACTAAATTTCTAACGCTTAACAAACGCTCCTATAGCATTAAAATGCAAGTCTAAAATGCTCTCCAAATGCCCTATGGGTACTTGTGAAACGTTTGAGGAGCATGTATGGAGTGTTAAAAGCACCCCACAAATGCCTGTTCCATTACAGCAAATGAACTAATCTCAAAGCCCCACAATTGCCTGCCAGAGCATTTGCGAGGCGTTACCATAGACTTGAATGGGAAGAGTTGAAAGGCTTCTAAGGCCTTCTGACACAACACGAGGCTTCAACTATGAAGCGATGCGTCGCTAACGCTTTGTGTTTTGATAGCATGAACAGCACTGTGTGCTGTCTATTGTATCTTGTGCATAGGCATTTGAGGGGCATTTTTAAACCCTCAAATACCTGCTTTTAATGCCAGTGTGAACTTAGCCTTAAAGTGGAAGTTAACCCTCCTATAGTTTTTAGCCAAGGAAGCGGATATCTTGGCCTCGGTTTAATTTTCAACTGCCATGATGCTGCACATGTGATCAGTTATGACACCAGCCATTGGATGATTTGACAGTTTGGTTGAGGACACAAGTAAATGTGACAGCTATGTTCGCGGCACGCTCCGGGAATGTAACTGCTTTTTGAAACTGTTAAAATCAATTAGTTTACTTGTGCTTAACTCAGAAAAGTGACAGGTACAATTTAGCTTCTATGGGCAGGACCTTTGCTCTCTTGTCCCCTTGCTTTCATTTACCTGCCGGGTTCCTCTAACTCCTGTAGAGCCTAGTAGCAAGAGCTCTATCACTGAACACAAACAATTTGATCTACCAATTGTATCATCAGTAATACACTACAGCCTGTCCAGCTGTGGCTTTGTGTAATACTTACCAGCTGCAGTGCCACAGCAAGGAGGCACCCACCATGCGGAGGAAAATATTGTCGCGATGACCTCTTCAGGAAATAGCGTCACATGCCTTTGAACCTGGAGAAGATTAAGCACCAAGGCAAGAAAAACGCCAACAGTAAAGAGGACCACACTTCTCCGGATCAGGCTGCGGCCTTTGCTGCTGGCTAAGGTGCTGTAGGCCAAAGTAATGAGGGAGTTTAGGGAGGACATGGCTTCTCCAATTCTGCGGGCAAGCCAAATGCTTATCTTTGGGTCGTTCTTGTCTCTTCCTCTGGCGCAAGAGCAACTCCAGCAGTGCTCCTCGAGTCTTGGCATTTGTTTAAGAGGTAGCTGCGGGAAAGAAAAATATAAAAAAAAAAAAAAAATTATATATACATCCATCTCAATGGTCAGATCACATAAAGTTAAAGTGGAACATTTCTGAGTGATTTCCCTTAACATCCGTGGTGACTAAAACATTTATCGGCTTATCTTAATTTAAAGTGGTTGTTAAGATCAGACAGGAAATATGAACAAAGCATATCCCTCTATAGTGTGTACTTGTCTCAATTAGGAGCACCAAATGTCATTTCTGTCTGCCGCTTCATTCCTTTGCTATCAGCAAGAGTCACTTCTGACAAGTTGTCCCGACACCAAGAGAAAAATAGTGACAGGGGAAGGGGGGGGGGGGGGGTAGGGTTAGGGGGGTCAGTTCCCTCCAATCAGCTCTCACAGCCCCCTTACTGATTTCTGCATAGTGTAATATCAGCTCTCCGCCTCATTTCTGACAGCTCAGGCAAGCTTTATAAATTCTGCATTTTAAAAGGCAGAGGAGAGATGGTTGCAGATCAGCACAACTTAATTCAGAGGATTGGTTTCATCTCTGTATCACCTGAGGCCAGTCACTTCACTTGGTGTACCTAAGGGTTTTAAACCACTTCACCCTCTTCGTATCCCCTCCCATTGGCCTGTCAACTAGGTCTTAAAGCGGAGGTTAAAAAAAAAAAAAAAAAAAAAAAAAATTAAAAGCCAGCAGCTACAAATACTGCAGCTGCTGACTTTTAATATATGGACACTTACCTGTCCAGGGAGCCCGCGATGTCGGCAGCCAAAGCTGATCCGTCCTTCGGCTGCTGCAGCCGCCATCCTCGGTAAGGGAATAAGAAAGTGAAGCCGTGGGGCTTCACTTCTTGGCTCCCTACTGTGCATGCACGAGTCGCGCATCCTCTAAGGTCCCTGCTGTGTCTCTCAGAATACAGCGGGGGGGGGGGGGGAGGACAGGGTAGGCGCCGGAAGTGGCATAGATCACCGCAAGCGCCGCGGTGATCTATGCCAGGAAGTGCAAATACCTGTATTAGACAGGTACCTGCTGCCTCCTCCCCCTGAAAGGTGCCAAATGTGACACGGGGGGGGGGGGGGGGGGGGATCCAAAAAGTGGAAGTTACATCAATTTTGGGTGGAGTGATTTGAAAAAAAAAAAAACAAATAAATAAAACGAGCCTTTACAAACATGTTATACTTACCTCCTCTGTGCAGTTGGTTTTGAACAGAGCAGCCTAGAGCCTCCTCTTCTCGGGTCCCTCTTTGCTGCTCCTAGCCCTCTCTCCTTTGAGTGCCCCTCAGCCAGCAGCTTGCTACAGGGGGCAGTTAAGCCCAGTCAGAGCTCCGTATATCCATTCAGACACAGAACCCCGACCCCTCTCTCCTCTGATTGGCTGACTGACTTTGATTGACAGCCGCGGAAGCCATTGGCGCAGTTGCTCTGTCTCAGCCAATCAGGAGGAGGAGTGTACTGGTTGGCTGAGGGGATCGTGGACATCGCTGGAGAGAGAAGGGGTGCGGGTAGGCAATTGGGGGATGTTGTGGGGGCTGCTACACACAGGTTTTTTTATCTTAATGCATAGAATTGTCTTTACAACTCCTTTAATGCAAGGAGACAGGGAGTAGTTCCAGATCATGTGATTGGTCACATGATCAGGAGAGTGTCCCACCAGCTACCGATCACAGATACCGGGAGTTGTCTGACAGCTTAGTCAGTGCTGGGAACACACTCAGGACAGAAACCTCAGCCTCCATGAACACATATGTGCAGCATGTGAATGCTAAAGCACACATACGTTACATGGTTGGCCAGAAGGATAAGAAACAGGTAGGTCTTACAATATGTCTGCTTCTTCTGAAATGGCTACTTTTCTACTTTCCCTTATCACCGGATTCCCCAATTGCTGGCCCCAATTTCTGTTGTAAGGGTGGCTCCTTGGCTTGCAGGGTCCTATGAAGAATATTACAGCTGCCACCTGTGCTGGACACATGCAGTCAGCCCAGAGGGCTAGAAACTAGGACACATACGCAAGGGTACCAGGGATGATGGGACAGGTAGTCACTTGACTGTTCTTTTTAGATAATAGGCTCTAATGAGCCTGGCCCTCAGATGCCTCTTGATTTGAACTGTATTATAACTGTACTGTCTGCCTCTACTTTGTAAAGCATTGTGCAAATGGCTGGTGCTACACAAATCCTTTAATATAATCATGGAGGGGAGTAATCAGGAGACTTATTTTACATTCAGAGTGTGTGCTCCCCAACTAGAAGTTCAGGAAAGCAGCACAGAGGAAGCTGGAGGCTGGGTCAGTAAAATGAATTAATGTGAGTGTTTTCTGGCCTTATTATAAACAATAATTAACTATTCAGTGTTTAATAGATGAAAAGGAATGTACTTGTAATAAACAAATCTGAGACTTTAGTATTACTTTAATAGGCATCTGCCATTTTTATTTGTTTGATACCTGGACAGGACAAGCGCTGTGTGTGCAAGAAACCACCTTCAACTTCACCACTTACTATGGAGGACCCCAAACTTTTACAAACTAACATTATTAGCGCAGACCTCTATGTTTATATGTCCTTTCATGAATATAAATCGTTACATCGGTTAGTCAAGGTTAATGACGATCTGACTAAACGCTTATAAAAAGGTAAATGTTTAGCAAACCTGGATAATTTGTCATATCCACATCTCCATCTGTCTACTCATGAATGACCAACCCCCCCCTCCCCCCCATTTTCTGGCGTCATAGTTTGTGAAGTCATTCAGCGATATGAATCTCCGGAGTGACTGGATAATCAATAGTTTCCATTACTGGGATCTCCGCACTGTGACATCAAACTCCATTCATTGCGATTTATCAATGGAGGACTAAAGAAGCCGTGTGCTGACTGTTATCCCCAGACACAGAGTTAAAATCATTACTTTATAGACTCCGAAATGTGCACACCGTGACCATACAATAATTCACCCCCCCCTTGCCTTGCAGAATATATGTGCACCAATGACTTTATTGTGTCTCTATGACATGGAACAAAGAAGTCCTGTAGTCTGCTGTATACTGTGTCCTGGGTTCTGTGCCATGCCTTACCCAACCCCCTCCAAAACCTTAACTCTGTCCTGCTGGGAGTATAGGGGTTCCATGGAGGTGATCTGCCTCCTCTGTCACATTTTAACCAAAGTACAGTGTAGATTATCCGCTTACTACATGCTGAAGGAAGAGATCACGAATCACTGATCATCAGGGAAAACCACCATAATATCAGGTGGAACATCTATCTGGTCCATGCCTGTAGCTGGCGAACAGCTGTAGACTTCACTGGCTGCAGATTACTGACCAATCATGACCCATAACTGGTCCTGAATGAAGCCGTGCCATCACCCACCATAAGCCACTTAGTGCCAGCTTTACTTTCAGCCAGATCAACCACCATGGGAGCGACTTCTTATCAAAGCAGTGATGTGTGCCCTCACAGGGCAGCCAATCAGAGCCCAGCTAGCGTCCGTTTGGGGTAAGTAGGCCATGGACCAGAGAATGACCCCCCTCCCCCCGCTGTCAGGCAATTGTCACTCTCATCATGTCCAGCTACTCTGGTGATGTCAGGGAATACTAAGATGTGTAGTCCCCCCCCCCCCCCCCCATCTACTGTAGAGGCCGGGGGCCAATAAAAGGTCATCCGTCATCAGCTGCTACAGGTTCTGATGTGTATGAAAAGTACAGATCATGGCAGTGTATGTAATACAACAGTATGGTGCTAAAACAACCCCCTACCCCAGGCTTTAGCACCAGCCCAGCTGTATGGTACCAGTCCAATACTGTGCCATACAATCACCCCCCCCCCCCCCCTCCCAATGATATCACTGACTACCCATATGGCAGCACAGAACCCATTCCAACCTGGCAGTACAATGCCCCCCACCTTGTCATTATTCCAACACACTGACATGACCTCTCCAACTACAGTACCAGAGTACAGTTACAGGGCAGTACAACCCCCCCCCCCCCCTTCAGATCCCTGCTACATGGATCACCCCCCCCCACACACACACACACACACACACACACACACACACACACACACATATATATGGCAGCACAGAGCCCATTCCAACAATGGCATGACCCCAACCCAGCAACATGCCAATGTGACAGCACCCCCCCCCCCCCCTTCAAATACAGCTATATAAAAGCACAACCCCCCCCCCTCTACATGGCAGCATCCTGACACAACAGAATGGCAAAGCACTGCTCCCCACCATACAACACCTAGTAATGGGGCAGAACCTATAGTAACATTACCCCCCCCCCCTCTCCAGATATATGGCAGCACAGTGCCATCATCACAGGCAATGCACCCCAATATAGATAGCAATGGGGCAGTAGACCCCCCCCATATCACTATGTAGACATATGGCACAAGCACAGTGCCCATTCCAGCAGTGCCACCATCCCAACCAGCACCATGGCACCCCCCATATACAGCAGTACAATGCCCCCCACCATGACATTCCAACACAATAGTAACATGCCCCCCCCCCCCTCCACTATGACACCAATACAGGTACAGTACAAACCCCCCCCCTTCACCAACCAGGCATATGGCAACATAGTGCCCACCTCAGCACCATAGAAAACAGTACAATTACCCCCAGACATATGGCAGCACAGTGCCCATTCCACCCCCATACATCTAGGGGGACACACAGAACCCACCAATACACTTCTATGGCAGTACAATCTCACCGGTCAGAGGGGGCACAGGTCGGTAGGTGTCCGGTCAGTGAATGTCTCCTGTGAGCTCCTCTATAAATATGAGTCTCTCAGGGTGAAGTGCGGCTCCTCCCGCCCCCAGGTAGATCTGTTCTGTCCTCCTCTGTCCTCCTATGCCCCGCTCCCTCCCTCCTCCTCCTCCTCACTGAATCAGACGGAGGAGGGGGAGCCTCACCGGCCCCGACCCAAAACAACATGCGTGTCTGGTGAGGCGCCAGCAGCCAATCAGCGGCGGCTGCCCATATGACGTAGCGGACACACCACACACCTTCCTTCTCTGGGAAGAAAAAAAAATCAAAACAAGAGGCGGCGACGCGCAGAGTGAGGAACAGCTGGAGGATGAGGGATTTCCCGCCATATCCTGGGAGCCTTTTCCTTCAGGCCAGTGACCCCGGACACGAGATCTCTCCTGGTGTCCAATCAGGGCTGTGGGGTTCAGGATTGGAGGATTGGGCACCCACACTGTGCCAGAACTGGGTTTACAGTGGGAGGGGCTTAAAACACCAAACAACACTATATATATATATATATATATATATATATATATATATATATATATATATATATATATATATATATAAGCATGGTACAGTGGTAAGGATTGTGTCTATACAGCTCAGTGGTCAGGAGTATGTCATATACAGCCCATCATACAGGGTGCAGTGGTCAGGAATATTTAATATACAGTACAGGGTGCAGTGGTCATTACTATGTCATATACAGCCCATAGGACAGGGTGTAGTGGTCAGGTGTATGTCATATACAGCCCAGGGTGCAGTGGTCAAGAGTATGTCATATACAGCCCAGGGTGTAGTGGTCAGGAGTATGCCATATACAGCCCAGGGTGCAGTGCTCAGGAGTATGTCACATACAGCCCAGGGTGCAGTGCTCAGGAGTATGTCACATACAGCCCAGGGTGCAGTGGTCAGGAGTATGTCACATACAGCCCAGGGTGCAGTGGTCAGGAGTATGTCATATAAAACCCAGCACACAGAGTGCAGTGGTCAGGAGCATATAATATACAGCCCAGTGTATAGGGTGCAGTGGTCAGGAGTATGTCATATACAGCCCCAAACAGAAGCGTGTCATGCATACATTTCGGTGTACAGGGGGTAGTGGTCAGGATTATGTCACAGACAGCCCAGGGTGTAGTGGTCAGGAGTATGTCACATACAGCCCAAGGTGCAGTGGTCAGGAGTATGTCACATACAGCCCAAGGTGCAGTGGTCAGGAGTATGTCACATACAGCCCCAAACAGAAGTGTGTCATGCATACACTCCTTTGTACAGAGGGCAGTGGTCAGGAGTATGTCACATACAACCCAGGATGCAGTAGTCAGGAGTATGTCATATACAGCCAGGGTGCAGTGGTCAGGAGTATATCATACACAACCCAGGGTGCAGGAGTCAGGAGTATGTCACATACAGCCCAGGGTGCAGTGGTCAGGAGTATGTCATATACAACCCAGGGTGCAGTGGCCAGCAGTATGTCATATAAAGCCCTGGGTGCAGTGGTCAGGAGTATGTCACATACAGCCCAGGGTGCAGTGGTCAGGAGTATGTCATATACAGCCCAGGGTGCAGTAGTCAGGAGTATGTCACATACAGCCCAGGGTGCAGTGGTCAGGAGTATGTCATATACAACCCAGGGTGCAGTAGTCAGGAGTATGTCACATACAGCCCAGGGTGCAGTGGTCAGCAGTATGTCATATACAGCCCAGGGTGCAGTAGTCAGGAGTATGTCACATACAGCCCAGGGTGCAGTGGTCAGCAGTATGTCATATAAAGCCCTGGGTGCAGTAGTCAGGAGTATGTCACATACAGCCCAGGGTGCAGTAGTCAGGAGTATGTCACATACAGCCCAGGGTGCAGTGGTCAGGAGTATGTCACATACAGCCCAGGGTGCAGTGGTCAGGAGTATGTTATATACAGCCCAGGATATAGTGGTCAGGAGTATGTTATATACAGCCCAGGGTGCAGTGGTCAGGAGTATGTCTTATACAGCCCTAAACAGAAGCGTGTCATGCATACACTCCAGTGTACAGAGGGCAGTGGTCAGGAGTATGTCACATACAGCCCAGGGTGCAGTGGTCAGGAGTATGTTATATACAGCCCAGGATATAGTGGTCAGGAGTATGTTATATACAGCACAGTGCACAGAGTGCAGTGGCTAGGAGCATGTTATTTAAGGCCCAGCACATAGATTACAGTGGTCAGGAGTAGAGATGGGAAGGCCTGGATAAAAATGAAACAAGTGGGTAAAAAACTTTTTTTTTTCGTGTTTTTTCAAAGCATTTTTTTTTCCCCAGGGAAATTGGAAATAAAAAAACCCCAAGTGTGCAGTATGTTCTTTTACAATGATAAATAGTATATGACGTATTCAAACTTTATAACTTGAAGACCTTAATGACAAATTTCGGAGATTTTATGTAAAGTCATAAATGATTACAAGCTCTCTCAGCTGAAGACAAGCAAATCCTGGAAAACAATTCCAAGTAACACTGTACTTCTCAGTACAGTTCTCAAACAAGAGAAGTATGCATTCCTGCCACTGGGGGGGGGGGGGGGGGGGGGCACTGCACGGGAAAGGCTCCAGTTTAGTTTGCTAGGGGGCTTCATCTTGTACCTCCTACAATTGGGTGATTGTTGGGATACAGTAGATGAAGACTTATGTCCTCTCATGCCTTTATTGAAAGGTAAGAGGGTAAATTTGTCTGACAAATTAGTTTATCTTTAAATGATTCCCATTAACCACTTAATTACCATCCTAAAAATCTGACATGCTGGTTGTACCCAAGTCAATTGATGGATCAACTTGGGCACAACCAGCCTGCCCATACATGGTTTGTATCTCGGCAAGTGGCGGCAGAACACCAGAAGCACAAGCGCTTGACTTTCCCCACACCGAACATGGACTGTGGATGTGCCCGAGTACACATCACAAAATTTGAGTACAGTGAGGGAAAAAAGTATTTGATCCCTCGCTGATTTAGTACGTTTGCCCACTGACAAAGGAATGATCAGTCTATAATTTTAAAGGTAGGTTTATATTAACAGTGAGAAACAGGATAACAACAAAAATATACAGAAAAACGCATTTAAAAAAAGTTATAAATTGATTTGCATTTTAATTAGTGAAATAAGTATTTGATCCCCTATCAATCAGCAAGATTTCTGGCTCTCAGGTGTCTTCTATACTGGTAACAAGCTGAGATTAGGAGCACTCTTTTAAAGGGAGTGCTCCTAATCTCAGCTTGTTACCTGTATAAAGGCCCAGCACACACAATCGGACTTTTTGACAACAAACATGCAAATTAGCTGTTTTGGGGCAACATCCGACCGTGTGTTCGCTCCATCGGACAAACTTTTTCTGTTTCCAACAGACTTTTGTTGGCTGTGCGAACGCACAAACTTTCCGGCAACAAAAGTCCGATGGAGAAAAGTCCGATTGTGTGTACACAAAAGCATCGGACTTTTGTACAAACTACAGTACGCAGCCACGAGAATGTTTCCAGCGTGAACCCATCGCGCTGATTCTCGCCGACCGGGTACTGTACATCTCGCGCTGGCTGCAATAGGAAAAACACATTTTCCTATTGCGGCCAGCGCGAGAGGGAATTCCCCTCTGCGGGAATACCAGGCCCTTCGGTCTGGTATGGATTTTAAGGGGAACCCCCCACGCCGAAAAAACGGCCCGTCCCAGGCCGCATGCCCTCAACATGGGGGGGTGGGTGCTTTGGGTAGGTGGCGCCCTGTGGCCCCCCTCCCCAAAGCACCTTGTCCCCATGTTGATGAGGACAAGGGCCTCTTCCCGACAACCCTGGCCATTGGTTGTCGGGGTCTGCGGGCGGGGGGCCCCACCCTATGTGAATGAGTATGGGGTACATCGTACCCCTACCCATTCACCTAGGGAAAAAAAGTGTCAATAAAAAAAACACACTCCGTGCTCTCTGGTTCTTCTCCGGTGCCTTCTTCCTTCTGCCGGGCTCCTCCGCTATCTTCTGCTCTTTTGCCGCTCTTTTGCTAGCGGAGGAGCCCAGTCTTCAGAGATATCTTCTTCCCTCTTCTCTTCCAGAGATGTTGACACAACGCTCTCTCTGGCTGTAATGCTGTCTGGGCGCTCCGCTATGACTTATATAGGCGGTGACCCCGCCCTCATGACATCACAGTCCCGGGGCATGCTGGGACTGTGAGGTCATAAGGGGGCATGGTCATAGGATGACATGACCACGCCCCCTTGTGACCTCACAGTCCCAGCATGCCCCGGGACTGTGATGTCATATGAGGGCAGGGTCACCGCCTATATAAGTCATAGCGGAGTGCTCAGAGAGCATTCCAGCTGGAGAGAGCGTCGTGTCAACATCAGAAGAAGAGAAGAGGGGAGAAGACGGCGCAGAAGTCCGGGCCACCGCTAGCAAAAGAGCAGAAGATAGCGGGGGAGCCTGGCAGAAGAACACCGGGAGAAGACGCCGGAGAGACCCCCGAAGTCGGAACAAGACCCCCGGAGCTGCCTAATAAATTACTTTAAAAACCTGTTTACTGTGTTTTTTTATTGACACTTTTTTCCCTAGGTGAATGGGTAGGGGTACGATGTACCCCATACTCATTCACATAGGGTGGGGGGCCGGGATCTGGGGGCCCCTTATTAAAGGGGGCTCCCGGTTTCCAATAAGCCCCCCACCCGCAGACCCTGAAACCAACGGGCAGGGTTGTCGGGAAGAGGCCCTTGTCTTCATCAACATGGGGACAAGGTGCTTTGGGGTGGGGGGGCCGCAGGGAGCCCCCTCCCCTAAAGCACCCACCCCCCATGTTGAGGGCATGCGGCCTGGTATGGTTCAGGAGGGGGGGGCACTCACTTGTCCCCACCCCCTTTCCTGACCAGCCGGGCTGCGTGCTCGGATAAGGGTCTGCTATGGATTTTGGGGGGGCCCCCACGCCATTTTTTTTCAGTGTAGGGGGTTCTCCTTAAAATCCATACCAGATCTAAGGGCCTGGTATGCCCCTGGAGGGGAACCCATGCCGGTTTTTTATTTAAAATTTGGCGTGGAGCCCCCCCAAGATTCATACCAAACACAGTGCCTGGCATTGGCGGAGATCCAAGTCAGATCCCCGCACCAGTGTGAACCCGGCTCACAAGGTGTCAGTCTCGCCGATAAAAGTGGCAAGATTGACACAATATCAGACAACAATACTGAAGTTGACCAAAGGGTGCTGGTAAAGAGCTGAAAAACCACGTGATTTGTTGAAAGTTGGCTGGAAAAGTCCTTCCGTCTGTATGCAATACAAACTTCTGGCCAATGCCCTCTGTACAAAAATCCAAGGGAAAGTTTGTACAAAGTCCTATCGTGTGTATGGGACTTTAAAGTCACCTGTCCACAGAAGCAATAAATCAGATTCCAATCTCTCCACCATGGCCAGGATCAAAGATCTGTCCAAGGATGTCAGGGAAGGCTGGAATGAGCTACAAGACCATCGCCAAGCAGCTTGGTGAGAGGGTGAAAACAGTTGGTGCGATTATTCGCAAATCGAAGAAACACAAAACAACGGTAAATCTCCCTCGGTCTGGGGATCTATGCAAGATCTCACCTTGTGTAGTTTCAATGATCATGAGAATGGTGAGGAATCAGCCCAGAACTACACAGGAGAATCTTGTCAATGATCTCAAGGGAGCTGGGACCATAGTCACCAAGAAAACAATCGATAACACACTACTCTATGAAGGACTGAAATCCTGCAGCATCCGCAAGGTCCCCCTACTCAAGAAAGCACATGTACAGGCCTGTCTGAAGTTTTCTAATGAACATCTGAATGATTCAGAGGAGAACTGGGTGAAAGTTTTGTGGTCAGATAAGGCCAAAATCAAGCTCTTTGGCATCAACTTAACTCACCGTGTTTGGAGGAGGAGGAATGCTGCCTATGACACCATCCCCACCGTCAAACATGGAGGTGGAAACATTATGCTTTGGGGGTGTTTTTCTGCTAAGGGGACATGACAACTTCACTGCATCAAAGGGACGATGGACGGGGCCATGTATTGTGACCGTCAAATCTTGGGTGAGAACCTCCTTCTCTCAGCCAGGGCATTGAAAATGGTTAGTGGATGGGTATTCCAGCATGACAATGACCCACAACACACGGCCAAAGCAACAAAAGAGTGGGTCAATAAGAAGCACATTAAGGTCCTGGAGTGGCCTAGCCAGTCTCCAGACCTTAATCCCATAGAAAATATGTGGAGGGAGCTGAAGGTTTGATTTACCAAACGTCAGCCTCAAAACCTTAATGACTTGGAGAGGATCTGCAAAGAGGAGTGGGACAAAATCCCTCCTGAGACGTGTCCAAACCTGGTGGTCAACTACAAGAAACGTCTGACCTCTGTGATTTCCAACAAGGGTTTTGCCACCAAGAACTAAGTAAGAGGCTGTGGAAATGGTCAGAGGCTGTGGAAATGGTCAGAGGCTGCGGACATGGTCAGCTGGCATCACGGGCGGCAGGCACCACGGGCGGCTTCCCCTTCTCTCCTCCGTGGGCATCACGGACACATCAGCTTCCCCTTCTCCTTTCGGCCAATCGGGAAACGGGTCTTAGACCCGCTTCCTGATTGGCGGGGAGGAGATTTAGTGTGAAAATAGTGAATATTAATTCGATATTGTCACACAAGTGGGTGGGCTCAGTTCACAGTGCTCTGCGCCCCAAGCCCACCCTATTTTGAAGCCTATTAGAGTCTCTGGCTCTAGTCACGTGCTTCAATAAAACACACCCCCCCATTGAAATTCATGCATCTGGCATCCTGCAAGTGGCTGGATGCATTGGATAGGGGGGCGGCGCCCGTGCTCCCTTAATGGACGGGCCGTCCCTGGAGGGATATGCTTTGTTTATATTTCATGTCTGAGGTTTACAACTACTTTAAATAAGACTTGAACTGTGGAAGTTATGCACCCCAACGCACTAAGGCTCTTTTCACACAAAGGGTCCAATTAGGTCCACCTGTCAGTTTTTCAGGTGGACTTGATCAAACGGCCCATTCACCCCTATGGACCAGCGCAGTGACGGCTGGTGTTCCAAATTTTTTGGGGGGCGCAAACAAACTGAAAAATTCTAAAAAAAAAACATCAATTGCATCCTCACTGTGCCCATCAAATGCAGCCACTGTGCCCATCAATTGCAGCCACTGTGCCCATCAAACGCAGCCACTGTGCCCATCAAACGCAGCCGCTGTGCCCATCAAACGCAGCCACTGTGCCCATCAAACGCAGCCACTGTGCCCATCAAACGCAGCTACTGTGCCATCAAATTCAGCCACTGTGCCCATCAAATGCCGCCACTGTGCCCATCAAAAGTTGCCACTGTGACCCCCCCGCTCGCTTGGGATTTACCCTATCTCAGTGGAGGGTCAGACAGTGGCTCCTGTGTCCTCCATGCGTCTCCTCCCCTCCTCCTGATAGGCGTCCAATCGCAGCACCTATCTTTTCAGCCAATCAGGTGATGGGTATCAGACCCGCGCTACCTGATTGGTGGAGAGGCGGTTATATTCATTCGCTTTTCTAACACACCTGGGTGGACTGCGAGCACAATGCTTTGCGCTCCAAGTTCACCTTTTTTGAAGCCAATTAGATCCTATGGCTCTAATCAGGTGCTTCAAAAAAAAACCCCTCCGTTGTAATTCAGGCGCCCGGTGTCTGAAAATTGGCCGGACGCCTGAATAGGGGGTGGCGGCGGCCATGGATAGATTAATGCAATGCATGAATCCATCAATTATTCATAGAGGGGGGTGGTTGGAGGGAGGGGGCGGGGCCCGTGCTCCCTTAATGGACGCACTGCCACTGGACCAGAGGGTGTAAATGGACTTGTGCCCACTTACACCTGCCTACCAGCGATCTGATCCGGTCCCCTAAATAGAAACTGATTCATCCTCCGCTGTCTAAGTGGATCAGATCAGAGAGCAGTTGGATGTAAACGGACAAGGAAGACTCCGTTTACACCCGACCGCCCATAGAGCACAGTGGGCTCTGTCCGTGTCTGCTCTGCATAAACTGAGCGGACAAGGACCTGTCATCCCCCCCGCTTTGCACTGATTAGCATAAGACCAACAGACAGATCCCCTACTGATCTAAACGAAATCCACCACGAGTGAAAGGCAATACACAATACAGAGTTCCATAACACATGGCAATATATGGTAGTATATTGCAGTCTGGCGAAAGGGTCAGGTGCAGCTTTTGGCTCGATAAAGTGAGTTAGCAGACCGTTCAAAATGACTGCACTGAACAAATGTTAACCAACCTAAAGCTTATACTAAAAAGTTGGGAGAAGGGGTTTGGGACTTTGTATGAAGCCATGGCCTGGTAAGGCCATGTGCCTCTATCCCTGTCAATATGATAAAAGGAGCAGAAGGGTTGGGACTTTATATGAAGCACGTTGTGTCAATTGAATAAATCGATGAATATAACAAGATGTTTATTAGTTCATATACATGTATGTGCAAACATAATCTCCGTGTCAAGTTCTGAAACAGTTAAACATGATAACATTGGTACCAATTAGTTTCACAAGGTTAAAATTCGACAATTCACCAAAATGAATATATATACATATACATGTTACAGGGTAATACCTGCATGACCTATGGCCTCACTAATCCCCATCATGGTTGGTAAGGGTTTATACAAAATAACATGAAAATCTGATAAGCACATGATAAATGTAACACGGCATCTAATAGCTCTACGTGTTTCGTGGCTTTGAGCCACTCTTCAGGAGCAAGCACGTGATGTGTCTGAAATTAAAAATTGATTGTCTAATTCATCTAATATGTATCAACATATAAGGGGGTGAGATGAAAATCCCCCTAGATGGTAACTTACAAAAGTCTGTGCATTAATGGTATAGTTCTGTAGATCGTGAGCCATCTGGGGACATCATGACCGGGAGTTTATACTGTTTCACATGCTAAGAAATACATCTGGGGAACCGCTGCTGCAAATATATACATTCTGGCACCCAAGATCTTGTTCTACAGCAGAAGGACGAGTTTAACAAATATCACAGAGGTTATATTAGGTCAACTGTGAGGTGAATAACATGTAATCTGGGTGTGTCTGCTCAGGTGATGTTGAATTGGCTGAGGAAAGCTGTAATAGAAAACTTCAGAGCAGCAAACGCTTCAGGGGTAAACGCTTATCTTAGATTGTGCATGTTTTTTTTTAAATTTTATTATGTTTAGAGCTGCCCAAACATTAGATGGTCTGATCACTTGAACCAGCTATCAGTTTTTTGATGTTGGGTTGACGTTCTTGAAAACACTTGCTCATCCTACTTGATGGGATCACAGTATAAAAGTGCAGTGTTGCATTTTTGTATTCTTTAGATATTTCTCCGATATCACTAAAGTAAAGATGAAAGGTGGAACTAGAACTTATATAGAGGGGAAGCCTAGTAGTCTTCAAGCTCCAAGGCAAGTAGAATGGGGCCTATTGAAGCAGAGTGCAAGCTCTGATGTACAGTACCCCCTGGGACAGCAGCTTCACCCAATTTGTATTGATTGTCATCTGAAGTACATAGCACTTTGGTAGAGCTCAGGTGGGCTCTCACATGGATGCTAAACCATGCCAACAGCCTAACAGTCATAGGGCCTGGTGTGAAATTCAAACTGGAGATGCATTCAAAAACCTACTACTGCTCCAGTTAGTGTTTGAAGTGAATGGTGGCCACTACCCTAAAATGAAGTAAAAGTCCTTAAACCAGTGGTTCTAGATGCACAGTGGGCCCAGCTCTGGGTACAGTCCGGAGGAACACTCTTGGGTCTCATCCTCGGATGTACATGCCCCTGTCCTCCTCCGTGATTTCCATAGATGTTTTCCCCTCAAGCCTGGTGGTCCTCCGAGGGGGAGGGGTCGTTGAGGAGGGGGTACTGTCAGGGCTGGGCTCAGCCCTTTCTTCTCTGAGCTGGCCGCTCAGCTGTCGGCTAATTGCCAGCTCCTATCTCTGCACAGTTACTCAGCTGTTGATGATATCCTGCTTGTCAGTCCTGCCTACT
Source organism: Aquarana catesbeiana (assembly GCF_042186555.1). Classification (NCBI taxonomy): domain Eukaryota; kingdom Metazoa; phylum Chordata; class Amphibia; order Anura; family Ranidae; genus Aquarana; species Aquarana catesbeiana. The sequence goes on from NC_133328.1 coordinate 89,505,614, forward strand.
TAAGCCGTCCAGTCCAGAGGATCTCTGCCTTCGCCTTGGTCAACATCACAGAATCTCCTGTGATCCTGTTCAAGACTTGCTTTGCTGATATCCCTTCTGGCTCCAGATCCTGCTTGCTGTTCCAATACATTGATCCCTGACTTCTGGCTTGGCTGATTATCCGTCTCAGTTACTGAACTTTGGCTATGTTTTGACTACATTTGTTCTTTTTACTTTTATTATTAAACAAGTGTGATTTAACTGTACTTCTGTCTCTGCCTGATTTCATGGTTTCTGAAACCTTTGAAGGTCAGCCAGCCGAGTACTGGCATTGTATGACTGGTGGAAATGACCACAGACTTTTTTGGCCTGCCTCAGGAGATCTTGTAAGCCTGGGTACCTAGTCAAGAACCGCTGCACCACCAAATTCAGGATGTGTGCCAAACATGGAACTTGGGTCAAGTGTCCCTGTCGGAGGGCGGAGAGAAGGTTGGTGCTACTGTCGCCTACAACAATTCCTGGCTGAAGCTGGCGTGGCGTCAACCACCTCTGAGTGATGTAAGCACAATGCTTGCCCCACTCTTCTAAACATAAAAGTGGAGCAGATGTGGCTTCTAATTAACAAGGAGATGCAAGCCTCTTTGTTAACCACTTGCCAACCGCCTCCTGTAGCTTTACTGCTACAGTGCAGCTGCGCTGCGCAGGATAATGTAAATATACATCATTTGCTACACCACAAGCTGATCAGCGGGTCCCAGCCAATGAATTATGCTTGAAACGGGCTGATCAGCTGAGCGAATGACAGAAGAGAGCTCTGTGTTAGTAAACAACACAGGACTCTCTACAGACAGCAGCAATGTGCCATTTCCTTCTCCCTGCTTAACAGAAGTAAATTCTTGGATTAACGTCTGTTGAAGGGAAATGGAAAATGTTTCTCAATCAGCGACAGTAGCGCCTGATCAGTGTATTCTGGAGCTGTGGGTGCTGCTGTCAGAATAGAATGTCTCTGCGGGGAGATGCCACCTCATTTGTGTGGATGGAAGAATCTGGCTGAATGAAGAAAACCTACAGATTATGGCCAGGGCCGTCTTTAAGGCAGGACAAAAGGGGCAACTGCCCTGGGCCCCATCATTGTTGTGGGGCCCAAAGCAGCTGCCTTGTACTTGCCAGCTATCCCAGTTTAAATTCCCTTGTTCCTTGAAGTTTTAGTCCCATGCTGTGTCCCGATATCTCAGTGCTACTACTAATGCTGCCCAGCTCTGTCCTATTGATATGTGCAGATGACTCACCTGCAGACCCTGTGTTTACATGTAAATATCCTAACTGATATATAAATAGGGGCTGCATTATCATGTGAGCCTCGGTTCACACCAGAGGCGGCACGACTTGCAGGTCGCCTCACCGAGGCGACCTGCACACGACTGCCGGGGCGACTTGCAAGACAACTTCTGTATAGAAGTCTATGCAAGTCGCCCCCAAAGTAGTACAGGAACCTTTCTTCTAAGTCGGAGCGACGGTTCCATTGTACAGAACGGGAGGCGACTTGTCAGGCGGCTAGGTCGCCTGACAAGTCGCCCCCGTGTGAACCAAGCCTAACTAGCCGCAGACTGACGGCATTGATATGTAAATAGAGGCAGCATTCATATGTATATCATGCCCCTCTGAGGTCATATCCACCATCACTTCTGCTGAATGCTGCCCACTGGGGATGTAAAGGGGCATGCTTGAAAGTACTGCCTACAACTGTGGTCATTAAGCCTAACATCAGCCTGCGTGAGGGTGTCATTAACAATTACTGGCACTGCTGTGAATCTGCTAAAAGGCAGCACGTTTCTGTGGTGTGAGCAAAGCAAATTTGCATACGTTCCCAACACACACAAATGTGAATGCAGGCTAAAGGTCTCAGTTACATTGGTGGTCACTCAGTGTAAATCTTCTCATTACATTGGAGCTTGGTGTATGATCCTTTCATTCACACTAGTGGCCAGTGGAAAAGGCCCCCTTACATTGGTGGTTACTGTGAATGCTCCTATTACATTAGCGGTCAGTGTAAATCCCCATTACATTAGTGGTCAGTGTAAATCCCCATTACATTGGTGGCCAGTGTAGAAACTCCTCTTTATATTGGTAATCTGTAAAAAAAATCCAAACTTGCATTTGTGGTCAGTTTCGAATCCTCCCTGGTGGTCCATTTAGAAGCCCCCTACAAATTGGTGGTGAGTGTAAATCCCCCCTTACATTGGTGGTCAGTGTAGAAATCCCCCTTTATTGGTAGTTGATGTAAATTCCCCCATTACATTGGTTGTCAGTGTAATGTCTTCATTACATTGGTGATCAGTGTACATTTCCCTTTACATTGGTGGTAAGGGCAGAATTGCCCTTACACTGGTGGTCAGTGTAAATCCCCCTTTACATTGGTGGTCAGTGTTAACCTCCCCTCACCGTGGTGGTCAGTGTAGAAGTGTCACTTTACATTGGTGGTCACTGGTCAGTAAAAATCTACTCGACAATGGTTGTCAGTGTAAATTCCCCTTTACATGGAGGTCATTGTATATTCCCCCTTAGACTAGTGGTTGGTGTAAATGCTCCTATTACATCGTTGTCAGTATAGAAATCCCTCTTTATTTTGGTGGGCAGTGTAAAATCCCCCCTTACAAGGTGGTCAGTGTAAATCCCCCCTCACATTGGTGGTCAATGTAAACCCCCCCCTCATATTGGTGGTCATTGTAAATTCCCCCTCACATTGATGGTCAGTGTAGAATCCCCCACTATATACTTGCGAAAGATTTCCAGCCTTGCTCTACATGATTCAGAATTTGCCACCTAACTAATCCTATCCCCCCACCACTGCCACTAATCCCATTAGTCCCCCAGCATTGCCACTGATCACAAAGCATTTCCACTGATCCCAAGAGTCCTAGGATCCCTAAAAGTTTTCTGTCTATTAATGGGTCCCCTCACCTTCCCAGTCTATGGCGTGCAGGCAGTGAGGAGATGATGTTCTGTAACCTTTAGTAACCAATCAGTGAGCAGTAATGACGTGCACTAACCTCTTGTAACCAATCATTGACTGGTAAGGATATGCAGTAACCTCTAGCAAACAATCATTGAGCAGTAATAATGGCAGTAACCTCTAACAGCCAACTAGTGAGTGGTAAGGATGTCCAGTAACCTCTATCAACCTATCAGTGAGCAGTATTGATGTACAGTAATGTCTAGCAACCAATCAACAAGCAGAGGTCATGAGCAGGTGGAGAGCGAAATTGCTTGGGGGGGGGCAAGAAAATGTTTGCCCAGGGTCCAATCAATATTAAAGACGGCCCTGATTATGGCCAGTTTAAGTGTGCAATTATCTTTGTACATAGTGGCAGCCTGCCTTTTCAATCCACTTATATAAGGAAGTGATAGTGCTGATGTGTGTGCTGTGGATTCAAGTTCATTTGAATTCCCTAGCATGTTATTTAAAATATAACAAACCTGTTACCCTTGTTACAATATAACTTGCTGGTATGTGTTTAGCTGACTGTACTGTTGGTTTAGAAAAACAATAAACAGTTGTAACTATTTTGAGATTATGTATGTTCTGTGGTCTTCCCATGTATATTGGTAAACTGGCCACTCATCTCACTTTTACAACCACAGAGATGATATTCGCAACATATTGATAAAAGTTTTCAGCAAGCTGTTTGATCAGCTGCATTGCAAACACCTTCCTGGAATCACGCCTACATGACTGATTATGAAAAACATTCTGATGTCACATTTATATAGGTGAATTGCAGTACTATTTGTTATCCCAACATGTTTTAGACCCCTTTCACACTGGGGCCGCCCGCGCATTAGCTGTAAAGCTCAGCTCGTTTTAGTGGCACTTCACCACGGCACTTCACCGCTGTTTTAGCGGTGCTTTTTGGCCACTAGCGGGGCACTTTTAACTCCAAAGAAGGGGTTAAAAACGCCCGTGTTGTGGCGACTGAAAAGCATTTCGGAAGCGTTGCTCATTCATTGCAATGGGCAGGGGTGCTTTGGAGGCGATGTATACAGCACCCTCAAACCGCCCCAAAGATGCTGCTTGGTTTTTCTAACATCCCGCAAGCACACCGCCCAAGTGTAAAAGCATTCAGGCAGCACGGGAGGCAGTTTTCAGGCACTTTACAGGCACTATTTCTAGTGCTAAAACACCTGAAAACTGCCTCAGTGTGACAGTGTGACAGGGGTCTTAAAGAAGTTTTTTCACTTTTTTAAAATAAATTCTAGTTCACGATTGGATAAAAGTACATGTCCTATCTTCCTAGGTGCCCTGTATCACTAACTGTGATGTCAGATATCCCCTCTTGGCGCACAGCCACCTGACACCGCAGCTAGCAAATAAATTGCTGCCTTAACTGCAAGCTCCTGTCTCCGACTCCCAGCATTGCCTGGGGCAAGCATTGGCAAAAGGAATGCAGAGGGAGGTGGGGCGTGTCAGACACTTGCTATCAAAGTAGCCTCTCACTTAGGTAACATAGACTTGAATGCAGTGGCCTAGCTCCAGGGGTCACAGGGGTCTCAATGGTGACCCCGCCCCTGCTCTGGGGGGCCCAGGCAGCTCGTAGAGGGAGAGGCTGTCAGCTCAAACTCCCCATCGTGCATCGGCACTGGGAGCTCTGTCAGACAGTGAACACACTCTGCAAAGTGAAAGCAAAGGAGGGAGAGGTGTCTTCCAGAGTGCTGTGCTTTTTGTCTCCCCCTACAATGCAGTACTTGGCTGTGTGATTGAAGGTACTGTACTGCTGATTTTTTGAAAGCTGTGTATATACACTCACCTGCCACTTTATTAGGTACACCTGTTCAATTGCTTGGTAACACAAATTGCTAATCAGCCAATCGCATGGCAGCAACTCAATGCATTTAGGAATCTAGACGTGTTGAAGACAACTTGCTGAAGTTCAAACTGAGCATCAGAATGGGGAATAAAGGGGATTTAAGTGACTTTGAACGTGGCATGGTATTTGGTGCCAGATGGGCTGGTCTGAGTATTTCAAAAACTGCACAACCATCCTTAGGGTTTGCAGAGAATGGTCCGAAAAAGAGAAAATATCCAGTGAGCGGGGAGGTTGTGTGGATGAAAATGCCTTGTTAATATCAGAGGTCAGAGAAGAATGGGCAGACTGGTTTGAGATGATAGAAAGGCAACAGTAACTCAAATAACCACTTGTCCAATAGAGCACCTTTGGGATGTGGTGGAATGGGAGATTCACATCATGGATGTGCAGCCGACAAATATGCAGCAACTGCGTGATGCTATAAGGCAATTCTGAAAGCTAAAGTGGGTCCAACCCAGTACCAGCAAGGTGTACTTTATAAAGTGGCCGGTGAATCTATATGTGTGTGTATGATTGTGTGAGTGTGACAGTGTGTGTGTGTGACAGTGTGTATGTGTGTTTTTTTATATCTGTTTGTATGTGTGTATAAGTGTGCAGAGTATTCCACCCATCACATAACACACTGCATAGCATTCCACCCATCCGATGATACACTGCAGAGCATTACAACTATCCCATGATACACCTCAGAGCATTCCACCCATCCCATAACACTGCAGGGTATTTCACCTAGTGGGGGAACTACAAGGGTCGCAAAGGTCGCATTTATAGGCATGTGCATGGGGGGTGCCAGGTGTGCCTGGGCACACCCCAATCACCCTGTGCAGTGCAGATTCCCCCTGCTGAGATTTCACCAAAGCCCCCCAATGAGGCTCCTAAAAAAAACTGTAAAAAATAATACAAAAATAAAATAATAAAAATAGAAAACATCAACCGCTGCCCTACTAACTGTCCATATTTTAATACATTTTAAAATGTTTTTTACATTTATTTATAAGCGTGTGTATATATTATGCATACATACACAGCCTCTCACGTGTTTGAGCTTTGGTGTGCACACCCTAATGCAATAGGCTGCGCACACCTATGGTCTCATTTGTGACGGGACCCTGGTGTTGAGCCACCGTGGGGGGCTCCAAAATGGCAGAACACGTGAAAGAGGTCCATTGCGGCGTCCTAATAAAGGGCCCCAGGACGGGAGTAAAAGGGGCCGGGCTTGGAGGGAAGGGCCTCAGGACCAGTGGGTTAGAGGAGCCCTTCATGTTTTTTTTTTTTTTGCACCGATGCATTAAATGTTCTAGTTATGCCTCTGCTTGAAGAGCCCTTTCACACTGGGGCGGGGGGGCAGCGTCGGCGGTAAAACTTTTACCGTCAGTATGCGGCCGGTAGCGGGGCGGTCTTACCCCCGCTAGCGGCCGAGAAAGGGTTAAATACCACCACAAAGCGCCTCTGCAGAGGCGCTTTGCCGGCGGTATAGCCACGCCGTCCCATTGATTTCAATGGGCAGGAGCAGTAAAGGAGCGGTATACACACCGCTCCTTCACCACTCCGAAGATGCTGCTGGCAGGACTTTTTTTACCGTCCTGCCAGCGCATCGCTCCAGTGTGAAAGCCCTCGGGCTTTCACACTGAAATGCAAGCAGCGGCACTTTCCGGTCGGTTTGCAGGCGCTATTATTAGCGCAATAGCGCCTGCAAACCGCCTCAGTGTGAAAGGGCTTGAATAGATTATCCCTTCACTGCAGGAACAACTTCCCATTCAAGTCTTTGGTATGCTGGTGTGCAGGAGTGAACAGCTCCTCACTATATTGTTATCAACTGGGCTGCAGACAGCTTTCTGGGGTATAAATAGACCCCCCCTCCAGCAAAGAGAGTCACAAGTTGGTGTATTGAAAGGGCTGGGGAGGATTGCTGGGGGAATTTTTTCTTTAATTGTTAACAGGTTCTTTAACCACTTCAATATCGGGCACTTTCGCCCCTTCCTGCCCAGGAAAATTTTCAGCTTTCAGCGCTGTTGCACTTTGAATGACAATTGCGCGGTCATGCTACACTGTACCCAAACTACATTTTTATTATTTTTTGATATGCAGCACTGATTGGCACCAATAGGTGGCACTGATATGCAGCACTGATGGGCACTGATAGGCGGCACTGACAGGTGGCACTGATGGGCACTGACTGGCACTGATGGACACTAATAGATGGTACTGATGGGCAGCACTGATAAGGTACTGACAGGTGTTACTGCTGGGCACTGTGATGGGCACTGATTGGCACTGTGGTGGGCACTGATTGGCACTGAGAGACTTTGAGGGGGGCACTGACTGGCAGCTGTTGGGCACTGATTGGCAGCTGATGGGCACATCTGATGGGGCTGTGCTGATAATCAATGTGCTGATTATCAGCACAGACCTCCCCTCTGACAGCGAGAGCAGCTGATCGGCTCTCCCTGTCAGTGCGAACCGAGGAATGCCGTTTACCAGCAATTCCTGGTTCACGCGATAATCAGCTGTGATTGGTCACAGCTGATCACTTGGTAAGAAGCCTCTGTCAGAGGCTCCTTACCACGATCGGAGACTAGCACGGGCTGCACGGGCACGTGCCGGCATATTATCCTGCTGGACGTCATATGACGCTCCCAGTGAGGATAACAGAACCGGAGACATGTCTTCGGGTTCGCGGGCTCCGGCGCTGTGATTGGCCGGAGCCGCTATGATGTCATTCCTGCGCATTCATGGGAGCCGCCGGTCACGGCACAGCTGCTGAAGAAACGGCACGAGCGAGCTGTTTCCTCAGTGCGCATGTGCCGATGACGTAGCGCAAGAGTATATGGTAAATATCTCCTAAACCATGCAGGTTTAGGAGATATTTTCAGTACCTACAGCTAAGCCTTATTATAGGCTTAGCTGTAGGTACAAGTGGTGTAACAAGGTTTACAACCACTTTAAGTCCACTGGGTCAGGATAACAGCCAGGAAGCTAGCATTTTCAGAAGGAGGTCAGCAATAGCAACCTTTATGTTTCTCTGATGTCAGATTTAATTCAAGAACTAGCTCTCTTTATTTAATAGGGCTGTTAGCGATTGTTAACGCAGAGCTACATCTGAAAAGGGAAGTTCCACTTTAGCTTCTCCTCCCCCTTCTTTTCCACTTTTGGAAGTTTAAGCCTGGTTTCACACATGTGCGGTGCGAATTGAAGCTCAGGTTTCACTGGGGAGATAACAATCTCCTGTTCAACGGATTCATTGCGTTTTTGCTCAGGATTAGAGAGCAGGAGAGGGGGAGGGAGGGGGGGGGGAGAGGGGGAGGTGTAGTGAGGAGAAAGAGAAAATCCTTGTTCAGAACGCAATGCATCTGCGAATCAGATGCGTTCCCATAGGAGATAATAGGCTTGTAGTTCGCACCGCAATGCCCAAAAAACGCACACGTTTTTTGTTCAATGCGCAGTGCGAATGCAACGCACATATGTGAACCAGATGCATTCATATGAATGTATTTTAAAATGTCCTGCGAATTAGATGCGGTGTAAGCCGCATCTAATTCGCATAGGTGTGAACCCGGGCTTAAACATTTTTTAGGGAGTGGTAACCTAGTTTTGACATGTACCCGCTCCCACTTCCGCTCAGACTGCCTGCAACCCTACTGGGACACACGTTCACAAAGAGCAGCACGACTCCCGCATGCCCAGTGGGGAGCCGGCTATGAATCTGCAAGGAGTCACAGCCGGCATCCTATAGTAAACATGGGAGGTTATTTAATAAAGACAAATTCACTTTGCACTGCAAGTGCACTTGAAAATGCACCGAAAGTGCACTTGGAAGTGCAATCACTGTAGATCTGAGGGGGACATGCAAGGAAAATAAAAAACAGCATTTTAGCTTGCAAACGATTGGATGATAAAATCAGCAGAGCTTCCCCTCATTTCCGATCTTCCCCTCAGATCTACAGTGACTGCACTTCCAAGTGCACTTGCAGTGCAAAGTGGATTTGCCTTTAGTAAATAACCCCCCATGGTGTCACCGGGGATGCAAAGACCAGCGAGGAAATGGCCTGGGTGAGGACAGCGCTATATTCCTGGACAGCTAGGTGTCTTTTTAGCAGCTACATTGTTAGTAGATGATAACTTTTTAGAACAGACTGAAGATCCTGTTTAACCACTTGCTTACCGGGCACTTAAACCCCTCTCCTGTCCAGACCAATTTTCAGCTTTTAGCGCTGTCGCACTTTGAATGACAATTGCGCGGTCATACAACACTGTACTCAAATGAAATCTTATCATTTTTTTCCCACAAATAGAGCTTTTTTTTGGTGGTATTTGGTCATCTCTGCGATTTTTATTTTTTGTTAAAAAAATCAAAAAAGACTGAATTTTTAAAAAAATGTTTTATTTTTTTTTAAATTTTGTTATAAAATTTTTCAAACAGGTAATTTTTCTCCTTCATTGATGTACGCTGATGAGGTGGCACTGGTGGGCACCGATAGGTGGCAGTGATGGGCACTGATGTGTGGCAGTGATGGGCACTGATGGATGGCAATAATGAGCACTGATTGCTTACACTGATGGCAGCACTGCTAGGTGGCACTGATTGGCACCACTGGTGGGCATTGATAGGTGGCACTTGTGGGCATTGATAGGTGGCACTGCTGGGCACCGTGGGCACTGGCAGGTGGCAATGGCAGGTGGCACTGGCAGGCACAGATGAGGCATATGTGCCTCCTTCCTCTTCAGGACCGATGTCCCTTTAACATAAGCCAGTGATCGGCTTTTTTTGCGTGAGGAGAAAAAAAAACGATTACGAGCTTTTGTTTACATCATGTGATCAGCTGTCATTGGCTCACAGCTGATCACATGGTAAGGGGCCAGGATCGGCCCCTTAATCGGATCTGTGATCATCTGGGTCTCCGTGACTCAGTGGTGACAGCGTGCGTACACAGGGGAGGACATCCTATGACGGCCTCCCGGAAATTGAGGCCAGCGCTGTGGCCGTCATTCGGCTATGGCCCGGAACTCAAGTGGTTAAAGTGATATTAAACCCTTTTAGGCACTTTGGCAGCTGATTTAATCACTTCTTCATCTTTTAAACATTTAAACAATGACAACTGATCATATATAATCAACTAATCAACGATATAAACGGAAGCCGGTTATCGTCTTTTTTTTTCCCCCTCATGCTGACAACGTGAGGAGCAAAAAATAAAGATAACCAGCTTCTGTTAAAGGGACATCAGTCCCAACATTTGCCCACCAGTGCTGCTAATCAGTGGCCATCAGTTCCACCTACCAATGGCCACCAGTGCCACCTACAGTGCCTCTAAAAAGTATTCATAGCTCTTGAAATTTTCCACATTTTGTCATGTTACAACCAAAAACATAAATGTATTTTATTGGGATTTCATGAGAAAACAAAGTGGCACATAATTGTGAAGTGGAAGGAAAATTATAAATGTTTTTCAGTTCTTTTTACAAATAAATATGTGAAAAGTGTTGGGGTGCATTTGTATTCCTTTACTCCCTCCTTAACTCTGATACCCCTAACTAAAATCTAGTGGAACCAATTGCCTTCAGAAGGCACCTAATTAGTAAATAGAGTCCACCTGTGTGTAATTTAATCTCAGTATAAATACAGCTGTTGTGTGAAGTCCTCGGAGGTTTGTTATAGAACCTTAGTGAGCCAGGGATAAAGTTGTGGAGAAGTTTAAAGCACGGTTAGGTTATAAAAAAAATATCTCAAGCTTTGAACATCTCACGGAGCACTGTTCAATCCATCATCAGAAAATGGAGAGTATGGCACAACTGCAAACCTACCAAGACATGGCCGTCCACCTAAACTGACAGGCCAGGCAAGAAGAGCATTTATCAGAGAAGCATCCACTGCTCAGGTGGGAAAATCTGTCCACAGGACAACTATTAGTCATTCATTCCACAAATCTGGCCTTTATGGAAGAGTGACAAGAAGAAAGCCATTGTTGAAAAGAAATCCATAAGAAGTCCTGTTTGCAGTTTGCAAGAAGCCATGTGGGGGCACAGCAAACATGTGGAAGAAGGTGCTCTGGTCAGATGAGACCAAATTTGAACATTTTGGCCTAAAAGTAAAACACTTTGTGTGGCAGAAAACTAATGCCGCGTACACACGGTCGGACTTTTCGTCTACAAAAGTCCAACGGACGCTGACGACTAAAGCTGGCTGGTAATCCGATCGTGTGTGGGCTTCTCCGGACTTTCAACGGACTTTTTTAGCCTCAAATCCGACGGACTTTAGATTTGAAGCATGCTTCAAATCTTTACGTCGTAACTACAACGGACCCCGAAGTCCGCTCGTCTGTATGCTAGTCCGACGGACAAAAAAACGACGCATGCTCATAAGCAAAAACTAAACGGAAGCACTCGGTCTAGTAAAACTAGTGTTCGTATTGTAGGTAGCACATTCATCACGCTGCAAAATCTGTGATCGTTGAATGCAGCGCATTTTATTTCTTCTTTACGAAGGCTCTAAAGAACGAAGGTGTTTTGCTGTTCATAATCAGAGTTCTCCCAAACTGATTTCTGGATTCTTTTTCTCTTTGATCTCATGAATGATATAGTATGCATTTTAAAAACAAGGTTTCCATACTAATAATACTTTTTCCCCTTTTTTTTTTTTTTTTTTTTAGGTTTGTAAAGTTACCACAAAGAACCCATTATTCTGTTTTTTTTTTATAGTGATTATTTTTTAGTTTTTAGATAAAGTTAACCCAAAGCACCGTTTTTGGTTATGTAAATTTTTTTATTTTCAAGACTTACCACTTGAACATTATTAACATTAGTAATGTATTTTTGGTGTGTTTTTTCCAAACTCAATGAGATTGTTGTCCCTTGTTAATTTAACATTGTGTGTAAAATCAATGATTTCAAAGAAAACACATAAAGTCTTTTGCTAAACTCAAAAAAGATCCATTTATTCATGGTCAAAATAAAATAAAGAGGAAGTCAACGCTGGAAAAGTCGGTGTACAAGAAAATTGGGATCTTGCGGAGTCCATATAAGAGGGAGCACAATCTGGTCCAAGAATCCCAGAGATCAACAGCACCAGCAGATGATCTAGATGTCCCCAGACTGTGGTCCTACAACAGCCTGCGTCTTCTGTCAGACCAGACTGAACCCAGGTCATCACTTTCTTCTCTTCCCTGCAGCCTTTCCTCCACGCTGCCCTGCAGCCTTCCCTGTAGCCTTCTTTTGAGGCTGTGGCTCTGGTGTTTCAGTTGTGGCAGGAGGAGGAGGAGGAGGAGGAGGAGGAGGGGGGGCTGCCTCATGTAGTTGGGTGTTTTGTGTTAGCGTGCCCTGCAGCCCCTTATGGATTGTTTCCCCAAATAGGCGCTCACAAATGAGGCGCTGCTCCCAATCCATCTGAAGAAGCCTGCTGGCTAAGTAGCAGCCATATGATTCTTCCGCTTCGGGGGGGCTCGTTAAAAAACGGGTGGCCTCTTGCATGAGGCGCAGGGATGCGTCCTGTGTGACCATCCCCTTCCTGGCCCTTTTTTTGGGAAGGTGGAGGGGAGGCACTTGGGATTCGGTCAGGCTCCTACTGGGCCCAGCCACCTCACTTGGCCCAGCCACCTCACTTGGCCCAGCCACCTCACTGGGAGCAGCCACCTCACTGGGAGCAGCCACCTCCTGCCTGACACTGGGCCCAGCCTCCTCCAGGATGATGGTGAATCCGGCCTCCTCCAGGCTGTCCATGGGCCTGGTCTCCTCCTGCCTGCCACTTTCCCCACATTCCTCCTGGATGAACTCATCCTGTGTATAAAAAAAGGACAATAGTTTGAGTATATTTTTTTGGGTTCATCAATGACACACAGTTTGCTTCTCATGAATAGCAAATTCAATGTGAATACTTCTCTTTAATAAAAGAGTCTAATCAGACACCATAATTATTTCAAGCAGGTGCCAAACATATTTAGCCACTACTGTCAATTGATATGTATACACAATTTTGAGTGACAAATTATTTTAGACAATTATAACATCCAGTTAACATCATTAATATTAGTACAGTAAATATTTGTTAAAATAATTTACCTGACTCCAGATGGTCATATCTGGTTCATCCAGGATGGAAGACCCAGCTTGCTCCTCATCAGCCTCTGCTGGGGTGGAGGGAAGGGTGGAGGGAAGGGTTGAAAGTGATGGCCTGGCTTCATTCTGGTCATCCAGAAAACGGAGTTGATTGTAGTACCACAGCCTGGGTACATAAACATCATCTGCTGATGCTCCTGATCTCCTTGATTCCTGGATCTTCTTATGCTCCCTCTTATACATGTTCCTCAAGACCCCAATTTTCTTGAGCAATGTCTCCATTGTTGCTTCCGGGATGGTCGCCTGGACAAAGGCCAGAAGTCTCTCCAGCGTTGACTTCCTCACATGCTTAGCATAATACTGAGGGTGTTTCACCTCCCACAAATTCCTCATCTCTCGATATTTGGAAATAAAAGATGTAAGGAACTCTGGATCCTTAAATAGGGGATTCATTATATCTGGAAAAGATGAAGTCACAAGACAAAAAACACTTTTATTATAGGTTTCTGCTAACCCCTCATCATCTTCTCCCTATGTAGGCCTCATCAATCTATCAAGCCATATAGGCCGCTTGCTACAAAGTCATGACCATAAAAACCAAAAAAAATATATATCTAAAATTACCTTCGTTTTGTAACGTCCTGGTCCACTATCACCTACCACAGAACGTACGTACGACACGTGCGCAAGGCCCCTCTTTATACACTACGCATGTGTGAAACTCCGCCTGCGTCGCCCGCCCCTGACGTTCGAAATTAACTCATGTTCTCCGCCCCCTAATTCGACGCACAGAACGTACGTACGACACGTGCGCAAGGCTCTTTATACACTACGCATGTGTGAAACTCCGCCTGCGTCGCCCGCCCCTGACGTTCGAAATTAACTCATGTTCTCCGCCCCCTAATTCGACGCACAGAACGTACGTACGACACGTGCGCAAGGCTCTTTATACACTACGCATGTGTGAAACTCCGCCTGCGTCGCCCGCCCCTGACGTTCGAAATTAACTCATGTTCTCCGCCCCCTAATTCGACGCACAGAACGTACATACGACACGTGCGCAAGGCCCCTCTTTATACACTACGCATGTGTGAAACTCCGCCTGCGTCGCCCGCCCCTGACGTTCGATTTTAACTCATGTTCTCCGCCCATTTTTTGTTACGGCGCGTAGTGGAGTTAAAGAATGGCGGAGACACCTGAAATGTTGACGACCTCAGGTAGTGGAGACAGCCCGGAGGCTGGAACGTCAACGAAATCTATGAGGCCTAGATTTAAGGCCTCTAATATGAGTTTTAAAGAGATGGTGGAGATGGTGGCCATTCTTCACAAAGACGACTATGATGGCAATTATGGGCCGTACGCACGGCCAAATTTGCGCAAGGCCAAAATAATGGCGAAGGTCGTGGAGACTTTGAAGGCATCTTTTGGGGTCCAGCGCTCCAAAGATCAATTGAGAAAAAGATGGTCTGACCTGAAACTCAGGGAGCCGGATCAATACCGACGTATCCGGAAAGTTCTTAAAAAAAGTAAGTACTTGTCGTGTTTTTCTCTTGTGTTTATTACCTTGTATACTGCTCCATGTGCTTTTCCTTCCTCTACGATTTTTGTTCATCGTTTTAAACGATCTTTTAATAAACCTCGTTACATATCTATAGATAGATCGATATATAGAGATATATATATAGATATATATATATATATATATATCTATATATATAGAGAGATATATATATATATATATATATATATATATATATATATATATATATATATATATATATATATATAGAGAGATATATATATAGAGATATATATATATATATAGAGATATATATATATATATCTATATATATATATATATATATATATATATATATATATATATATATATATATATATAGATATATATATATATATATAGAGAGAGAGAGGGAGATATATATATATATATATATATATATAGAGAGAGAGATAGAGATATATATATATATATATATATAGAGATATAGAGATATAGAGAGAGAGAGAGAGAGAGAGAGAGAGAGAGAGAGAGAGAGAGAGAGAAATATAGAGATAGGTAGATAGATAGATATAGAAATGTAAAACATTCTTTTTGAATATTTGAAGTTATCTTAATTTTTTTGCTTTACATTTAGTTAGATATTTAGAGATTTTGTTCCAGATATAGAGAGAGATCAAAAGATTATTAATTATATTTTGAGATATTGATATCTATCTATCCGATATGTCTTTATAATTTTAAATATTGAGGTAAAATAGGAACTCTACACAAACCACTTCATTACAAATGTTGTAAAATTACTATGTACTAAAATATCTGTGTGCTAATTAGATTAATAATTTTTTGTTTCACATAGGGGAAAAATCACTCAGCCAACACCAAGAAGACAGTCCACCCCAAGCAAAACATGATTGGGAAATCAGCCCAAGTCCCATTGAGGATGTGGAGGAAGGAGAGGTGGGCGACATGGGCACCCCACCAGGTGAGTGTCTGACACACCAGCTTACGTTAATCTATGCATGGCTGCCTTTTGTTTAATGTAATTTGTCTACTCTATTTTAGGGGATCTTGTTGTGCTTGATTCAAGCAACAGTGCCACCCCCGAGGATGTGGAGGAATTAGGCTACATGGGCACCCCACCAGGTCAGTGTCTGAGACAACAGCTTTATTATGGTAAGGTAAACTATGTATGTGTGCATATTTCTAAAGACATTTTTTGGTTTCATTCCACTTTAGGTACAACAACAAGAAGTGACTATTTCACTTCTGAAAGTGCCCAACGGCTAATTGGTCAAATAATGGCCTGGAATAAAGACATGGATGAAATGCGGAATCGGCTGGATCGTATGCAGCAGGAAATGAAGGACATGATTGATGTTTTGGGTCGAATCTAAATCCCCTTTTTTAAACCCCAAAACATCAATCATGTCCTTCATTTCCTGTTTTGCTGACCCCATTCTGGGCCTTCTCTTTTTTTTTTTGGCAGAACATAAATGGCTGTTTAACCTAATGTAAAAAAGGAGGGCTGTTTCTCGTAAATACCTCAAAAATCCACAAAAAAATAAAACTTGATTTTCTAAAAAACACAAAAAAAAAAAATTAAAAGTGATTTTAAAAAACCAAAAAAATCAAAAAATTGATTTTAAAAACCAAAAAAAACTAAAAAACTTGATTTTAAAAAACCAAAAAAAACTAAAAAACTTGATTTTAAAAAACCAAAAAAAAATAAAAAACTTGATTTTAAAAAACCAAAAAAAAATAACAAACTTGATTTTCAAAAACCAAAAAAAAAATAAAAAACTTGATTTTAAAAAACCAAAAAAAAATAACAAACTTGATTTTCAAAAACCAAAAAAAAATAACAAACTTGATTTTCAAAAACCAAAAAAAAATAACAAACTTGATTTTCAAAAACCAAAAAAAAATAACAAACTTGATTTTCAAAAACCAAAAAAAAATACAAAACTTGATTTTAAAAAACCAAAAAAAAAAAAAAAACTTTATTAAAAAAAAAAAGAAAAAAAAAATAACTTGATAAAAAAAAAAAAAACATTAAAAAAAAATTGCTTTTAAAAAAAAAAAAAACAAAAAAACTTGATTTTCCAAAAACAAAAAATAAGCCTGTTTGCGAAAATCAAAAAGCCAAAAATATTTTTTTGTGGATTAGGTAGAAATATTTAAATATAATTATATTTTGCTACATTATTAAGATATCATTATATTTTTGTCTATGAACATTTTATACTAAATGCAGAACTGAATGCATAACAACCATTAATAAAAACATCTCCTTATAGGAATTAAATAAATGTGTGGTTTGTTATTTCAAGGCTCAGTATCATTTTGGTTATAATTGTAAAAAAGTGGTTTACAGTGGCAATGTAGCTTATTTAGACATTTAAAATTAAAATACAGTTGGCACTACAACTGCTCGACCATAACCTAGGAGACAGCCCAAAAGAAAGGCAAGCAATAAATATAATGCAAGATTTCATCAATATTTTTTTTATTGTCAAAAATTATATATCCTGGCCCATTGCAATGGCCCCCCTACCCATAAAATAATTAACATATTGCTGTCTAACTTGATGGGCACTTTGGGGGGCCAAGCCAGTACGGACAGTATCCAGGCCTGTAAGGTTGGCTTCTATTTGTCCGGCCTCAGGCCCAACTGTGCCTATATAATTGGGAGAATGCTTATTTAAAAAGTTGTGCAGAATGCAGCACGATAAAATTATAAAATTAAGTTTGTATTCCGCCAAATTAATGGCTGTTTGAAACAGGCGGAACCGGCTGGCCAGAATTCCAAACGCATTCTCAACCACTCTTCTAGCTCTGGCCAGCCGGTAATTAAAAACCCTCCTCTCCGGGGTGAGGGTTCTTTGGGGGAATGGCCTCATGAGGTGCTTGCTGAGAGCGAAGGCTTCATCGGCAATGAAGACAAAGGGGAGTCCTTCCACGTTATCCTCATCAGGTGGCAATCCCAGGCCACCACTCTGGAGACGCTGGCAGAACTCCGTCTGGGCAAATACTCCTCCATCCGACATCCGGCCATTCTTCCCCACGTCCACATATAAAAAATCATAGTGTGCCGACACCACCGCCATTAAAACAATACTGTGGAACCCCTTATAATTAAAATAATATGACCCCGAATGGGGTGGTGGCACAATGTGGACATGTTTCCCATCTATAGCCCCTCCACAATTGGGAAAGTCCCAACGGCTGTCAAAATGGGATGCCACAGTCTGCCATTCCTGTGGCGTTGAAGGAAACTGGGGAATCAAACAAGAAAACCAAAATCAATTAATTTGTAAGCTAACATTGCAAGAAAATTAGACAATTAAAAACATTATTCCCCAGCATCAGTATAACATTCAATAATTTAATTCTTCTGGAATAACTAATATGGAAAGGCACACTTATCAGATTGCTCACCCCCTCTGATGGAACATTGATTACATTTTAGGGGGTTGTGAAATCCCAAAAAAAAATTACTTTTAGGACACGCAGGAATTTAGGGACTAAAAAGGCTACAAGACTGCAGTTGTCGCACTCTGCAGGTGCAGTTGCTAACCAGCTTACAGTAAATGAGGTAATGTAAAAAGGCATTCATGTTGCAAGGAGTACACAATCACATGCAAGGGCAATTAATGAAAACACTTTGAGGCTTGCATATGATTTGATGATGGAAATCAGCAGAGCTTCTGCTCATTTACTAAAGCACTGGAACAAATGCACTTGTAGAGTGCACATGCATTTTGCAAACTGCAACATATATTTGCTTTAGACAAATCAACACCACAGAACATTCAAGCAAATTTTAACGAGGGTGGGGGTGGGGGGGTTGTGAAATCTAGATAATTGCTCATTAGCAGCACACTATTTGGAGTGAGTTTAGGTGGGGGGGGGGTTGTGAAATCTAGATAATTGCTCATTAGCAGCACACTATTTGGAGTGAGTTTAGGTGGGGGGGGTGGGGGGGTTGTGAAATCTAGATAATTGCTCATTAGCAGCACACTATTTGGAGTGAGTTTAGGTGGGGGGGGTTGGGAAATCTAGACAATTGCTAATTAGCAGCACACTATTTGGAGTGAGTTTAGGTGGGGGTGGGTGGGGGGGTTGGGAAATCTAGATAATTGCTAATTAGCAGCACACTATTTGGACTGAGTTTAGGTGGGGGTGGGTGGGGGGGTTGGGAAATCTAGCTAATTGCTAATTATAAGCACACTAAATACACTCAAACAAAATACATTCAAAATGAGTAGACTAGGTGGATATGTTCCCATCACTTCATGCTGGGAAGGTTATTGAAGGAAAATATACATGCATGACAAAAAATAACAGGAAAAAAATCCAGCATGTGTGAGGATAAAAAAGGGGACATTCACACTATATTGCAATGATGGTAAGTAGTGTTTGAAGCAAGAAATACATTATATTATCAAAGATTACATAAAAGAACATGTGACGCTAATAAAAGAAAAATATCTTACCTTAATATAGTCCTTCTGCAGGACCTGTATGATGGCAGAACAGGTCTCTGGGATAATGATCCCCAGAGCCTGGGGGGAGATGCCTGTCGAGAACTTAAGGTCCTGCAGGCTTCTCCCTGTGGCCAAATACCGCAAGGTAGCGACCAGCCTCTGCTCCGGAGTGATGGCTTGCCTCATGCAGGTATCCTGCCTGCTGATATAGGGGGTCAGCAAAGCCAACAAACGGTCAAAAACGGGGTCCGTCATCCGGAGAAAGTTCCTGAAATCCTCAGGATTATTCTCACGGATCTCACGGAGCAAAGGCATGTGACAGAACTGGTCACGCTGAAGCAACCAATTCTTGGTCCATGAACTCCTCCTCGCCCTGTTCATGGACTGGTCTTGGGCTGAAGAATAAACTACAGCACCAAGCACATACAATGCACGAGCTCTACGACGAGTACGTACAGGTAACATGGCTTCAAAACGGTCGGCTGGTCAGAACGCACTAAACAGAACGCACTGAAGAACAGCAAGGCCTGTGAAGAACGACCTAAAAATCAGGAACGAGCGGCCAATAAAACAAAGATTTCTCAATGCCAACTGACCAAACGCACTGAAAAGCAGATACAAACCTCACAAGCACAGACTGAACAACAGTTAAAACGAACTGAAAAATACGAGTCTCACAAGCGCGAATCGTCTCTCACCAAACTTCTACTAACACGAGATAAACACGAGATTAGCAGAAGGAGCCCAAAGGGTGTCGTACGGGCTATTGAACTTCCGTTTTATAGTCTCGTCGGACTTGGTGTACGTCACCGCGTACTAGGCTGTCATACTTTTGTGTGGTCGTGTGTAGGCAAGTCCGTTCGTAAGAAAGTCTGCCGCAAGTCCGCCGAAGGTACGTCGGAAGTATGTCGGACAGGCTGTCGGACTTTTGTAGACGAAAAGTCCGACCGTGTGTACGCGGCATAACACTACATATCACCCTGAACACACCATCCCCACCATGAAACATTTTGGTGGGAGCATCATATTGTGGGGATGCTTTTCGAGGGCAGAGGTTCACCTTCCAGAAGGACAATGACCTTAAACATGCAGCCAGAGCTACAATGGAATGGTTTAGATTAAAACATATTCATGTGTTAGAATGGCCTAGACAAAGTTCAGACTTAGGCTGGATTCACACCAATGCATTTTTAGTGCATTTTGCAGATTTGCACTACAGAACGTGTACCATACGAAAACATGTTAAATGGGCTGTAGTGCAAATCTGCACAATGCAAAAAGCACTAAAAATGCATAGGTGTGAATCAAGCCTTAAATCCAATTGGGAATCTGTGGCAAGACTTTTGCTGCAAGAAAATTGCTGCTGACAGACGGTATCCATCCAATCTAACAGGGCTTGAGCTATTTTGCAAGAAGGATGGGAAAAAAATGTCACTCTCTAGATTTGTAAAGCTGGTAGAGACATTCCCACGTAGACTTGCACTGTAATTGCAGCGAAAGGTGGTTCTACAAAGTATTGATTCAGGGCAGCTGAATACAAATGCACACCTCACATTTATTTGTAAAATAAATTTAAAACCATTTATCATTTTCCTTCCACTGCACAATTATGTGCCACTTTGTGTTGGTCTATCACATAAAGTCCCAATAAAATACATTTACGTTTTTGGTTGTAACATGACAAAATGTGGAAAATTTCAAGGTGTATGAATACCTTTTCAAGGCACTCTACCAGTGCCCATCAGTACTGCTATTCAGTGCCCACCAGTGATGCCAATCAGTGCCCATCAGTGCCTCATCATCAGTGTCACCTATCAGTGCTGTCTATCAGTGCCACCTACGAGTGCATATCAGTGCAGCCTATCAGTGCCCATCAGTGCCACCTCTCAGTGACCTTCAGTGCTGCCTATCAGTGCCCTTCAGTGCCACCTATCAGTGCCCATCAGTACCACCTATCAATGCAACCTCATCAGTGCCTCCTGATCAGTGCCCACCAATGTCTGATCAGACCCCAAGGCACCCTCCCCATGTTGAGGGCATGTGGCCTGGTATGGTTAAGGAGGGGGGCGCTCTCTTGTCCCCCCTATCTTTTCCCGTGGTCAGATTGCGTGCTTGGATAAGGGTCTGGTATGGATTTTGGGGGGGACCCCTACGCCATTTTTTAAAAAATTTTGGCGCAGGGTTTCCCTTAAAATCCATACCAGACCTGAAGGATCTGGTATGGATTTTGGGGGGGACCCCTACGCAATTTTGTTAAAAGATTTGGCGCAGGGTTCCCCTTAATTTCCATATCAGACTTGAAGGTCCTGGTATGGATTTTGGGGGGACCCCCACACAATTTATTTTTAAATTTTGGTTCGGGGTTCCCCTTAATATTTATACCAGACCCAAAGGGCCTGGTAATGGACTGGGGGGGGGGAAACCCATTGCCTTTTTTTTCAATGAATTTTATCTATATTGCCGAGACCCGACAATTCATTACAGCTGCGATCAGTTTTAAATGACAATTTTTCCTTTAGAAATGTCATTTTGCTGTGGTACTGTTCTAAACACGGGAAAAATGCACCACTTTACAGGCATACTATAGACACCCCCCAGGCACAATATTTAAAGGAATATTTCATTTTTATTGTTTCACTTTAACCTCCCTGACGGTTTTCCCGAGTGTGGCTCGGGGTTAAATTTCAGCACTATTAGCGGTAACCCCGAGCCACACTCGGGATTACATTGCAGGATCCTGGTGCGGCATTATTTACCTTGTCCCCAGGATCCTGCGATGGCCCCCACTGTGTCTGTGGGCTCTGTCTCCTCCTAAGCCTCTCTGTGCCAGGCTCCGTTCCCTGCGAGCGTCGCGACGCACGGGGTGGAGCCTGGCGGCAAATTTAAAAAACTGTAAAAATCATAACACATATAGTACTGTAATCTTACAGATTACAGTACTGTATGAAATCATTTCACATCCCTTTTGTCCCCAGTGCTTTGTCCAGTGCCCTGCATGCAGTTTTATATTATATATACTGTTCTTTCTGCCTGGAAACTTGAGATTGTCCATAGCAACCAAAAAGTGTCCCTTTATGTCAAAAGTGGCTTTAGACCAGCTAGAAAACAGCGATAGTAAATTAGAACACTTGCAGAATTGAGCGATAGTGAATCGTGGGGAAATTTATTTTATTATTATTATATTATTATTTTTTTAAATTATTTATATTTATTTATTATATTATAATTTATGTTTTTGTGTTTCAAACTTCATCATACCCGGGATATTTACTAGACTCTTGGTGGACAGATTTAAGTGTGTTATTGTTAAGAATTACAGGCCTACAATGTAAAACGCCAAATTTCCATGCAAAATAATGGTACTGCTTTCAGCACCTAAAATCCGAAATAATCATACCGCCAGGGAGGTTAAGCATTAAAGAAAATACTGCTCCCGAAAAATTTTTTTTGCATTGATACATGTCCCCTGAGGCAGGACCCAGGTCCCAAAACACTTTTTATGACAATAACTTGCATATAAGCATTTAAAATGAGCACTTTCGATTTTTCATGTTCGTGTCCCATAGACTTTAAAGATGTTCGTGTGTTCTTTCCGAATTTTTTGACTGTTCTGCTGCGAACCGAACCGGGGGGGGGGGGGGGGGATGGTGTTTGGCTCATCCTTACTCATCAGTGCCCATCAGTGCTATTTATCAGTTGCCATCAGTACCACCTCATCAGTGCCTATTAGTGCCGCCTATCAGTGCCCATCAGTGCAGCCTCATCAGCGCACATTAATGAAGGAGAACAAATTATCTTTTTACTAAATTTTATAACAAACTATGACTTTTTACATTTTTTTCCCCAAATTTTCGATCTTTTTTGTTTGTTTAGCAAAAAATTAAAAACCCAGCGGTAATTAAATACCACCAAAAGAAAGCTCTATTTGTGTGAAAAAATTGATAAAAAAATGTCATATGGGTACAGTGTTTCATGACCGCGCAATTGTCATTCAAAGTGTGACAGCTCTGAAAGTTGAAAATTGGCCTGGGCAGGAAGGGGGTAAAAGTGTAGTAGGCAAGTGGTTAAAGGACGAGCCCACAAGCTTTATTCAATGGTTGGCAAATAAACAATTGCAGTCTTATATAAAGGTAATAAAAAATGCCTGGTCACTTCATGACCATTAGTCACCTGATCGTAGATGCACAAGCTGATGATCAACTTTTGTCTCAGCACTTTTGCTATTATTTCATAATTGTTCATGTTGTTCCAGCACACACTACATCTGATTTTACAAGGTCAGTGAAAAATGTAGCTTGAAGCCAGAAGCATATGTATTGTGCAACAAATCACGGTTTAGGTTTCTCTGCTGAAAAAATGTGAAAGGCAAATTAAAGTGAAATTTCACATTTGTTGGAAAAAAAAACTTTTGCAGGTTTCTAGTGTATTACAAGGTTTTTGCAGGAAAAATGTAGATTATTCTTTCTTTAATGTGCTTCCCTTTTGTAAATGATGAAAAATACAGTTGCAGTAATTTTCCCAGTCTACCTGCGATTATATGATCAACCCCAGTATTGCCATAAATGAAACAACGCATTCCTGGTATGTCTGCAGACATATTGCCAGTAAAGATTATAGGCAGTAAACATAAGGATGGTGCATTTTACCTCAAGCTCTGTCCAACCACTGGGTAATGCAGTTAACCAGCCAGCTGGATGGTGAATACGATTTTAGGGGGGAATGCCGTTCACATGATACTGTTGTATTTGTTGAAAGGAAGAAAAATCACGTTTCTGAAGAGTTCAATCAGGGTAGTCCAACTTGCGGTTCAAGATGGCTATGAATGCGGCCCAACACAAAATCGTAAATTTACTTACAGATGTTGATCTTTTTTGGAATTTTTTTGTAAAAATGGGGTTACACTTAGCAAACGCCGAAGAAAAATCTGACAGTGGGGTTGATTTACTAAATGCAAGTGCACTGCAACTGCACTTGAAAGTGCATTTGGAAGTGCAGTCGCTGTAGATCTAAAGGGAAGATCTGAAATGAGGGGAAGCTCTGCTGATTTTATCATCCAATCATGTGCAAGCTAAAATGCTGTTTTTTATTTTCCTTGCATGTCCCCCTCAGATCTACAGCGACTGCACTTCCAAGTGCACTTTCAAGTGCACTGGCAGTGCACTTGTAGTGCAAAGTGGATTTGCCTTTCGTAATTAACCCCCAGTGTCTCTTTACTGGACTTTTTATCTTCCCAAAGAAAAAATCCCACTCTTCACAATCATGCCTTAGTCATGTCATCAGTTTTTAGCAGCACCTATATTTGTGCAACTATTTTTAAGGATGAAGCACTAGAGGCGTAACTAGAACCTTCAGGGCCCCGGTACAAGAAACCATGAAGGGCCCCCCTGACCTCTGGCCAGGGCCCTTCCTACTGATTTTCCTCCTGCAGCCACTGAATGCCTATGGGAGGGAGAGGAGGAGAAGCAAGCTTTTAGCAGCTGCAAGAGAAAAATGGGGGGGTTTTGTTCCTCTATATGCTCCCCCCATATGCAGGTGTACATGGGCAACATGTGCGCCATTGCAATTGTGACCCCTGTAGTTACGCCCCTGGGATGAGTTGCAGCGATGGTGGTGGGGGATGGGATCAGTGGCAGCAGTGGTGGTTGGGTGGGCATAGGATCAGTGGCAGCGGTGATGGTGGTGGGGGGATGGGATGAGTGGCAGCGGTGAGGGGGGATGGGAACAGTGGCAAGGGTGGTGGTTGGGGGGTGGGATCAGTGGTAGGGGGGTTGAATGGGATGAGTGGCAGAGATAGTGGGGGGATAGGATGAGTGGAAGCAGTGGGGGGCATTGGATGAAATGAGTGGCAGCGGTGGTGGGAGGATGGGATCTGTGGTGAGGGTGGTGGTAGGGGGAATGAGAAGGGATGAGTGGTAGTTGAAGGGGGATTGGATGGGATGAGTGGCAGTGGTGGGGAGGGAATGGAATCAGTGGCAAGGATGGTGGTTGCGGGATGGGATCAGTTGCAGCAGTGGTCATGGTGGTGTGGATGGATCAGTGACAGTAGTGGTCATGTTGGTGTGGGGGAGGTGGATCAGTGGCAGCAATGGTCATGGTGGTGTGGGAGGTATCAGTGGTGGTCATGTGTGTGTGTGGGGGAAATCAGTGGCAGTAGTGGTGGTGGGGGGGTATCAGTGGCAGTAGTGGTGGGGGGGAATCAGTGGCAGTAGTGGTGGGGAGGAATCAGTGGCAGTAGTGGTGGTGGGGGGAATCAGTGGCAGTAGTGGTGGTGGGGGGAATCAATGGCAGCAGTGGTAGTGGTGTGGGGGGGATCAGTAGCAGTCTTGATATGAGGGATGGAATCAGTGCCACTCACTTGCAGATTACTCGCAGATTACTCACTTCCCCCTCCTTGCTAGGTCTTGCTTGGGCGGGCAGAGAGGATGGGCAGGACCTGTGAGTACCCGTGGGTGCGGGCGGAGAGGATGGGCGGGGCAGTCAGAGAAGATGGGCGGAGCGGGCGGGGACTGTGCCTGTGAGTGAGGGCGGAGCAGGCAGGGACTGTGCAGTGTGCCCGTGAGTGTGGGCGGGGAGGATGGGTGGAGTGGGCGAAGAGGGCGGGATTGTGCACGTGCAGGAGGGTGGAGAGGATATGGCGGAGCGAGCGGGGACTGTGCAATGTGCCTGTGACTGCAGACGGGGAGGATGGGCGGGGGGTTAAGAGGATAGGCGGAGCGGGCAGGGACTGTGCCCTTGAGGGAGGGTGTAGAGGTAGGGAACTGTGCAGTGTGCACATAAGTGTGGGCAGAGAGGATGGGCGGAGAGGATGGGTGGAGCGGGCGGGGACTGTGCGCCCGTCAATGACCAGTGAGAGTACCATCTCTCGGGCGGCAGCGGGCCCCCCTACAGTGGCAGAACTCAAGGGCCCAGTCGCAAGTGTGACTGCTGTGACCCTGGTAATTTTGCCACTGTGAAGCACACAATGGGCAAAGTTAGAACCAAAATATCTGATGAGCACCTTCAGATTTCATTGAGAATTGCTACTACATCCAGAAAACCATATATATATATTTTTTTATTTTTTTTTTGGGGGGGGGGGTTCTGTAATTTTGTCTGAGTATAGATCTATGTTTATCCCAGGCATGTTTAAAACCACTTACTGTTGACTGGCTCACTACCTTTGCTGCAAGTCTGTTCCAAGCATCAACTACCCTTTCAGTAAAATAATACTTTCTAAAATTAGATTTGAACTTTCCTCCAGTTAGTTTGAAGTCATGTTCCCATGTTCTTGATCTAGGTTTCATAATAAATATACTGTCCTCTTAAACCTTATTCACCCCTTTGATGTATTTGAAGGTTTCAATGATCCGCCTGACTTTTTCTGCTCATCAGCTATCCTTATTGGTAGTGTATTTTATGTGTGGCCCAAGACAATTCCTCTTCTTCCAATGTGGTCAGGAAGGTCAAAAAGTTGGACACCCCTGAATTAAATAATTAGAGGCAGCTGCAGTGATAAATAGGAAGGTCATTTTAACAGTAAGTATTAAGTTACAAAATGGCTTGTGTAAAATGTATTTGTTATACTGTATACATTTTAAACAAAACTAGTGTTTTGGTTTTATGGTTTTAAAACTTGTGGTCCCACAATAGAGATAAAACTTTTTCGCAGAAGAGAGTTTAACAAGACTCGTGGCCACTCATTAAAATTAGAAGAAAAGAGGTTTAACCTTAAACTGCGTAGAGGGTTCTTTACTGTAAGAGCGGCAAGGATGTGGAATTCCCTTCCACAGGCGGTGGTCTCAGCGGGGAGCATTGATAGCTTCAAGAAACTATTAGATAAGCACCTGAATGACCACAACATACAGGGATATACAATGCAATACTGACACATAATCACACACATAGGTTGGACTTGATGGACTTGTGTCTTTTTTCAACCTCACCTACTATGTAACTATGTAACTATGTAAATCTCACTGTTTCAAATAACATGGAGGCAAATAATTGGTATAAAAGTAAAGTTTCAAAATTGTTTTGCCATTGCATAGTCAAGAGAAAACCCTAATTTGCTGAATTATAATTCTTAGCAAATCACACATTTAAAGGAAAAATATAAAGAGTGAATATGTAGACAGACATGATGACTTCTTTTGAAAATGCTAATTCCCTGACTCTTACGTTGATCTTAAAATGGCTTCAGTACTTTCTTACCACTTGGAAAAAGTATTCAAATGAAAACTTCTGACTTCACTTGATGCATGCTTGTTCCAGGTTAATACCTTGAAGTATTGAAGTCTAATACATCCAAGCAAAGTTTGTGGAAGGTCAGCAATGGCAGCCTTCATATTTCTCTCAGTACAAATTTACCTTGATAGCATAAGTGTAAGGCTTGCTGCTCTAAAGGACTGCAACCAATGAGTAAAAAAGACAGACAGGAAAAAGAACACATTTGTCAAGCAAACTCATGTTAAAGCAAACTTGATGTGGGTGACACAACTCTGAGGCTTTGCTGGTGGACCATATTAGGTACTTTCAGGGCCCTGCAGGCTTGCCTATTTTCCAGTTTGGCTCCCCTGGGGCTCCAAATGCCAGGACACTGTGGCATACGAATATTGACCCAGCTTCTGGGTTGAGAGTGTTACCTCACCTCCTTCCATTTCTAAATTATATAAAAATATGTGCAAATAAACCTGGATCAATTAATAAAACACCTTGGATACATTCATAAAGTTTTCATAAAAATAAAAAAGTCCATATAGTGACAAAACTGTATGGAAGTATCAAAAAAAATCTAAAAGTGACACTTGCCAAAGTGACTCCTGTCCACTTCCTTCACCAATATGCACTCACCAGAATGCCAATAATAAGTAGCATTATATGACCATTTTTTGGACAAGATTCCCCTAGATTGAACTTTAATCACCATGAGGACTGGCTGTATGATCGCTGGGAATCACTTCATATTGGAATAACATATAATGCTATTTATCAATGGCATTCTGGTGAGTGCATATTGGTGAAGGAATGCGCACTGGAGTCACTTTATATGGAAGAGCACGGAATTCACTTTAATGGGGAAGTTTTACTAAAACTGGAGCACTCTAAATCTGGTGCAGCTGTGCATGGCAGCCAATCGCCTTCTAACTTCAGCGTATTCAATTATGCTTTCACAATAAAACCTGGATGCTGATTGGTTTCTGTGCAGAGCTGCTCCAGATTTTGCACGCTCCAGTTTTAGTAAATACCCCCCAATGTGTATTGTCATATTGGGGAGTGTTGCTTTTAGATTTTTTTATACTTCCATACAGTTTTGTCACAATATAGACTTTTTGATTTAATAGGTATACTTTATGAATTTTGCAAGGTGTTTTATTAATTGATCGACGTGTACATATTTTGATTTGATACTTTTAGCACTGCACTTTCTTGGCTATTTTTATTATATCAGGTTGGTCAACTTTTGTGCTAGCAACTCTGCCTCCAAAGCGTTCTCTGTTTTGTGTTTTTTTTTTAATTTAAAAAATAACCTCCTGCACTAAAATGCCAAAATATATGAACTTAATTTTTTTTCTTTATACATAAAAAAGGAACAAAAAAACCCCCAAAAAAACACTGGTTATTAAATACCACCAAAATAAGGTCCTGTCGGTCTCAAAAATGATATAAAATCTGGGTACAGTATTTCATGGCTGAGTAATTTTTAACGATTCTATCACAGCATTGAAAACATATAAACGGTTATGAAGGCATATTACAGACTAGTACAGAAGTGATTAAAAAAAAAATTGATAATATATATCACTGTAGGTATTCGTTAATCCTGAGCATCATTTCTATCTCTTATATCTCTTCGTGAAAAGAACTATGTTGTATATTTACTGTACTGGATAGTTCTGTTACAGAAATATAACAACACAGTGTTCCTTGTTTGTTATGCTTTTGAACCTTTGACTATGTAGTAATAACAGTGATGTATGTTTTCGGTTTCCGATTGGAACCTTTATTGACCCGAATATTACCCCCCAGGTATTGTGAATGATTAACTGTAGATGGGTGTATACCATCATTAAGGATTATCTAAAATCAAGTGCTAATCTATGGACTAGTCTTATGCTGCAGTTCACGGAATTTGACCATAAGATTTATCAGAAAAGATAATATTTTATGATATTTTATGTGTTTTAATTTCACAACTGCTCACAAATAAAGTAAGAACCATTTGTAAATTGCTGTTGTTTCTAAGATAGGCAAATGTTCTATTGCCTTATTATAATACCATATGCCTCTGTGTGAGATAGTCAAAGGCCCTGAATGATTGCTGTTAATAAAAGGCAGACAGCACCACATATAGGAATATACCGTTCTTGTTGTCTAAAGCACACAATCCTATTCTCCCTTTCCTGTATCCATAGACATTTCTTTGCTCCATAAACATTATGGAGCAAAGAAAGTCAGATTGGTTGCAATAAGAAAGAGGAGCTATTCTCCCAAAAGAAATTTTGTAGCATGATGCAAAAAATGGTGTCATTTAGGTTTTAAACATTTTCCAATGAATAAAACACGCACTGTTGAAAACAAGCTACAAGCTGTTAAATTGGTATGCATTCAATTTAAAGGATTGGTGTACTTTTCATATAAAGTACATTTATCCAGCCTGCCTAGCCCCAAGATCAAAAGTATTCAACCTTCCCCTGCCTTGGTTGCATACTAAATCCGACAGCTGTGGTATTCTGCAATGTTTGCAGGCTGCAGACAGAATCATCTTTTCTGCTGACTGTGCCTGTGCATTAGGGTCCTATAGACCTCTATAGAACTGTCTATTAGGGTGGACTGGGCTGGGGGCAGTGGGGCATCTGTACTACCAGGATATGTTGGGCTGGTGGTCCTGAGTGAAGATACTTCAATATTCAGACATCATTTGTGGTGTGATCCACATTCAGTGACACACTTTGGGTCCTATGCAACTATCTGCTCCCCAGTTAGACCTTGAGTCTCCGTTCACATATATGCGATGTGGGAAACACAGCGAATCCTGTGCCTTTCACAGCATTGAAGAAAAGATACACCTGTGCTCAGATCCCAAAAGCTTGTACATGTATTTGAACTACCAGGTGCTAAAGGGGTGTGACCACATGTTAACACAAAATCTGAATAGACTGTCTTCACCCTGCCATACACCCTTCCCAGCAAACTATGCAATGAAAAACAGGGATATTTAGTTCACATATATTGCAATACATGTTTAACCACCTCCGGACTGCCCCAAGTACATTTACTGCGGCAGGGCGGCCTGATTACGCAAAATCACGTACCTATATGTGATCTCGTGCACATGGTTTAGGGGGCACGCACGCGCCCTGCAACATTTCCGCTGTGATTGGACACGGCGGGAGCCAATCAGGGGGACCGGCGATGGCCGCCGCGACCCGCCGATCGTTCACAGGAGAGACGGTGCAACGGTGTACCGATGTAAACAAAGTGTACCGATGTAAACAAAGCACACCACTGCTCTGTCAGGGAGGAAAAGAGAGAGATCATGGGGGTTATTTACGAAAGGCAAATCCACTTTGCACTGAAAGTGCACTTTTAAGTGCAGTCGCTGTAGATCTGAGGGGAAGATCTGAAATGAGGGGAAGCTCTGCTGATTTTATCATCCAATCATGTGCAAGCTAAAATACTGTTTTTTATTTTCCTTGCATGTCCCTCTCAGATCTACAGCGACTGCACTTGAGGCCGGGTTCACACTGTAACCCGCTGCGGATTGCACAGGAGCGCTGTGCGTCCCTGTTCTCCATTTCAGGGAGGAATCAGGGCCGATTCTATGCCTGAATTCGGAAGCGGAGCCAAAGCGTTTCTGTGCAATGTGCTCCGCAGCCGCAACGGAAATATGTGAACCACATATGAAGATATGTGTCACATTCTCCTGCTATGCGAATTGGATGCGGGGAAACCTGCATCTAATTCACATAGGTGTGAACCCGGCCTCAAAGTGCACTTTTAGTGCAAAGTGGATTAACCCCCTGTGCTTCAGCTAGGCTGAATCACAATCTCTCTTTTTCTCCAGTGACTCCACTCCCCCCACAGTTAGAAAGCACCTCCCAGGGAACACATTTAACCCTTTGATCGTCCCCTAGTGTTAACCCCTTCCCATGCCAGTGACATTTATACAGGGATCAGTGCATTTTTTTTAGCATTGATCCCTGTATTGGTGTCACTGGGTCCCCAAAAAGTGTCACTTAGGGTCAGATTTGTCCTCTGCAATGTCGCAGTCCCACCAAAAATTGCAGATCGCCACCATTACCAGTAAAAACAATAAAAAAATTAAAAGTCCCTAAATCAATCCCCTATTTTGTAGACGCTATAACTTTTATGCAAACCAATCAATATACACTTATTGGGATTTGTTTTACCAAAAATATGTTGCAGAATACATATTGGTCTAAATTGATGAAGAAATTTGTTTTTCATATTTTTTTATATATGTATTATATATGTATTATAGCTAAAAAATATTGTTTTTTTTTTTTTCAAAATTGTCGTTTGTTTATAGCGAAAAAAAAAAAAAAAGACGGAGGTGATTGAATGCCACCAAAAGAAAGCTCTATTTGTGGGAAAAAAGGACATCAAATTTATTTGGGTACAACGTCGCACGACCATGCAATTGTCAGTTAAAACAACGCAGTGCCGTATCGCAAAAAATGGCCTGGTCAGGAGGTGGGTAAACCTTCTGGGGCTAAAGTGGTTAAGCCAGTCGACTGCGTTAAAGTAATCCCTCTTACGGCCAGTCCTACACTGCTCTGCCACTCCAAATGCTACGGTGGACACCATGCCAGCATGGGGCATAAAGACACACAGTGGGGGAGAGCTACTAGATTCAGATCTGGCTACTGACCTGCGTTTCAACAGAGAAAATATATACTTGTGCTCAGATCCCAATAGCTTGTACATGTATTTGAACTACCAGGTACTAAAGGGGTGTGTGACCACATGTTAACAATATGTATTGCAATATATGTGAACTAAATATCCCTGTTTTCCATTGCAAAGTTTGCTGGGAAGGGTATATGGCAGTGTGCAGACGGTCTATTCAGATTTTGAAGTTTCACAGTATTGAAATCGCATGGCGTTCATGGAATCTGCTGTGGGTGTCAATGCTAAATTAACGACACCCCAAAACAACTCGCAAAACGCAGTGCGATTGCCTGGCATTCCCTTTTTTTACCTAATCCAGAGGACCAGACTGATAGAAAGCAACTTGTTTGATTACTTTAATTTGACTTTATATTGTCTGAGGTTGGCTGTTCGTAGATTCTGGCAGATGTCCAGATTACAAATGGATTCAATGTCCAAATAATTAGGTGCTTTCTACACCATGTTTTGTGTGACATGAAACACATCTGGTCCAAGAAAAACACTTTATTTATATTCATCAGTGTTTTTTCATACTTTTTAAGAGAGTGGGGCACTCATTTTCTTTTAATTTACATCTAGAGGTTCAAGATCAAAAATCAATTAGACCCCTTTCACACCGGGGCGGTTTTCAGGCGCTTTAGCTCTGGAAATAGCCTCAGCTAAGCTCCTGAAAATTGGCTTTCATTCATTTCAGTGTGACTTTTCACACTGACGCGGTGCGCTCGCGGGACGTTCCAAAAAGTCCCGCAAGAAGCATCTTTGGGGCAGTTTGGGAGCGCTGTATTTAGCGCTCCCAAAACGCCCTGCTCATTACAATTAATGGGCAGCTCTTTCAAAGTGCCTGAAAAGCGATTCAGAAGCGACACAACACGGGAGCTTTTAACTCCTTCTTTGGGGTTAAAAGCTCCCTGCTAGCGGCCGAAAAGCAGCGCTTAAACAGCGTTAAAGCGCTGCTAAAATGAGCAGCGCTGCCACGGCCCAATGTGAAAGGAGTGTTATGGTATAATGAGATAATTACATGACCGTTCCTCTTGTAAATATGTAAAAACTGATAACTTAGCTAATGTTTTTGGGATAATATAAGTATTAGAAAACTGCTGCTTATTGCTTTGGTTTGTCCACACTGAGCAAAGGAAGTTCCAGAGGTTTATGAAAGGTATGCCAGTACATTTTTTTTGGTGGCCATTTAAACCTAGGTTCTTTCTACACTGTTCGGCATATTTCCATCGCACTGTTTTCCAGCGATACCTGTTTCTGAATGCACTCCTAAAAATCTTTATTTGTTTTAGGTAATTATTGGTGGTGTTTCACTTTTTTTTGAGCAAGCAATACTTTGTTGCAATGTTTCATGGTCAATCATGACTAAGCCCACATTCACCTTGGAAGAACTTGTTATGTGACTTGACAGGTCAAATTGCATGACAAGTTACACCCTATTACCAGCAATCGCACTGTTCAAACTGGTGCAACGTCGACTCTGCGGCGCAGCATCAATTTGAAAAAGAAATTCCTGTACTACTTTTGGTGATTTCGGATGGGGCTTGCATAGACATCTGTGACATCTGTGCATGATGCCACACAGATATCTTCCAAGTCACACTAACATGCAGCTTTGCAGCTTTGAAATCATACAATTTTAGATGAAGTTGCACGATTTCAAAGCCACGGTCAATGTGAATGAGGGCTCAATGTGATAAATGGCTAATGCTCCCTGCACATTAGCTCATTTTTAAGCTCCTAGCAGCTACTTATGAGCTTTTTTTTTTTTTTAATAGTATTACCCTATGGGGGTTATTTACTAAAGGAAACTCCACTTTGCACTGCAAGTGCACTTGGAAGTAAAGTCGCTGTAGATCCAAGGGGGACATGCAAGGAAAATAAAAAACAGCATTTTAGCTTGCACATGAGTGGATGATAAAATCAGCAGAGCTTCCACTCATTTCAGATCTACCCCTTAGATTTAGAGCAATTGCACTTCCAAATGCACTTTCAGTGCACTTTCAAGTGCACTTGCAGTGCAAAGTGGATTTACCTTTCATAAATAACCCCCTATGTGTCCATGCACACAATTGTGGGCTAGAATAGTTTTTTAAGCTTTAGCTTCTAGGAGCAGATTTTTTTGGGGAGCGATTTGCCAGCAGAAAATTCAAGTTAGACTTACTGGTAACTTGTTTTCCAATAGTCTTTCAGGACAGCACCCGGAGAGAGATCATGGCTCCTCCTCCAACAGGAAACACCTCATAATTCCAAGCTTTAACAGGAGGCCTCCACGCAGCTTCCTTCCTTCGTTTGTAGAGAACCTCCAGCCTTGGCTGCAGCACATAAGCGACAGTTATATCATAGTATTACAGCAACAAATAAAAGGTGGGTTATTGCTGTCCTGAAAGACTATTGGAAAACAAGTTACCGGTAAGTCTAACTTGAATTTTCCCAAAACATCTTTCAGGACAGCACCCAAGAGGATAATCAAGACTTACCTCATTTAGGGTGGGACAACAGCCTTCAAGACTTTCCTTCCGAAAGCCTGGTCCCCAGCCGTCAGGAGGTCTAACCTATAATGACGGACAAAGGTCGTCAGACTCGTCCATGTAGCTGCTTTACATATCTGTTTGGGGGTGGCACCAGCTCTTTCTGCCCAACTCACCGCCAAAGCTCTTGTAGAATGAGCCTGAATACCATCTGGACTCTCCTGGCCTGAAAGGGAATAGGCCTCTGTAATTGCCATTCTCAACCATCTGGCAATAGTTCCTCTGGTAGCTTGTCTTCCTTTCTTACTACCAGCAAATGAAACAAACAATGCGTCTGTACGCCTAAAATCCTTAGTGGCTTCCAGGTAACTTAAGACCGCTCTTTTAACATCCAAGGTATGGAATTCTCATTCTTTCTTTCCCGAAAGATTAGCACAAAACGTAAGAAGTATCATCTCCTGAGCTTGGACCGAAGCGACCTTCGGTAAAAAATTAGGATCTGTCTTCAGAACAATTCAGTCTGAAAAGATAGAAGAAAATGGCTCCCTGATTGACAAAGCTTGAATTCTTCGATATAGCAACTAAAAAAACTGTTTTCAAAGTAATCAGTCTCAGGGAGGCAAAATTAATAGGTTCAAATGGTTCCTTGGTCAGGGCTTGTAGAACAACCGATAAGTCCCACTTTGGACTGCTTCTGATCACTACTGGTCTGGATCAGGTGAGGGCCTTGAAGAACCTGATCACAAGGGGTTCTGATGAGATTGATTTTTCCAAAAATACCCCCAGCACGGCAACTTGAACTTTGAGGTTACTGACTGCTAAGCCTTATCTGCTCCTTCTTGCAGGAATTCCAAAATAGAAGAAATATCTTTTAAGGATCTGCCGGATACAGTGCACCAAACTTTCCAGACTTTGGAATAAGTTGCTCTGGTAACACTCTTTCTGATAGATAGGAGGGTAGCAACCAATCTATCCAAAAACCCCTTCTTCCTTAGGAGCTGCTCTTCAGAAGCCAAGCTGTGAGCTTTAACTTTGCTACATCCTGGTGAAGTAAGAGACCTTGAATCAGCAGGTCGTGCCTCAACAGAAGGTGGCAATACGGTTCGAGTTGCATCTGGAGAAGGGATGAAAACCAAGCTCTCTTGGGCCAAAAGGGAGTGATGAAGATTACTGTCGTGTCCGCCTTCTGGATTTTCCTTATGACCTGAGGGATCAGCTGAAAAGGGGGAAAGGCGTAACAGAGGTGAAAATTCCAGCTGTTGCCAGAACATCTAACCCCAGGGATGGCTCGGTTCTGTTCAGGGAGAAGAAGAGAGACACTTGTGCATTTTTCTGAATCGCAAAGAGATCCACTTTTGGCTGCCCCCATTTATTCACGATCATATTGAAGATTTCTGGGTTCAATCTCCACTCTGCCTCGTACACCTGGCCCCTGCTGAATACGTTTGCTACCCTGTTTAGAATCCCTTTTTAGATGGACCACAGACAAGGATAGAATATGCAGCTCTGCCCATCTTAGAATACTTCCTGCTAGGCACTTAGAATACTTCCTGCTAGGCACTTCTGGTGCCCCCCTATCTGTTTATGTAGGCCACTGCTTTGGCGTTATATGAAATCCCCGCACTTCTCTGGCAAATGTCAGCAAAGCTGTTTCTATTGCTTTTAGTTCCCTCCAATTCAAAGATCTTACTGCTTCTCTTGTGGACCACGAGCCCTGAGCCCATTGACACTCATGTGAGCCCCCCACCCCAGGAGCTGGCATCCGTTGTTAACCTTACTTGGACTGGGAAGGACCATAACAGACCTGATGAAAACCTTGTCTGGTTCTTCCACAACCAAAGACTCCTTTTCACTGAGGTGGGGACTCTCACTAGCGAATCTTGCTGGTGATCCCAGACTTTTAACAAGAAACCTTGCAGGGGTTTGAAGTGAAGTCTTGCCCACTTAATTGCAGGTATGGAAGAGGTCAGGGTTCCCAATGCTGACATGATCTTTCTAAAGGACAGGAGTTGACTGGACTGCAACAGAGACACTACTTCCACCAGCTTTTTCTCCTTTTCTTCTGGAAGAAAAATCCTCTGCTCCACTGAGTTGATCCGGTATTCCAAGAATAACACCTCCTGCAAGGGAATCAGATTTAACTTCTGGAGGTTTAAGATCCATCCTATGGACTTTAGGTGGGCACGACCAAGTTTTGCTGAAGCATTTCTCTGGTTGGAGCAAAATACAAAAGGTCATCCAGATAAGAAATCACTGAGATTCCTTGTAGATGCAAAGGTGCCAATGCTTCGGCCATTACCTTTGTGAACACTCTTCGGGATGAATGATGATAGGCCAAATGGGAATGCTCTGAACTGCAGGTGTATCACCTTTTTTGCCTACTTTCAGTGCCAACCTTTAGATATTTTTGGGACCTGGCAACAATAGGTATGTGGAGGTAGGCATCCTGTAGGTCTATTGATGCTATGTAGCACCCTTGGTTCAGGAGGTTTTTGACTGAAAAATGGAATCCATCAAAAATCTTCTGTACTCTACCAATCGATTTAGCATCTTGAGATTTAGGATAAGCCGGAGGGTTTCTGAACTAGGAATACGTGCGAGTAGAAACCTTGGAAGAACTCACTTGTAGGGACTGGAACAATGACTCTCTGGGATCTCAGTTCCTAGATTAGGGACTTTGTGGCGAAAGCCTTGGCTGGATCCCTTTGTGCTTTTGTCATCAAGAATCTTTTTGGAGGTTCTTCCGTGAATTCGATCACATATCCCTGGGAGAGCATGTTTAGAATAAATTGGTTTGGTGTAATGCCTCTCCACTGCGGAAGAAACTCCTGGAGCCTTCCTCCGACTGTTAGGAAGGAGTCACTGCGACTTTCCGGAAGTCACAGGAGGATTGAAGAGCACTCCAATCCTACCTTTGGGCTTCTGGAAAGACCATGGCTTCCTTTTTTTCCCCCTGCGTTTTACCTTCCTGCTGTCTGAGGCCGAAAAAAATGCTTACAGGCCTGCACCTGCTTCTTCTTGACCGGAAACTATTTCTTTTTATTAGCTGTTCCATCAAGAATGGATTCTAGATCTGAACCAAACAGCAAATCCCCTGTAAAGGGAATGCTACACAGCCTGTGTTTTTTTTTTGATGCTGCATCCCCAGGCCAGTTTTTAGCCATAAAGCCCTCCTAGCAGAGTTTGTTAATGCTGCGGACCTAGCTGACATGCGTATGGACTCTGCCGAGGCATCTGCAATATATGACACTGCTGCAGATAAGGTTGTAAAAGTCCAAAATCTCCTGTTTCGGGGAATCCGCAGTAACATGGGCCTTCATCTGGTTAATCCAGTGCTCTAAATTCCTGGCAACACATGTTGTTGCCATTGCCAGCTTCAGATTGTTCATAACCGATTGCCAGGCTCTTTTAAGAAGTGGGTCCATCCTCTTATCCGTGGGCTCTTTTAGCGTGCCCATATCTTCAAAGGCAAGGTCAGTTGACTTCTAGACCTGCGAGAGAGTGGAATCCAGTTTTGGAACCTTGTTCCAGATAGAGTCAGAATTTTCCTCAAACGGGAATCTTCTCTTGTGGGCCAGAGGAAAAAAATGGCTGCTTCTCTGGTTCCAGCCATTCTTTTTTTAATCATGTCTGTGATTATCGAATGGACGGAAACGTAAGCCTTTTGAGTCTCCCAGACCAGCGTACATGAGGTCGTGCAGTGAGAGCTCCTTCTTCTTTTCCTCCTCTATTCCGAAGGTAGCGTGGATTACTTTTAAGAATCCTCCTACCTCTTCTAGTGACAACTTATACTTAGAGGTGGCATCTACTTCATGTCCCTCCTCCTTCTGAATCTGTTCCATCTGGAGCAGGGGAAGCACGTTCTTGGGAAGTATCCTGGGAGATCGGACCTCCCGCCTGTATCAGAGAAACCCCTTGGGATTCTGCAGATGGCTGCGGAGCCCTAGGCTCCCCTAAGGGACCTGGCTCTTCTCTGATTTGACCTGAAAGCTTGAAAGGTGGCACGGAGCTCATCCTTAATGGTTGTAACCAAATCTCCACAAATGGATGGAGACTCCTCCCTGACTAAATCTGCAATACAATCTGCACAAAGCGATTTTTTCCAAGCTTCGTTTAATTTTTCTTTGCAGACAGGGCACCTTCCCTTGACTGGTTTAACAGAGCTTTTGGCCTGGACAAACAAAAGAAAAAACAAAAAGGACCACGCTAAATGTTGCTATACAGCACAAGTAAAAAAGCAAACACCCAGGTGCACTAGGAAAGAACATCTAACTTCCCTGTGCCCAAGCAAGCCACCACCTGTGGAGTCCCTTATGCTAGGCAGAAGAGCTAACCCACTAGCCACTGCACTACACATACACCAGGGAGCACTGGGGGGGGGGGTACACCCATAGGAGAAAACGGCCCACAGTAAGAAGGAACACAGTCCCTTACCTTAGCCTTGCTGCTGCCTTGGCTTGCCCATCCTCCATTGCAGAACGCACTGCGGTCGTGTGGCGGAAAGAAAGCCGGTTCTGAGATTCAAATACGCAGCTGCGCCGACCCGAAACTGGAAGTTTAAGAGCACCAGGTGACCCTGCCCTTACCCCCTGCGCTTTGTGGCCAGAAATGAAGCCACACGCCCAACTCGGAAGTGCTGCCTCTTCCTGTATACTACACAGGACATGACTGAGGTTCTCCTCAGCCACCAGAACAATGGTGGCTGCACAGCTTTACTCCTCCACCTTCCCACGATGCGGGGGACCACCGCAACCACCCATCTGGAGGAAAAAAACGAGCAGCACTAGTTTTTTGCCAGCCACTGGTAAGCAGTGTTTTGTTTTCTTAGTGGGGGGCCCCGCCACAATCCTTAACAACTATTAAATAGCTTGTAGATAAGGAGTGGGTCAGCAAACCAGCCTCCATGTCCTTTTTATCCTTTTATCATACTTACCTAGGTGGATGTAGCATCGGTCCGATGCTGCATCTGTCCCTCGCCACCTCTTCACTGAGAACCGAGCCATCCAACACCACTGATGGCTCAGTTCTCTCAACTTCTCCGAGCAGAGAGGTGCTGCCTGTCAATCAGCAGCTCTCCTCTCTGCTCCTCCACGCTCACTGGAGCACTGAGCTGTGGAGGGGCGGGGAGCGGCCGTTTCAGCAGCTCGCTGGGAGGCTGAGCCATCAGTCCAGGCATCTAGTGGATCCAGACTCCCAGAATCAGGATGATGCGGTGCCTGGACTGATCTTGGTGATGTCTGCAGAGAGCGGACTTCAGACCGCTCTCTGCTGAAAACAGGTCACAGGAGTGCAAAACGAAGTGCACTCCTGTGACCCATAGAACAGGTCCAGCCAAATGAGCCCAGGCTGGACTTCTCTTTTTTACCAATGAATGACTCATCAGCTATTAGGTTGGTTCCCTGCCCCAAACTATACCAGGTCACATGCCCTCAACATGGGAAGGGGTCTTTGATGTTGATGAGGACAAGAGCTTCTTCCCTACAACCCTGGCCTGGTGGTTGTGGGGGTGTGGGGGGGGGGTGATTTATCAGAATCTGGAAGCCCCCCTTTAACAAGGAGACCCCCAGATTGTGTCCTCTCCATGTAAATGAGTTTAGGCATTCACATAGGAGCCTTCGTCTGGTGCGGACTTTGTTTTTTTTTTTTTTTTTTTTTTTTTTATGAAATGCTCAAACTGTGTGTGCATTTTTATTTACCTTTTTTGACACTTTTTTTGGTGAATGAGTAGGGGTACTCAAAGTCCACACATGCTCGGAATCAAGCAGAAGAGCCGCACTGGCTATTGAACTTCATTTTTCTCGGCTCGGCATATGTGTTGTACGTCACCGCGTTCTTGACGTTTGGAATTTCCGACAATATTTGTGTGACCATGTGTATGCAAGTTTGAGCCAACATCCTTCGGAAAAAAATCCACGGTTTTGTTGTTGGAAAATCCTATCGTGTGTGCAGGGCATTACAGTTATCACATTCAAGGCATGCCTTTAATGTATATACAGTCATGGCACCATAGTGCTAAGGTGTTGTGAGAACCAGGATAGCATCAATATAGGGACATCTTAAAATCCGTTCTTATCACAAGCTGGTAAGCTACACCAATGCGGACCTTTTCAGATAGAGGGATCTTAAAAGTAATGACAAATACAAACAAGAGTGCGCAAAGGCTTGGTGGATTACCTCACATAAATGTTTTTAAATATAAAACAATATTAAATGCATTGCATAACAAAAAGTAATGAACAAATAACCAAGTGACAGAGTGGTCAGGCAGAAGATGTGTATCATCAGGACTCACTTAGAATTACAAGATAACGCGTTTCAAGGGACAGACCTTCTTCAGAGCATAGCTAGTTTGCATACCACATCACCATTTTAATAAGAGTTTATTAGGCAATACGCCACATATGCCCCCTAAAAAGGGGCAGGGCATTACACAAACTAGCCATCCCAAATGGTTTCCACAAAGTTGGGAGCATGAAATTGGCCAAAATATCTTGGTATGCTGACACCTCAAGAGTTCCCCTCACTGGAACTAAAGGGCCAAGCCCAACCCCTGAAAAACAACCCCACACCATAATCCCCCTTCCACCAAATGATTTGGACCAGTGCACAAAGCAAGGTCCATAAAGACATGGATGAGCGAGTTTGGGGTGGAGGAATTTGACTGGCCTGCATAGAGTCCTGATCTCAACCTGACAGAACACCTTTGGGATGAATTAGAGCTGAGGCTGCGAGTCAGGCCGTCTCATCCACATCAGTGCCTGACCTCACAAATGCACTTCTGGAAGAATGGCCAAACATTCCCATAGACACACTCCTAAACCTTGTGGACAGCCATCCCAGAAGAGTTTAAGCTGTTATAGCTGCAAAGGGTGGACCAACTCAATATTGAACCCTACGGACTAAGACTGGGATGCATTTAACATTCATGTGTGTTTAAAGGCAGGCTTCCCAATACTTTTGGTATAATAGTGTATGTTCATTCATACTATATTGGTAATTCCATTGTTCTTCCTTTTAGCTAAAATGAATAAAAAAGTGAACCGAAGAAAATGGCCTTGACTGTTTTTTTAAACTTTGACTCCAATTGACTTTAGTGGGGCACTTAAACTTCAGTAAAGTTTGTCGAACTTGCTCTAAACCTAACCAGGTACATTTCTGGTACCAATTGTGACATGCCAGGAATATATTCATGCAGATTTATAAAACTACTGATAGGCTAGAAAACCACTTTTCATTCAAACTACATTTTAGAGGCTTAACAAATAGTCATGGAGTCTAAAGTAAATTTTAAAAGACACCTTTATTTAGAAAGTATGAAATATCCTCATGTTTAGTTTATGTTAAAGCTTGTTGCTTGGCTGTCATTCTGATCCTCTGGCATCAGTATTCAGACACTGATGCAGGCAAGCAGCCTTTGAATGTC
Source organism: Aquarana catesbeiana (assembly GCF_042186555.1). NCBI lineage: Eukaryota > Metazoa > Chordata > Amphibia > Anura > Ranidae > Aquarana > Aquarana catesbeiana. Next base: position 89,547,298 of record NC_133328.1, read on the forward strand.
CCCTCATAGGTGCATATGTGCACGCATGATTTGTAGTGCATCAAATAACATTACCAGGAGCAAAAAGAAATGTGTGTGTATTTTATAGAGCAGCATTTCAGAGGGTAGATGTTAACAAAGTATACTTTTTATGTTGTAATCGTTGCACCATATCATGTTTTCATTACTACTTATTTAGCTTGATCGGAAAACACATTTTGATGTATTTATATAATTAGGAGACACAGTGCACTGATGCAGTTCTAACTATAGCGGTGAAATAAACATTCTTCCCTAGAAAGCGGATTATAGGATTGTGTTAACATTAATTGAAGCTCTCAAGATAGGATTAGAGGGGAAGGGGTCTAAAGTTCACTGCTCTAGAGAGTAAAGGAATTATAATTTGTCAATTATGTTATGTTTGTGAAATAGGGAATGAGGCAGGCAATCTTTAAAATAATATGCAGCCTGGTTTTTATTTATATATGAAATGCAAGTTTTTTGGGGTTTTTTCAGCGCTTTTTTTTGTGCGTTTTACATTTTAGGAACAATTCATGCAGAAATCCATATAATTCCAAAAGGTTCACAAACATTTTCCTGCAACTATACGTTACTGCCTTTATCTCTATATTGTCTTTCTGCCTATTTATCTGGTAGTATTTAACATAAGGCCCTTGTGGGTCAGTACCGCTCATGTCAACCTCAGCTCTCTCACGATATCTTTCCTTGATGGGGGAATACCATAGTTGTTAATGTATATGTGTGGGCAGCACAGTGGTGTAGTGGTAGCACTCTCACCTAGCAGTAAGAAGGGTGGCTGGTTCGAATCCCAATCACAACACTACCTGCCTGGAGTTTGCATGTTCTCCCTGTGCCTGCGTGGGTTTCCTCCGGGTACTCCGGTTTCCTCCCACACTCCAAAGACATGCTGGTAGGTTAATTGGATCCTGTCTAAATTGTCCCTAGTATGTATGAATGTGAGTTAGGGACCTTAGATTGTAAGCTCCTTGAGGGTAGGGAATGATGTGAATGTACAATGTATATGTAAAGCGCTGCGTAAATTGACAGCGCTATATAAGTACCTAAAATAAATAATAAATAAATAAATGTGTGTGTGTATATATATATATAATTTTCTCATAGGTATGCGCAGCCTATTGCATTAGGGTGTGCACCCCAAATCTCAAACACATATGCGTGTGTGTATATATACGGAAGGTGTTAGTAGAGCAGTGAATGGTGTCATAAAGGCAGATATAGGTGGTGTCAGTAGGGCAGTTACAATATTTCTTTTTTTTTTTTTTTGTAAATATTTCCTTCTATCTTTTCATGTGACAACATTGAAGAAATGACACTTTGCTACAATGTAAAGTAGTGAGTGTACAGCTTGTATAACAGTGTAAATTTGCTGTCCCATTAATATACAACTCAACACACAGCCATTAATGTCTAAACTGCTGGCAACAAAAGTGAGTACACCCCTAAGTGAAAAAGAGAAAACAAAGTAGATGTGGCGCTGTTCTGATGTGCATCTGGTGATAGATGATTCTAATTTAAAAACCAATTTAAGCGTGTGTTACCATGCTCATTTAAATGTGCATAAGCTGCTACTTGCAATTTGTATATCTTCTTATAAATAAACCATGAACGTGTTAATAGAAAGAATCTAATAAAAATAAAAATATTTGTGTAAAAATAAACATATGTGATAATAAATGAATATGTCAAAATGTGACTCCAATGTTCAAATGATGATCTAAAGATATGTGTGCAATCAATAATCAAAAAGTATGAAATTGTTATACAAAATTAACGTGTAACAATAAAAATATCAAAATGTGATAATATGAAGCCAAACCAAAGTGATAATGCAATCCAATGGATTAATATTAGTCCAAAAAAATTGAGATGATTAAAGTCAGTAAAGTGCTCTTGTGCCAGTGAAGAAAACAACACTTGATCTGGTTCACTTTTCAGTAGGTGATCACACCATGCATGCCTTATTCGTGCTCTTATCATGGCTGCACTCACCAGATATTTCTCCCCCTCCTGGTGTCTGAGATATTCACAGTGTATGCCACTGTGTAGCACTCGGGAGCTTGTCTCGTCCTTGGTGGTTTAAAGAACTCCCATCATATACCAAATGCCATAGAAGAGAGAGGGAACCCAATAGTGTGATACTGTATCAAACTTGTTTATTTGTAAAAAATGTGGAAAGGTACTCACATTCGGTTAAAACAGTAAAAGCATGTATTGCTGACACTAGCGCCTGTAGCTGGAAGCGATGGAAGGGCGTATGCTGACTCTTCCCTACGCGTTTCATCACTTCGATGTCATCTGGAGCCTGCATAGTGCTTGCCTCATCCTCTTTTTTATAATGCTCTGTGGTTTGCATATTGCGGTAGCTGGTGTTTTACGGCGGCCATTTTGGGTATGATTTTGAAGACCGAAGCCCATAAGTATGTATGTTTACCGTGGCCATTTTTGATGGGATTATGCAGACCGAAGTACAAAAGTAGTCTCGTATCATTACGGTGGCCATTTTTGGTGAGATATTTAGAATGTTATTGTAATACTTGGATGCTCTCACAACATATATGAACGAATGGAACTGCCTCTGTTAAGGGCTGCTCCACAATGATTCCAATCTCACACAGCATTATAAAGTCTAAGCCTACATTTAAAATGCATTTAGATACCAATTTTGCTTCTAAAAGATATGTTTAAAATTACATGAAGAGTGCATGCGCATATAGGATTTGGATTACTAATCCCTTATTAAAACCAATATTTTATTATAAAACTAAACTACGGTAAGTGAAAATTGGGCCCAATTAGCCATTTTCTCTCCCCAGTGTCATGTGAGTCATTGGTGTTACAAGGTCTCAAGGTCTCAGGTGTGAATGGGGAGCAGGTGTGTTAAATTTGGTGTTATCGCTCTAACATGGCACCTCATGGCAAAGAACTCTCAGAGATACTGAAAAAAAAAAGAGTTGTTGCTCCACATAAAGATGGTCTAGGCACCCCAGATGTTTTGGAACTACATTTTCCATGATGCTCAACTACACTGCAGAGTACATGAGCATCATGGGAAATGTAGTTCCAAAACATCTGGGATGCCAAGGTTCGCCATCACTGGCCTAGGCTATAAGAAGATTGACAAGACCCTGAAACTGAGCTGCAGCACGGTGGCCAAGGCCATACAGCGGTTTAAAAGGACAGGTTCCACTCAGAACAGGCCTCACCATGGTTGACCAAAGAAGTTGAGTGCACGTGCTCAGCATCATATCCAGAGGTTGTCTTTGGGAAATAGACATATGAGTGCTGCCAGCATTGCTGCAGAGGTTGAAGGGGTGGGGGGTCAGCCTGTCAGTGCTCGCATAGCATCCTTGTTTAACCCTCCCACTGCCCCTCTCTATCAGCATTGGGGTCACATTAGCAGAGTGAGGGAGAAAAACGGAGGAAGAAGAGAAACATTGGAATACTAGTCAGAACCGGTTTGCAAAAGTGTATTTGCTTTGGAAGAATAAATCACCTCTAATGTTGGGTGCCCTGCTTGGACTTGTAGCTGATTCTGCATTAGGTAAAACTATAAGAATAGTTTTTACAATTTAGAATGGGGTGCCTTGAGACTGTCCATAATTTTTTTAAAGGGTTCCTCAAGATTTTTCAAATTTTTTTAAAGGGTGCCTTGACTGAAAAAAGTTGAGAAACACTGTTGTAAAGCATCATATGTCACTTCTGAAAAAAGTTGAGAAACACTGTTGTAAAGCATCATATGTCACTTCAGCCTGGTACAGACATTCAGTTTTTTTTTTTTGTTCAACCCAGCAGGCTGAATAAAAAAAACCTGAGAAATTGCTGTACTAACTAAGTGATGTTAGTGCAGTGATCTCTCCCGCTGTGCCTTTGTGTGCAGACAGGGAGACTCAAACTGCCAGAACACATTTATCGAATGCTGGTTTTCCAACATGTCCCTTCGACCAAAGTTGGTCCTTAGACTGGCTTCTGTTGGACAGCTGTACACATGGTCCGGATGTCAGCCAGTTTCTGCTGAACCACCCAATATTCAGACCGTGTGTCACTCTCGTGCATGATAATATTGATTATTGTATTAATTATTTATATTATATATGACATTGGAGATAATGTTATTTATGATTTGTGGGTGTTAGTGCGGCTTCATTTATGTTTTTGTTTTTTTACTGAGGGAGTTCCTCATCTTAGAAATAGCAGATGTCCACAATTCACATCTGTGTGGTGCAGGTCTTTGATATATTTTCTTTTTTATAGTTTTAATAATGTTGATTGGAATATTTTACAATGTATATACAATTTTAACGTGACCGCAACAGAGCCAATGGGACAAAGAATGGAAGTTCCTGCAGTGACGTCTGTGCCTACTTTGTCCACCCTTCTTACAGTGTGGTATTGAGCAATAAAAATAAAAGAAAGAAAAAGAGATAATTATACTAATTATTTCCATGCAATCTACCTTGAATTGATATTATTGCCATATTTAGAGTGCAATAGTTTTGGTGTATATAAAATCTGGCAGTTAACTTCTCTTCTCTTATTTACTTCTATTCATCCTGTTAAAGTGGTTCTAAAGGTCCGTGTTTTTTTTTTTTTCTTTAAAAATAATAAACACATCACACTTACCTGCTCTGTGCAATGGTTTTTGCACAGAGCAGCCCCGATCCTCCTATTCATGGGACCTCCGCCTGCATTTCTGGCCCCTCCCCTTTGCCAAGTGCCCCCAGAGCAAGCAGCTTGCTCTGGGGACATTTGTGCGTGCGTGCTCGCTTCTGAGCTGACTCCTGAGTGTGGTACAGTCCTTCCCCTGCTCCCTTCCTATCAGCTGTGATTGACAACAATAAAGATGGAGAGACGGGGGGGGGGGGGTTGGGGGTGAGGGAAGGGTCACTGCTCTCTTGCACATTGCTGGATCTGGATCTGGCTTGGGTAAGTATTTGGGGGGCTGCAGAGTGAGTTGCACACTGAAGGTTTTTTTTACCTTCATGTATAAAGGTAAAAAACCTTCACCCTTTGCAACCACTTTAAGTATTCCGTTATAATGTTTTGTTATATTTGTTTGATAATTGCATCTGTTGATCCTGTCAAAAATCAAATGGATGACACTCTTAGCAGTTTTTTCCAACTCTCTCTAGACTACAGAACACTTTTTCTGTGTTCTGGAGAAAAGTAGAGGCGGAGGTGTTCTGTAGTCATAACACATTTTCTGTCTTCGGATTCCAACACTGTTCTGTGAGTATTGTCACCATAGTACAGGAAGTGTGTTGGTGGCAATATAAACAGATGAAAATAAAGAAGAAAGGCTGATATAAAAAAAGAAAACGAATGCAGTCATCATATCAAAGTACTTGGAAACTGCAATTTATTACGTTTTTATCCTTCCTGCTATGGGGTGACAACACTTTATCCCTGTCTACCAATTGCTCTTATGTGTTCTCACCCAGTCATGTGTTTCTAGTGGGGACTAAAATCCATTAAAAGAGAAGTATGGGTTTTTTTTTTCAGAATCTTACTTACCTACTGTAGCTGGACAAATGGACAACTAACTACAAACGCAGGAACCTAACTACCTGTCCTGGAACAGCCTACTGCTGCCCAGACACTTGACTTTCACACACAATAAATGAGAGCCCATAGTCACACAGACTTCACCATACAGGCAAAGGGCTGCTCCCAGTCTGTCCTGCACAGAAATCTGGTTCCAGGGTGGAACATTTTCCTTAAGCAGCCTGAGAGTTGTATAGAGCCCAGAGTACCCCTCAGTGAGCCAAACAAGCTTACTACGCAGCACAAAAAGGGAAAACAAATTGGTATACAGTATGAATCTGGGACAAATATCTCTCATCCTGGACACAACCCATAGTTTTTCCTGGGTTTCTGTCACAATATACTTTAACACAGTGGTCATCAACCCTGTCCTCAGGGCCCACTAACAGGCCAGGTTTGCAAAGTAACATCACAGGTGATATAATTTGCTGTTCAGTGATTGCAGTATTCTAGTCTGCATCTCCCCAAGGTAATACATAAAACCTGGCCTGTTAGTGGGCCCCGAGAACAGGGTTGATGACCACTGCTTTAACATACTTACCTTTTATCCTTGGTCCAGCAATCTTCACTGTATGGTCCTAAAACAGTGCTGAATATCCTGTTGACTGTCATTGATCCTGAGCCCTCTAGTTACTGTGCTTGTGCACCACGGCCATTCCTGGACCCTGCTCAACTGGAGGTTGCAGGGCTAGCCTGGAATGTGACATTTGGTCACTGGGCTCTGCATTGTGATGCTTTCTGGTTCAGAGCCATGGCATTGCTTAAGCGTGACCCTGACTCTAAAGACTCACTTTGTAGGCCATGTGGACCGAGCACCCGAAGCTGGAAGTGGTTTCCAGACAATATTGAGCGGAACTCCTTGCTAAGTGATCAATCGGCATGAGTTTTTGTGGACAGTGTAGCTCTGACCATCAAAACTTTGCAGAGGTTCAGCTGGGTCTTGAACCTTCAGAAGTCAGCGCAGGAACTGACTCATTGATTGGAATATCTAACTCACAGACACAGCTTAAACCCAGGGTTTTTCTTCCCCAGGAAACTTCATATTCTCTCCTTCACAGAATTGAGATGGAGAGCATTACTGTGATCCTAATAGCTCCCAACTTGATTAGGTGGATTTGGTAATTCAACAAAAATTCCCAGCCAGCCTGCAACAAACCAAATTGACCCTGTCTAATGCCACGTACACGCGAGCGGACTTTACGACAGACTTTGCCCGGCGGACGGGATTTCGTCGGACAATTCGCTTTGTGTATGGGCTCCAGCGGACTTTGTTTTCTCAAAAGTTGGACGGACTTAGATTTGAAACATGTTTTAAATCTATCCGTCGAAATCGAGTCCGGTCGAAATGTCCGCTCGTCTGTATGCTAGTTCGACGGACAAAAGGCCACGCTAGGGCAGCTATTGGCTACTGGCTATGAATTTCCTTGTTTTAGTCCGGTCGTACGTCATCACATACGAATTCGACGGACTTTGGTGGATTGTGTGTGGGCAAGTCCGTTCATTTGGAAAGTCCGTCATAAAGTCCGTCGAAAAGTCCGCCGGGCAAAGTCTGCCATAAAGTCCTCTCGTGTGTACGCAGCCTTACATTTCGTGTTAAAAACAAGGGATTTAATTTGCACACATTTGCAAATATATGCATAGGCTGCAGCAGCCACGTCAGGGCACCCCAGTGTACTGCAGTCCTAACTCTATAATTTTGAGAGTCTCTTGGGTTGGAGCACATCTATAATAATGGATAGATTGAGGGAAGGTATGTTTGGAGGGAGCCTACCCCTCCTTAAAGGTATAGGGATGCACTGAACACCCAGCGATGGCACAATGGCAGCAAAAGTATCCAGTACTTCCCCTTACCAATTCACCAACAGTTCAAACAAATGGCAAGAACCCCCAACCTATAACTGGCCTTTGAAGCAAGGAGCACATGGAAGGGTGATGCATATCAAAAAACAAAAAAAAATTCCCAGCTCACTTACCAGACAGTCTGCAGCAAACTGAATTGACCCTGTCTAACAGTTCACGTTAAAAACAAGGGTGTTTTTTTTTTCTTATTTTATGCTACTGTTCTTAGTCCTAGGAGCAGACAAAGCTATTCATTAGGCATCTGAATGTTTTCCTATCCCTCTAGTGTCTGACTTGTATCCACTTTGTTACTCATGCTTAAGACCAATCCTTCCCCATTGATAGCTAGGTTATTTGTTCTGTTTACTGCTTATATTGGGTGATGTTATCAACTCCATTTTGTGTACCTTATGCACCCTCATTGGGGCTTATTAGTATCCAGGGTGGTCCATACCACCCAGTTAGCATTCCTTTATAGCAAAGTATATGTTTGCTTCTGTATATATCGTTCTCTAAGCTATGTACAAACCTGTTATACCGCGTACACACGAGCGGACTTTCCGGCAGACTTGGTCCGACGGTCCAGACTCCATCGGACAATTCGATCATGTGTGGGCTCCAGCTGACTTTTTTTTGGCAAAAGTCCGACGGACCTAGAAATAAAAAAAAGTTTCAAATCTTTCCGATGGACTCGAGTCCAGTCGAAAAATCCGCTCGTCTGTATGCTAGTCCTACGGACTAAAACCGATGCTAGGGCAGCTATTGGCTACTGGCTATCAACTTCCTTACTTTAGTCTGGTCATACGTCATCACGTATGAATCCGTCGGACTTTGGTGTGATCGTGAGTAGGCAAGTCCGTTCGCTGGGAAAGTCCGTTGGAAGTCCGCCGAAAGTCCGTCGGATAGTCCGTCGGACCAGTCGGGTCAGAAAATCTGCTCGTGTGTATGCGGCATTATACTTCTCTTTGTAAGATGTATGACCTCTGTCATCTGTAAACCTTCATAATTCAATAAAACCGCAAGTAAAAAAAACTAAAACAAGGGGTTTAGGTTGCACACATTTGCAAATATATGCGTAAGCTGCAGCGGCCCTCCGGTGTACTGCAGTCCTAACTCTATAATTTTGAGCATCTCCTGAGTTGGAGCACATATATAATAATGGATAGATTAAGGGCAGGTATGCCTGGAGGGAGTCCACCCCTCCTTAAAGGTATACGGATGCACTGGACACCCAGCAATAGCACAAGGGCAGTGAAGGTATCCAGTCCGTCCCCTCACCAATTAGTCAACTGTACAAACGGTGGTGGCCCGTCAATATGAGACGCAGGGGCACTGCCCCCCTCCCGCACCCAATCCATGCGCCTTGCCCCTAATCTACATGCAGGGTGTCGGACTCATGGATTCCAAAGTGCGTTTGTTTTTTTTAAGCGGATGATTAGAGCCTGAGGTTCTAATTGGCTTCAAAAAAGGGTGGGCTTGGTGCGCACTGTGACAATAGCGAATTATTTTTTGTTATGGTCTTCCTGATTCTCCTCCCGGTCAATCAAGAAGCGGGTCCTGAGACCCATCACCCAATTGGCCGAGAGGAGAAGCAATTCTATTAGCTGCCTAGGAAGAGGAGGAAGAAGACGCATTGCGGAAGCCGCCGTGATGCTAAAGAGAAGATACAGGGGAAGCCGTCGCTGTGACCTAGATGAGGCAAGTGCGGGGCTGGTGACCGACTGAATGGGGGGGTTGGCCATGTTGTGCATTGTTTGCTGCCACCCCCAAAAGAATATACCACCAGCCACCACAGAGTACAAACAAATGGTAAATGGATCTAAATGTAAAAGCCTCTGTTGGACAATTGGATAAGGATCTTCCAACTTTGCCTTGAGGCGATTTAGTTTGCATATGTAGCGCTATATAAGTTATTCATTCATTCATTCATTCAACTGCCGTGCGCTGTCAATCAACAGTGAAGTAGACTTGATGGGGAACGTGTCTCTCAGTTCCACATAAGGCTCTGTCCACTGCACTTCAAAACTACCCAGGCTTGAGCCTGTCAGTGTGTCGAGCACAATGACCAGGGAGAGAGCACTCTGACGAAGGAGTGTTCCGTATGGACACTCTGACCTCAGGGTAGACACCATCTGAAATGGGTAAATGATTCACAGCAAGCATTAACAATTTCAGTGTAGTGGGAATTCCAAAGGGTGTCTATGACATCCTTTATAAATTCCCCACAGTGAGATTTTAGGAAAGGCGTTGTGAGCAAGTTGGAGTGCAAAAAAACTGAGTGTGGAGACAGACGGCGAACTGTGTGGAAGTAAGCAAAGCAGTCACACAACGTAATCATAACATACACAGTCTAAAGAGACAATTCATTTTAACAACAAACTTCCCATAAGTTTATATGTGCATTTAGGCATTTTATTTTTTAGGCATTTTTTTAGGCATTTTATTTTCAAATACTCGCTTCTGTAGATATCCAAAAGTTCTGGGAAGACTGCTGGGCACTGTCATTTTGGATGTAATGTCAACAGCCCCCTCAGAATCAGAGCTGTCACTCACGTGGCCATCAGTAGTATTGCCCTTCGCTCCTCCCTGGACCACTACATAAAAATGATGTAGGGAGGTGAGGCTACTATGTGTATTACCAATGATGTCTTCTGTAGAAAAAAAAAAAAAAAACTTATATTCTAATGTTCATGTAGTAATCTACATGTGAATAGTGCCTACTGATGTTCCCCTGAACGGATGGAATAAAACTGATTTGAACTCTTGAGTAATTTCAGAAGTTTCAAAAATAGCTTATCTAGTTCCTAAAATCAAACAGAGGGTCAATCACCCGCTCTTGCAACTATCCAGCCTACAATAACAAATGCAAAGTCTAATAATTGCCCAATCAAATCTAATATGGACAGTAATCCACGTGTATAAACTGCCCTTGAAACTAAAATGAGATTCTCCATTCTGCCACTTGTATAACAAAATTCAACAACAAAAGGAACAAAAGGTAATGGCACTGAAGAAAATGTACAGATATTGACTGTTGTAGAATACCATTACCTCTGTATTCCTGATGTTGCAATTGCTGCTTTAAAGCAGCCTATACATGTGGAAATTGTGCCACCTGAATGTTCTTCTTGCTAAGACTGAACATGACTGAAGAATGCTGATAGCCAAATCTTACAGATATAGATGGATGACAGATGCAAGGAACAATAAAAATAATGAGAGCCACAAACATATGCTTATGTAGTTTCAAATTAACACATTTTCCATCCAAGCTAGCCAATAACAGAGCAAGATTTTTCTTGGCTGGGGATGAGCAAACCGAGCAAAAAGGGAATGGGGGGGGGGGGTTTGTTAGTGCCCCCTTTCCTCTGAAACTATACCAGGCCACATGCCTTAAATACGAGGAAGGTAAAGCAGGGTACACACGGGCCAAAAATGAGCAGGAGCCAGACAACTTTCGGCCCATGTGTACAGTTGTCTGTTCTGCAGAAGCTGGTCTTACAATGGGCTTCTGTCAAACGGGGATGCTGGAAAAACAGTATTTGACCAGCATCCAACCAGTGCTGGCAGTCAATGAATGCAAGCGCTGATTAGTGTCTTCTGGTGAGGGGGGGCAGCATCCCTATCACCACACTAACATCGTTAGTGTTAGTACGTCAATCTGTCAGGTTTTTATTTTTTTATTTAGCCCGGGTTGAACAAAAAAAACTTGGTGTGTACCCAGCTTAACTTGTCATGGGAAGGAAGCCTAATATGGATGCATACAACATCCAGTGCTCATTCTGTTTCCTATTTTACTGACTGGCCGATATTTATGATAGACTTGTATTGGGGTAACATACAGGAAAGATGCAGGAGAGGTCTACAGTAGGGATGGGCAAAATATTTTTGGGTTTGGTGTGATGCTGGTTTGCAGAGCAAGACTAAAGTTTGGGTGCTAAATCTGTACCCCCGTTGAAGTTAAATGTTAAAAAAAAAAAAACATAGGGACGTGTTCCAAAGCAAAAACATTTATAAAAAATTCTGTTTGGTGGGGAGCAGCACTTTTAATAATGCTTTAGCTTCCATATTAAAAGCTAAAATTCCTTTAACCCTTTAACTGCCACCTCTGTACGGATTATGGTGGAACAGGTCAATAATCCTTATGGCAACTATTGACCGATAGGAGGTTGCCATAGCTACTAGCAGTAGAAGTACTGTTAATTTATATGATATTTAGTTCCTACCGAATGGGCCAAAAGTCCAGCATTTAGATAAACGTCTGAACAGACAAGGTTCAGTCCAAGATTGAGTTTGGACTGGATCCACAGGTCCCACAAGCCGAAGTCATTGATATGTGTGATTATACCAGGATATTTACAATTGGATTAGTTACAATAGTGTATATTAGAGGTTAAAGATAAATTTACTGTGGCATCATGGGATCATTTAGGCAATCTAATCGAGGTGTAGGGATGAGCCAAACACCCCCCTGGTTCGGTTCGCAGGCGAAAAATTTGTGCGAACACCGTTGTGGGACACAAACGTGAAAAATCAAAAGTGCTCATTTTAAAGGCTTATATGCAAGTTATTGCCATAAAAAGTATTTTGGGACCTGGGTCCTGCCTCAGGGGACATGGATCAATGCAAAATTTTTAAAAAACTGACGTTTTTTCAGGAGCAGTGATTTTAACAATGCTTAATGCTTAAAGTGAAACAATAAAAATTAAATTCCTTTAAATATCATGCCTGGGGGGTGTCTCCTTAGTCTGCCTGTAAAGTAGCGCATCTTTCCCATGTTCATAACAGTACCACAGCAAAATGACATTTCTAAACAAAAAAATGTAATTAAAAACTGCTCACGGCTATAATGTATTGTCGGATCCCGGCAATATAGATAAATATCATTGAAAAAAACGGCGTGGACCCCCCCCCCCCCCCGTTCATTACCAGGCATTGGATTTTAAGGGGAACCCCACACCAAAATTTTAAAAAAATGGGGGTTTTGCTCAAGAATATCCCTGTATTTAGCACCATCCATCTTTCCCTCAACTCTGACCAGTTTCCCAGTCCCAACTGCTGAAAAACATCCCCACGGCATAATGCTGCCACCACCATGTTTCATGTTCTTTGGGTGATGTGATGTGTTGGGTTTGCGCCAGACACAGCGTTTTCTTTGATGGCCAAAAACTTAAATTTTAGTCTCATCAGACCAGAGCACCATACTCCATACATTTTGGGAGTCTCCCACATGCCTTTTCGCAAACTCAAAACGTGCCATTTTGTTTTTTTCTGAAAGTAATGGCTTTCTTCTTGCCACTCTGCCATAAAGCCCAACTCTGTGGAGCGTACGGCTTATTGTGGTACTCTGCAGCTCCTCCAGGGTTAGCTTAGGTCTCTGTGCTGCCTCTCTGATTAATGCCCTCCTTGCCCGGTCCGTGAGTTTTGGTGTGTGGCCGTCCCTTGGCAGGTTTGCTGTTGTGCTATGTTCTTTCCATTTGGTTATGATAGAGTTGATGGTGCTCCTAGGGATCATCAAAGATTTGGATTTTTTTTTTTATAACCTTACCCTGACTTGTACTTCACAAACAACATTGTCCCTTACTTGTTTGGAGAGTTACTTGGTCTTCATTGCAGTGTTTGGTTAGTGGTGCCTCTTGCTTAGGTGTTGCAGCCTCTGGGGCCATTCAAAAAGGTGTGTATATGTAATGACAGATCATGTGACACTTAGATTGCACACAGGTGGACATCATTTCACTAATTATGTGACTTCTGAAGGTAATTGGTTGCACCAGAGCTTTTTATGGGCTTCATAACAAAGGGGGTGAATACATACGCATATGCCAATTATCAGTTTTTTATTTCTGAAAAATAGTTTTATATATATATTTTTCTAATTTTACTTCACCAACTTAGACTATTGTGTTCTGATCCATCACATATAATTCAGATTAAAATTTTTTTTTTTACTAGTAATGGCGGCGATCTGCGATTTTTATCAGGACTGCGACATTATGGCGGAGAGATTGGACACTTTTGACACTATTTTGGGACCATTGACATTTATACAGCGATCAGAGCTACAAATAGCCACTGATTTACTGTATAAATGACACTGACAGGGAAGGGGTTAAACACTAGGGGGCGATCAAGGGGCTAGGTGTGTTCCCTGGGTGTGTTCTAACTGTAGGGGGGATGGGCTCACTACAACATGAGAGAGATCACTGCTCCCGATTGCAGAGAGCAGGAACCTGTCATGTTGCTAGGCAGAACAGGCAAATGCCTTGTTTACATAGGTGTCTCCCTGTTCTGCCTCTCCTTGCCGCAATCGTGGGCCGCTGGATAACATCGAGTTCGTGGGCATGCGCCCGCTAGGTGCCAAATTCAAAGGGACGTACGGGTACGCCCTTTTGCCTGCCTGTGCCATTCTGGCAACGTAAATTGGCGCGCGACGGTCGGCAAGTGGTTAAGAGGAGAAAACTTCTCTGGCAGCTTTCTCCAGGTTTTGCTATTTTCGGATGGGGCTCTGTAGTTTGGAGATTCCTGAGAGTCTTGGGTGGGATGGAATCTTCAACCATGTGTCCGGGTGTTTTGGACAACCAGCAGGGTGTGTGCCCAGGTACCCACATCCCACATAACGATAGGCTGGTGAGAGCAGTGGTAAAGGGAATCCTGGATGAAATTTTTGTTTTGTTTTCCTTTTAATAGAAAGTGGGCTACCAGGCCCTTAACGGCAATGCCTGTGTGACATGGACTCACTGAACAAAAATAGCATCTACCACTGAGCCAAACACTTCCCAATATCACAATCTATTGTCTTTTTGTATTAAACTATAGTCGTTTTTGGTAATTTGTGAAGCTACTGGTAATAAAGTGAAACAACATTACAGGTGATGACTTCCTTTTTTTTTTTTTTAAGTATTTAACATTAAAATAGCTGATATGTAGATTAAAGCGGTATTAAACCCAAAACACAAACCTTTATTGTGCTACAGCTTACCTATTCTTAGATCTGATGGCTGCATTTGTTTTCTTTTCCTAGTCTCTCATCTAGTGATCTGGTCAGTAATGCCGCGTACACACGGTCGGACTTTTGGGCTACAAAAGTCCGCCGGATGCCGGACTTTCAGCGGACTTTTCCAGCTGCAAATCTGACGGACTTTAGATTTGGAACATGCTTCAAATCTTTACGTCGTAACTTGCAGATGTATCAATTACAGGGATGAGATAAACCATTCAACACTGGCAGGGGTGATTACAATGATCAGTTTTATTTCTTTATGTAAAACCTTTATCCCAAAACTGTATCTGCTTAAAGTGTAAGCTGAAGTTCCGCTTCAATTTGTTAGTGGTTTTGGTTCTAATACTGATTTAAATTGGTACTTCACATAATGGTTGAAAAATGGTAACTTCTTGTTAAATTCGATAAAAATGTATCCTCTCTCTCTCTCTTTTTTTTTTTACAGCCGGGGCCATGAAACCATTGGACTTGGTATTTGTTTTTTAAATAGAAATTTGCAGAGGCAGGTGAGTGACCGTCTGTCAACTGAGGTTAGGCAGCAGAAAGCCTACTTCTGCAACTTCATTGAGAAAAACAATGTTGGGGCTAATCCAGCACAAACATGCTATAGTATATGACTTCACTTGGTGTTCTGTACATTTTGTACTTCGAGTGGACAAATAGATTATTTATAGCAAAGCTCATGAACTCTATATGACTCTTATGCCGCATACACACGAGTGGACTTGCCAACGGGCTAAACTCCGTCGGCATTTCCGACGGAAAGATTTAGAACATGTTCTATATCTGAGTCTGTCGGAAATGCCGACAGAAAAAGTCCGATGGGGCATACACACGGTCGGAATGTCCGACCAAAAGCTCCCATCAGACATTTCCTATCGGGAAGTTCGGCCGTGTGTATGCAGCATTACTGAAGTTTGCAATTTTTATTTTATTATTTCTGTTGTAGCAAATAAAGAAAATATGTCATGTTTACATCATATTAAAAATGTCTTTTAAAGTGGAGTTCCACCCACTTTTGAGAGGTGGTCTTAAACGATAGATCAGCCCTCGTTTTTAGATATTAAAATCTTTTATTTTTTTTCCTTTCTACCTTTTTATGAAGTACATAGTGTACTTTCAATCAATCTGGGCTGCAGCGCAGAACGTCATACCCTTTTGTGCGGCGAGCCCCCCATTGCTGTCTTCTGGAACCTGTGTGTGTCCCAGAAGACACCTGGTCATTCACAAAGTGCTGCGCAACTCGCACATGCGCAGTAGGAAATGGGCAGTGAAGCCGCAAGGCTCCACTGCCCGTTTCCCTTAGTTAGAATGGCGGCACCTGCACCCCGATCCGATAGATGGATTGGCCTCGGGGGGGGGGGCGACATCGCGGGCTCCCTGAACAGGTAAGTGTCTTTATTAAAAGTCAGCAGCTACAGTGTTTATAGCTGCTGACTTTAAAAAAATCTTTTTTTTTTTTTTTTTTGAGGCTGGAACACCGCTTTTAAGTGCCCTTTACATTAGTAACCCAGAGTGCTATTCTTTAATTGTACAGCTTCTACATATTGCTCATAACACATTAAAAGTAGGAAAATTAAACACAAGAAAAAGAGATAAGAGATTTTGGGTTTTAAAGCTGAATTCCAGCCTTCCCTTTAGCATACGGTAGTACAGGCTACTTTCCTGTAATGAACTTGCCTATTCTGATTTCACTGCACACTCTACCCTTTTTACAGTGTGCTTAGAAGCTGCTGAAAGTCAGATACAGACTGCCTCATTTCCTAGCTGGAGTACTCCCAACTCACTGTCCTTAGCCCAGCCTTTTTCAACCAGGGTGCCTTGAGGTTTCCTCAGGGGTGCCTTGGCAAAATGCCTAAAAATTTACCAAAAATGTATACCAGCCAACAGATAGATCAAGCCTGCTTTTTAGTTACACAAAGCCACAGGGTTTTTTTTGTGCACCACTTCAACCTTCAAGCCACAGGTGTCCTAACAACCAGTGATCATGTTATCAGTGTTGATAAGAAGGGTGTTGATCACCTGCACAGAATCCTTGTTTAAGCCTCCCCTGCCCCTTTCAGTCGACACTGGGGTCACATTAGCTGGGTGATGGACAGAAACGGAGAAACGCTGGAATATTAGTCAGTACTAGTATGCAAAAGTGTATTTGCTTTGGAACAATAAATCAGCTCTAATGTTGGGTGTCCTACGTGTGTCAATGCTGCCGCATTATGTAAAACTCTTAGAATAGTTTTTTGCATTTTCAAATGGGGTGCCTTGAGACTATCCATAATTTTAAAGGGTGCCTTGACTGAAAAAAGGTTGAGAAACACTGCCTTATCCTGCTCTTTCTTTCATTACAGCTCTCTCAGCAATGGATGGTCAGCTTCACATGTGGGCATTGCCTAGGGCAGTTTGCATGCAAATGTAGCCTGCCTAGGAATGATCGCTCCTTCAGAATGACATCCACCATTTTGGAATTTTCAAGAACGAGCCCTCTGACTGAGGGCTCTCGAGAGGAATAATAATGCAGGGTGCTGTACATTACCCTGTCAGAACCTCCCATCAGTCATGGTCTGCCTTCATTACACGGAGAGGCACAGAGACCCAGTGATGACATCATTGGGTCTAAGATATGGGATATAATTAAAATGGAAAGGTTTTATTCAAACCATGTTGATAAAGAGGGAACAGAGGTATCAGGGAAGGAAAAATATAGGCAGAAAATACTTCAGCTTTAGAGGTGGAGGCTAGTCTTACAGATTTTGGTTGTGAATTCCCAAGAATGGTGATTTTGCATGCATTGTGGACATGCATAGAATTAGTTTATGAATGTTAACAATATAAAAGCAACAATGTCACAAAATGAAAAAATATATATTCCCCAGTAAAGAGCCTTACCTGTCCCGGCCCAATGTGTTGGCAAATCAGGAGCTTCCGTGTCACATGCCGCCCTGCAGACCTGCCCTCACCACATCGAATGGCGCCGACATGAAGAAGCGGACCACTGTACCCATTCTGCCGAAGAGATAAGGATGGAAAAACCGCAGGGACATAGAATTGATAGCCAGCCCGTCAGCCAGCCAAGCAGTACTTTAACCTGCTAAAATGTCAATCACACAGTACTAGTAGTATTTAAATGCTTGATCTCAGGACGCCACATGTGAATACTAGAGATGGGCTAAACACCCCTTGGTTCGGTTCGCACCAGAACTCCTGAACATCAAACCCCAATGAAGTCTATGAAAAATCAAAAGTACCCATTTTGAAGGCTTAAATGCAAGTTATTGGCCATAAAAAGGGTATGGGGGCCTGGGTACTGCCCTGAGGGACATGTATCATAAATGCAAATAAAACTTTTAAAAAAACATTGTTTTTAAAAGAGTAGTGTGTTTAGTATTGCTTAAAGTGAAACAATAAAAATGAAAAATTCCTTTAAATATAGTGCCTGGGGGGGGGGGGTCCCCTTAGTCTGCCTGTAAAGTGGCGCATTTATACCACGTATAGAACCTGTTGCAGCAAAACTGACATTTCTAAAGAAGAAAAAATACTTTTACATTGCCAGCAATGCAATACCATTGCCGGCAATAAAAAAAATCTGAAAAAAACGGCGTGGGGTCCCCCCCAATCCATACCAGGACTGTGCTCTGCCCCCCCACCCCAAAACACCTTGTCCCCATGTTGATAGATCAAGGGCCTCTTCCCAACAATCCTGGGCGGTGGTTGTGGGGGTCTGCGGGCAGGGGGCTTATCATGGGGGGGGGGCACCAGACCCCTACCCATTCACCAAAAAAGTGTCAAAGTAATAAAAACACAGACAGATTTTGTCAACTCCTTTTATTAAAAATAAAAACGATGTCCCCCAATGTGGATCCATAGTTAATCACGATGACGCCGCCACCATCGGACCCAAAAAAAGAAGGAAAAAATGCTCTACAGTCAACGAAGGCGAACTGCCTACTGCAGGCTCTGCCGCTTGCCAATTCTTATATGGTAGGGGCAGAGCCACCTGGTGACGTCACCTGGTAGCACCGCCCCCTTGTGATGTTACCTACCCAGCATGCCACGTCGGAGCCTGCAGTAGGCGGTTAACCTTCGTTGACGGCGGAGCTTGTTTTTTTTTTGGGTCGGTGTCGGGCCATTTGTTTTTTTTTTTATTTTTAATAAAGGATTTGTCAAAAACTCTTGTACTGTCTTTATTCACTTTTACACTTTTTTGGTGAATGGGTAGGGATACTATGTACCCCATACTCATTCACATGTGGGGGCTGGATCTGGGGACCCCCTTGTTAAAGGAGCTTTCAGATTCCGATAAGCCCCCCCCACCCGCAGATCCCCACAATCACCGGCCAGGGTTGTCGGGAAGAGGCCCTTGTCTCCAACATGGGGACAAAGTGCTATGGTATAGGGCTGCATGGTCAAATAAGAGTCTGGTATGGGGGGGGACCCCACGTCATTTTTTTAAATTTAAATGTTTTTATTTTTGGTGTCTTTTTTTTTCTTTATTTTTGTTTAAATAGCCGGGCCGGCAATTTCAAACGCTAGTCAATTTTAAATGTGATTTGACTTTTTTTTTTCTTTAAAAATGTCATTTTTGCTGCAACTGGTTCTATACGTGCTACGGATGTACCACTTTACAGGCAGACTAAGCGGACCCCCCCCCCCCCCCCCCGTCACTATATTTAAAGGAATTTTTCATCTTTATTGTTTCACTTTAAGTGAAACAATAAAAATAAAAAATTCCTTTTGTCAAAAACTTGTCTAGTGTTTTAAAATTTTATTTTTGACAGAGTTTTTGGTGAATGAATAGGGGTACAATGCTTTGGGGTGGGGGAGATGTGGCCTGGTATGGTTCGGGGGAGGGGGGCACTCGCTCATCCTCCTCCCCCTCCTAAACTTTGGCGAGGGCCTGGTATGGAATGGGGTGGACCCCATGCCTGTTTTTTTTTTTTTTTTTTTTTCTTACCAGCTCTTCCCTTTTTTTTTTTTCTTTCAGATGTCAGCAGGAAAGCCCACTGACAGCTGATGACTCATCTGTTGTTAGGGACACATTGGCCAGCTTCCCCGGCCCTGCTATTAAACATATTGACTGTGCGTTTGGCAGGGCAAACAAACGCACAGAGTAGTCGAACTTTTGCTTGGCCCAAACCGTTTGCCCAACACTAGTGAATAAATAACCTTTCAGTAATTTATATTGCATTAAAATATCCACCCAAGTACTATGGGTACCCACCTTTTATGGGAAGGTTTACAGCCCAAAGCAGGGGGGGTTAAGGGTCTTCTTTTTCAGGAGAGGCTAAACCTGGGAAAGAGAAATAAAAAAAAATATCCAGAACTGTTTAAAACAAGGATGGGGGAAAAAAAACAATTGGTAGGGGGTCCAGCTCTATTTATATGGGCTTGTAGCACCCCTCTGACACCCTAAAGGCAGCATAGCACCTCAAGAGCGGCAGGGGGAACAGAGAAAGGATACTGGTCGACAGTCACTTTTGTATTTTTTTTTAAGTTTTATTGCAAATGGTTTAGGAAGTGAGGGTCCAAGATACCATAGCAGATCACTTACAGACTCTCCAGATCAATGTCCAAATTCAGTGTCAGAACCTTTAAGCTGACCCACTAACACTGTAAGCATGTTCCAAAATTTTAGTGCATACTTCAAGTGAGTCACCATGTTTCTCATGTATTTCTTCACATTTTTGTCATCACTATCAACATGCTACACTATCATATTTTATTTTTTAATCTGACCACTTAAACCTGCACTCCCCCTCCTGCACATGTAAATCTCATTTAAAGCCCTAGCTAGCATATTTAAATGATGTTATTTTTGGTGTGATAACATACCCTGACATTGTAACTGGACATTGCAGCCACAAAATCTGTTGTCCTTTGATTCAAATTTGTTAATGAACGGTCTGTTTGTTATATGAGGCTGATCTTTGGGCTGGAGGTTCTTCAGGTTGGACTGCTTGTGTAACATTCAGGCTGCGTTCACACTATTGCGAATTGGCATAGCAGGAGATGGTGACTGGCTTTCTATGGAGCCGGTTCACACATCTCTGCAGTGGCTCCGGTGCGAATTTCACAGGAGTCCTGTGTGTCTTTTGGCCCGTTTCAGGTCCGAGTTCAGCCCAAAATTCGTCTGAAATGGTGAATAGAGACGCGCCGGACTCCTGCTGTGAGCCGCTGCATAAAGCGTGAACCCAGCCTGAGTGTTTTTAAGGTGTAACAGCTGTTTGGTCTCAACAGTTTAATTATAGAGAGGTATACCTAGTACCATATCTACTGGCATTTTCTTTCCCCTTCCCAGAAATAGATTAATATTGAAACCATATGTATAGTTCTCAGACAAAAAACATAGTGGTGCTCATGTACAAAAAAAAAAAACAAAAAACGGATGCTTTAATAAATAGCAGTACATTTTTAATAATATTTTTATTTATTTTTCTGTAGCCTTATTAGTTGCTATAGATGACTACTCTGCTGTTTTCTCCACTTCTCTTTTTTACAAGATTTACAAATTGACCCTGACTATAAGGCTATATACACACATGAGTGTATTAAAATATATGCCCACTTATGCTTTTATCTTTCCCCCTGGAGCTGGCAGAAAAATTCAGCATAAAAAAAAAATGCCTGATCTGGTGCGTTTTTAAACACTTTTATGTGTGAAAGGTATATGTGCAATATTTTCAATATTGATTAGTTCTAGCCACTAAGCTGAAATTACATACAGTGCGTCCAAAAAGTATTCACATCGCTTCACATTTTTGTTATGTTACAGCCTTATTCCAAAATGGATTAAATTCATTATTTTCCTCAAAATGCTACAAACAATAACCCATAATGACAACGTGAAAGAAGTTTGTTTGAAATCTTTGCAAATTTATTAAAAATAAAAAACGAAAAAAAAATCCCATGTACATAAGTATTCACAGCACTTATTCAATACTTTTGTTGAAGCACCTTTTTGAGGCTGTAATTGTTGCCAGTCTTTTTGAGTATGATGCTACAAGCTCGGCACACCTATATTTGGGCAGTTTCTCCCATTGTTCTTGGCAGGACCTCTCAAGCTCTATCAGGTTGGATGGGGTGCGTCCATGCACAGCCATTTCCAGATCTCTCCAGAGATGTTCAATCGGGTTCATGTGTGAGCTCTGGCGGGGCCATTCACGGACATTCACAGAGTTGTCCCATAGCCATTTCTTTGCTATTTTGGCTGTGTGCTTAGGATCGTTGTCCTGTTGGAAGATGAACCTTTGCCCCAGTCTGAAGTCCAGAGCGCTCTAGAGCAAGTTTGTTTTTATCAAGGATGTCCCTGTACATTGTTGCATTCATCTTTCCCTAGATCCTGTCTAGTCTAATGCCCCGTACACACGGTCGGATTTTCTGACGGAAAATGTGTGATAGGACCTTGTTGTCGGAAATTCCGACCGTGTGTGGGCTCCATCACACATTTTCCATCGGATTTTCCAACACACAAAGTTTGAGAGTTTGCTATAAAATTTTCCGACAACAAAATCCGTTGTCGGAAATTCCGATCGTGTGTACACAAATCCGACGCACAAAGTGCCACGCATGCTCAGAGTAAATAAAGAGATGAAAGCTATTGGCTACTGCCCCATTTATAGTCCCGACGTACGTGTTTTATGTCACCGCGTTAAGAACGATCGGATTTTACGACAACTTTGTGTGACCGTGTGTATGCAAGACAAGTTTGAGCCAACATCCGTCGGAAAAAAATCCTAGGATTTTGTTGTCGGAATGTCCGATCAATGTCCGACCGTGTGTACGGGGCATAACCATTTCTGCTGCTGAAAAACATCTCCACAGCATGATGCTGCCACCACCATGATTCACTATAGGGATGGTATAAGTGAAGAGCGGTGCCTGGTTTCCTCCAGACATGATGCTTGCCATTCAGGCCAAAGAGTTCAATCTTTGTTTCATCAGACCAGAGAATTTTGTTTCTCATGGTCTGAGAGTCCTTCAGATGCCTTTTGGCAAACTCTAGATGGTCTGTCTAGATATGATTTTTACTGAGGATTGGCTTCCATCTGTCCACTCTACCATACAGGCCTGATTGGTGGAGTGCCGCAGAGATGGCTGTTCTTCTGGAAGGTTCTCCTCTCTCCACAGAGAAATGCTGGAGTTCTGTCAGAGTGACTACTGGGTTCTTGTTCACCTCCCTGACTAAGGCCCTACTCCCCCGATTGCTCAGTTTGGTCGGATGGCCCGCTCTAGGAAGAGTCCTGGTGGTTCCAAACATCTTCTATTTATGGATAATGGAGGCCACTGTACTCATTGGGACTTTCTATGCTGCAGAAATTTTTCTGTACCCTTCCCCAGATCTGTGCCTTGATACAATCCTGTTTCAAGGGTCTACAGACAATTCCTTGGACTTCATTGCTCGGTTTGTGCTCTGACATGAATTGTTAACTGTTGGACCTTATGTAGACAGGTGTGAGCCTTTCCAAATCATGTCCAATCAACTGAATTTACCACAGGTGGACTCCAATAAAGTTGTAGAAACATCTCAAGGATGATCAGTGGAAACAGGATGCACCTGAGCTCAATTTTGAGTGTCATGGAAAAGGCTGTGAATATTTATGTGCATGTGATATATAATAGACTATATATATATATATATATATATATATATATATATATATATATATATATATATATATATTTACACAGTTGTATGAAAAAGTATTTGCCCCCTTTCTGATTTTTAATTTTATTGCATATTTGTCACACTTAAATGACTCAGATCATCAAACAAACCAAACTTTATTTGTTTGATGATCTGAGTCATTTAAGTGTGACAAATATAATACACTTTATTATTTTATTTATTTATTTTACACAAAGATAACCCGAGTAAGTACAAAAGTTTTTAAATGATGGTTTCGTTTATTAAAGCAAAAAAAGCTGTCCAAACCTGCCTGGCTTTATGTGAAAAATTAATTGCCCCCAAACCTAATAACTGGTTGTGCCACCCTTGGCAGCAACAACTGCAATTTGCTTTTGCTAAAACTGGCAATGAGTCTTTCACATTGCTGTGGAGCAATTTTGGCCCAGTCTTCTTTGCAGAATTGTTTTAATTCAGCCACATTGGAAGGGGTTTTCCAGCATGAACGGCCTGTGTAAGGTCATGATACAGCATCTCAATTGGATTTAAGTCTGGGCTTTGACTAGGCCACTCCAAAACCTAAATTTAGCTTTTTTGAACCATTTGGAGGTGGACTTGCTGTTGTATTTCGGATCATTGTCCTGCTGCATAACCCAAGTGCACTTGAGCTTGAGGTCACAAAGTAATGGCCGGACATTCTCCATTAGGATTTTCTGCTAGAGCTCAGAATTCATGGTTCCATCAATTATGGTAAGTCGTCCAGGTCCTGAAGCTGCAAAGCAGCCCCAGACCATCACGCTACCACCACGTCTGACTGTTGGTATGATGTTCTTGTTATGAAATTCTGTATTAGTTTTATGCCAGATGTAACGGGACGCACACCTTCCAAAAAATTACATTTTTGTCTCATCAGTCCACAGAATATTTGCCTAATGCCGCGTACACACAAGCGGAATTTCTGTCGGAAAAATATTCGATGGTTTTTATTGCGCGTCGGAATTGGTACAGATGATCGGAATTTCAGATCAGAACTTTTTCGACCGAAAAATTGAGAACATGCTCTCAATCTTTTGCTGGCTGGATTTCCGCCAGCAAAAGTCAGATGGAGCATACACACGGTCGCATTTTCTGACCAAAAGCTCTCATCGGACTTTTGCTGGCAGAATTTTCACTCATGTGTACGGGGCATTAAAGTCTCAGGGATATTCAAGATGTTTTTTGGTAAATGTGAGGTGAGCCTTTGTGTTCTTTTTGGTCAGCAGTGGCTTTGGCCTTGGAACTCTCCCATGGATGCAATTTTTGCCCAGTCTCTTTCCTATTGTTGAATCATGAATGGTGATCTTACCTGAGGCAAGTGAGACCTGCAGTTCTTTAGTGACTTGGGTTCTTTTATGACCTCCTGGATGAGTCGTCATGCTCTTGGAGTACTTTTTGTAGAACCTTTTGGAGTACCTTTTGTAGAAGGTTCACCACTGTTCCAAGTTATCTCCATTTGTGGATAATGGCTCTCCCCATGGTTCACTGGAATTCCAAAGCCTTAGAAATGGCTTTGAAACCCTTCCTAGATCGTTACATGTACATTACTTTGTTTCTACGCTGTTTTTGAATTTTTTTAGATTGTGGCATGATGTGTGGCTTTTTGTGATCTGTTAGCGTGCTTCACTTTGTCAGACAGCTTCTATTTATGTGATTTCTTGATTCAACAGGTCTGGCAGTAATCTGGAAAGTGAAATTTAACTCAGCTTTCCAAAAAATTGTGGTTAATCACAATTCATTCACGATTCAGCATGGTAGGGCAATTACTTTTTCACATAGGGCCAGGCAGGTTTGAACAGCTTTTTTCCCTTAATAAATTAAATAATAATTTAAAAACTGCATCTTGGATTTACTCGGGTTATCTTCGTGTAATATTAAAATTAGTTTGATCTGAATCATTTAAGTGTGAGAAATATGACAAATAAAAAAAAAATCAGGAAGGGGGCAAATACTTTTTCACAGCACTACGTGTGCGTATGCATGTATGTATGTATATGTGTAAATATATATATATATATATATATATATATATATATATATATATATATTCTACATTTTTTTTTAAATACATTTTTCAAAGATTTCAAACAAACTTCTTTCACGTTGTCATTATGGGGTATTGTTTGTAGAATTTCGAGGAAAATAATGAATTTTATCCATTTTGGAGTAAGGCTGTAACATAACAAAATGTGGAAAAAAATAAGCACTGGGAATACTTTCCGGATGCACTGTACATATGGATAAATTATGCCACCAGTACTTTTCTCTCTGAACCCAAGTTATGGGTATTGTTTTTATTTTTATTTTTTTATGCCCCTAAACACTGCTCTAAAATACAAATATAAATTCCACAAAGTGCATGTACACATTGGCTAATAGTGAGCTGTATTTAAAGACAGGGGAAAAAAAAAAGAAAAATGCTTCTAAACCCTGAATTTTTTTTTCTTCCCATGTGCTTGTAGCCCAATGTGTTGATTTCAGTTTGGAATTTTGAAAGACATTAGGCTCAAGGCAAAAGCTTACACAGCAGGATAATGATCCTTATTTTGAATAAAGATGATACTTAAAGCTTTGTGAACCGACCCTACTAAAAGGACTAAACTCAAAGTTTTATTATGCTTTTTTTTGCATGTAGGTATCATTAGCTAGTTACAGAAATTGCAGCATTGTTGTTGTGTTTTTTGGAAAATGTACTTATCTTTCCTGATAAGGTGAAGGTAAATGTGTGTGTGTGCTTGCACAACAAAGCAACAAAGCAAAGGGCTGTCTTTTAGAAAAAAAAATAAACCTTACAGTATAACTAAAGGCAAAATATATATTTTTCTCATTTTTGCTTAGAGTCGAGAGGGATTGGAACACTGGTTAGTGCTTTTTTTGCTGTCTATGCCCCCATTAAGGAGATTCACCCTCTGTCTTGTTTACTGTTATTACTGAAAGTGAAAGAAAATCCATAATTTTGGATTGTCACCAGAATAGAGACAGAGGGGAAATCTTCCAATGAGGACACCAACTCTGGTAACCCTAGTGTCAATCAGGGATTCCCTCACTTTTGAGGGATTTCTTGTTTTGGCTATGGCATACCTCCCAACTTTTTGAGAAGGGAATGAGGGACACCTATCATCAGAAGTATGCAGGCATAGGACACACCCCTTGCCACGCCCCTTTAAAGGAGAATTGTACAAAAAAACAAGATTGATTAAACCCACAAGTGATTTTTTTTACCACTATTATTCCTTTATATTGGCTTTTGGAATTTACAAATGCAGCAATTTAGAAATCAGATGAAAGGTTTAGCGCTGGGAAACACTTTTTGATAGATAAAAAGTGCATTTTATATACATCTATATAGATCAGACCAAAATGTGGGACAAATGAGGAGGAAAGAGGGACAGAGGGACATTGCTCCAAATCAGGGACAGTCCCTCAAAATCAGGGACAGTTGGGAGCTATGGCTATGGGACAGGAAGTATTGGGAAATCGAACAAAACACAAAACAGGAGGTTATACCCTTCTAAAATGGAAAAAAAATGCCTTTTGTTCTACTGTAACTCACAAATTCATAAATGTTCCATAGATTGCTATTTCCTTTGGAGTGTAATCTAGAACAAATCTAAAGTATGTCTGAAGCCATTTACTGTATTTTAAAGAGTAACTCTACTCCCCTAGTGGGGAAACATAATAGCAAATAAAGAAAGAATAATATAGCGCGTACAATTGCGACACAAATCATATTGGAATTGAATGTTATTAAAAATTACCTTTCCTTTTCAATCTGCAGCTGCTGTAATTTCCTGAAAATGCAATGCAATATGGCTACCTGGAGGTGTTCTGTACACAGAATGTGTACTGACCACTCCTCAGAAACATCATTTCCTGCTTGTGTGATTGGCTCATTGATTTTCCCAGAAGTCTACACTAAGATACAAGTCACATCCCCTGCAACAAAAATGTCATTTTTGGTGCAATATTCCCAGTAGGAAATTGCATGTAAAGGGATGCAGGCCCAGTAGCTTTCCTCATTAGAGGCCTGCAGGTGCTGCAGCTGATTGATAATTATGAAATCACTCCCATTAGATTAATTTACCTACATGGACACAGACAAACACACACATAGATTTCTTCAGAACAACAAAAGGTAGGAATCTGCAACAGTTTGTCAGAATCCTTGCAATGTACATAGGTCACCCACAGGGGAAAGTTTTTTTTTTTTTTCAACAAGAGTGGAGTTGCTCTTTGTTTTGGATAGAGTGGGAAAGAGTTGAAACCCTCATATCAAGTTTGCTGTCTGCATCCCTCTAACCACTGTCACTGGGATATAAAGTGATAGGAAATTCAAACTTTTACAAATGTTACCGAAACAGGACTAGAGCTCCTGCAATGAGGACACAAATTTTAATTGTATAAAATGGGATTTACCTCTGATTTTGGACAGATTTCCTTTCACTTCAAGGGAAATCTCCAAAAAAGGGCGTAAAGGAAAAACTTCCCAGTAGGACACAGACAGCAAAAAAAAGAGAGAAAAAACATTAACCCCTTCCCGACCAGCCGCCACAGTTATACTTTGGCAAGATGGCACTGCTGCGCGAGCCATCTTAGCTGTACGTCGGCTCTTTAAGATGCTGTAGCAAGCACGTGCCCGCAGCGTGTCCCCTGAGCTAATGCGCGTGCCCAGCGGGCGGGATGACCGCTGGGCACCCTCGATCACTCGTGACAGAGCGCGAACCGGGATCTGTGTGTGTGTAAACACACAAATCCCGGTTCTGTCAGGGGAGAGGAGACAGATCATGTGTTCCTACTAAGCAGGAACAATGATCTTACTCCTCCTCTAGTCAGTCACATTCCCCCCACAGTTAGAACACATCTAGGGAACACATTTAACCCCTTGATTGCCCCTAGTGTTAACCCTTTCCCTGCCAGTGACATTTATGCAGTAATCAGTGGCTATTTTTAGCTCTGATCGCTGTATAAATAGAAAAGACACAATTTTGTTGTGCTGGGATCATGTAAATTTAAATCAGCAAGTAATGAATTAATTAATGAATTATGAAGTATAAAAGCAGCTAACACAATATGAGAGGTTTGCACAGTAATTAATATAGTAGATGGTGTAGCGCTAAAATAAAACTGAATAATGAACTTTCAATGCTCAAAATGAATTGAATTACAACATCATTTTAAAAGTCAATAAAGCTCTGGATTAACAGTGGAGAGTCAGGTGAAAATCCGCTTGTAAGGACACCACAACCAACACCCAAAGACACTGCCTCTTACCCTCAGGTAGATAACACAGGCATAGGTATTTTTTCCAACAACCGCTCTTCAGCAGTATGGGAAATAAAAGACTGCAGCTCCTTTACGTAGATGTCAGCAAGCCTAGATGCCTCTCAGTGACAGATCCTCACCAGCATGGGTTTGAATATACCACCAATGTAATAACCCAGTAGATAGAAGAAAACATTTTGTAGTGTAGACATCCCAAACATCTCCACCATGCTCCAGCTCCTCTCCGATTCTTTCTTGTGGAGAAGTGTATAAATGTCAGTCCCGATAAAAATCGCAGATTACAGCTATTACTAGTAAAAAATAATAATAATAATAATGCCATACATTTTTCCCCTATTTTTAGCTTTTGCGCAAAATAAAAACCTCAGAGGTGATCAAATACCACCAAAAGAAAGCTCTATTTGTAGGGAAAAGTTTTCATATGCATTCGCCAAAAGAGTCTTTCGTTCATTCGGATGTTTCCAAATGAATGATAATGCTGAATTTCATTCGAAAACAAATTCATAACGAATCGAATTGCACATGCTTAGGCCTCATGCATCCTGGACGTTTTGGTGATCATTCCTAGACGCCTTTCCTCTTGGCAGCAGTGTTTTGGCAGAAAAAGCACTTGACACTTGTAAATGTGTGTAATAGGTTTAGGCACATTTAGGTCCTGTATATACTTCAGTATAAGCCGAGTTTTTCAGCCCATTTTTTAGGCTGAAAACCCCCTGCTTATACTCGAGTGAATGTTAACTCAAGAAAAAATGTCTCGCAATGGAGGCGAAAAAGGGGGCGGGGCGCTCATGAATCGGCCCGGCACCCCTGTGAGTTTCCACTCCTATGCTGTATGTCAGTGTGTGCAGCCGCATAACAATGTCCCGCCTCCTAGACTGCCTCTTGTGATAGATGGCACAGAGATCCAATGCTAGGAATCATTGTGCCGTGTGTCATAGGAGGCGGGACATCGTTACCGCAGCTGCACGGTGATTCAGATCTGACACAGCGGGACATCGTGACATCTCATTACCAGGAACTGGTAAGGCTGTATATGATGGGCACTGGCAGGCTGTATTTCATGGGCACTGATGGGCACTGGCAGGCTGTATTTCATAGGCACTGATAGGCTGTATATGATGGGCACTGGCAGGCTGCATTTCATGGGCACTGCATTTCCCACCCTAGGCTTATACTCAAGTAAATAAGTTTTCCCAGTTTTTTGTGGTAAAATTAGGTGCCTCGGCTTATATTCGGGTCAGCCTATACTCGAGTATATACGGTATGTCAAGTGCTTGGGTGTTAATTCATTTAATTGGCCTAAGTGCTAAATGTAAGTTAAGACTTGTTTACACACATCAAGCATTTTTACTGTCAAAGGGCTGTTGCTTCTGGATGCGCTGGCAATGGTTTTTATTTCTGCCTCTAAATGCCTACGTATGGACATATATGCCACATACAGACGATCGGAATTTCCGACAACCAAGCTGTGGATGTATTTCCAACGGATGTTGGCTTAAACTTGTCTTGCATACACACGGTCGCACAAATGTTGTCGGAAATTCAGATCACCAAGAGCGCGCTGATGTACAACATGTATGACAAGCTGAGAAAAATTAAGTTCAATAGCCAGCGAGGCTCTTCTGCTTGATTCAGAGCATGCGTGGAATTTTGTGCGTCAGAATTGTATACACACGCTCTGAATTTACGACAACGGATTTTGTTGTCAGAAAATTTGAGATCCAGCTCTCACACATCTGTTGTCGGAAATTCCAACAGCAAATGTCCGATGGAGCATACACGCGGTTGTAATTTCCGACAACAAGCTTACATCGAACATTTGTTGTCGTGTATACATGGCAATAGGCTAACATGTAAGGGCATTTAGAGGCAGAAAATAATGCTAGATGCCCCTAACAGCAAAGTTAAAAAACATCCAGTGTGCATGAGGCCATAAAGAACAGAGGTTTTTAACCACTTCAGCCCCGGAAAGGATTTACCCCTTTAATGACCAGGCCAATTTTTGCAATACGGCACTACAATGCTTTAATGGACAATTGCGCGGTCGTGCGACGTTGTACACAAACAAAATTGATGTCCTTTTTTCCCACAAATAGCTTTCTTTTGGTGCTATTTGATCACCTTTTTTGCATTTTTTTTTTTTGCGCTATAAACAAAAAAAGACCGACAATTTTGAAAAAAAAACAAAAACATTTTTTACTTTTTGTTATAATAAATATCCAAAACAAAATGTAAAAAAACTAATTTCTTCATCAGTTTTTAGGCCAATATGTATTTTTGGTAAAATTGCAATAAGCGTATATTGATTGGTTTGTGCAATTGTTATAGCGTCTACAAAATAGGGGTTAGGTTTATGGCCTTTTTTTTCATAATTTTTTTTTCTTTTCGTAGTAATGGCAGTGATCAGTGATTTCTAGCAGGACTGCAACATTGTGGTGTACAGATCGGACGCTTTTGACACTTTTTTGGGACCAGTGACATTTATACAGCGATCAGTGCTATAAAAATGCACTGATTACTGTATAAGTTACACTGGCAGGGAAGGTTAACACTAGGGAGCGATCATGGGGTTAAATGTGTTCCCTGGGAGGTGTTTCTAACTGTGGGGGGAGTGGACTGACAAGGAGTACAGAGAGATCGCTGTTCCTTATCCCTAGTAACAGACAATATCTCTCTACTCCCCTGTCAGAACGGGGATCTGTTTGTTTACATTGACAGATCCCCATTCTGGCTCTCTGTGGAGCGAACGTAGGTGGCCAGCGGACATCATGGCCGCCGGCCAGGCACATTGGCGCCGCGCTGTGGGTGCACACAACCACTGTGTCAATTGCACGAAGTGACGTACACCTACGGCGATTCATGCGATAGAGCCTACCCGCCACAGTTTAATGGTTAAAGTGGTTGTAAAGTCACATGTATTAATTACTTTGCTTCTCTGTTTTAGGTCCCTGTTCAGTACAGTGTGTGCGTTTTTTCCTAAAATTTATAATGCTAAATACCTTCTTTATGATAGTTTTAGATTATAATGTTCAGCATAAAAAATTTGAAAAAATTGTACAGAAACATTGGCCTATATTGAAGCAGGATAGGGTCCTAGGTCCAGCACTCCATGAATGGTCTCAATTTATTTATAGGAAGGCACCATCCCTTAGAGACAAATTGGCACCGGGAGTAATAGATCCTCCGGCACAATTTGAAAATAGGCTTTTTTCTTTCTTGACTGGCTTCTATGCGTGCGGCCGGTGTCCTGCTTGTAAGCAAGCTAGGAGTAACATCAAGAAACGTAAGGAATTTGTGGCAACTGCTACTAATAAGACCTATAAAATGAAAGAGTGAATTACAAGTCCTACCACTGAGGTCATCAGGGCTTTTTTTCAGCGGGAACGCGGGGTAACGCAGTTCAGGCACCTTCTGGACTGACTGTATGTAATGGCAAGGGGTGCTGGGGTGTGCTGCAGGGTATTGATGCTCACTGCTGGGGGATCTATTCTAGCTGGAGGGGATCTATTTTTGCAGGGGGGTCTATTGTTGCTGAAGGAGGTCTATTGTTGTTGGTGGGGGACCTATTGTTGCTAGGGGTGGGTCTTATGTTGTTGGGGGGTCAGTTGTTGCTGAAGGAGATCTACTGTTGGGGGAGGGGTCTATTGTTGATGGCTGCCAGAGTGTCTATTAATGCTGGCTGTGCAGAGATCTGTTGATGCAGCTGGGAGTCTATTGTTGCTGAGGGGGGGGATTTTGTTGTGGGTGGTACATTGTTGTTAGGGGGATCTATTGTTGTTGGTTGAATGGGATCTATTTTACTGCTTTTCTTGATATCATTACCAAATTTCATACAAATTACTTAGCACCACAAAATGATACTTGGTTCTGTATTGTCTAAAATGGGCGGTACTGGGAGGTGGGTACAGGATGGAACCAAGGGACGGTGCTCGGAGGTGGGTAGGGGCAGGGAAAAGGGGTGACTCAGAAAAGGAGAGTTCCTGCACTTATTGTCAGAGAAAAAAAGTCCTGGAGGTCGTATACATATTGGAATGCAGACTTGCAATATGTAAGGAGGACCTCAAGACCGTTACATGTAAGAATAGGTGAACATGTTAACAATATTAAAGGTCTCATAACTCATAATGTCTCCAAACATTTTAGATTGTTTCACAACTGTGACCCTAGGCATCTCAAATTCTGGGGGGTAGAGAGGGTTACAAAACACTGGAGGGGAGGGAATTATATCTGACAGCTCATTCATCGTGAATCTTACTAGTTATATGAGACAAAGGTAGCAGTACCTACAGGTCTAAATGCTGAGTTTGACCTGAATTGTTTTATTTCTGACTTTTTTATTAATGTTAGTATTTTAATAGCGCTGAACTATTTTATTTGTGAAATACCTTCTTTGCAGAGCCCTGCTGTGCAGTCATGTGACCTCCCTCTGCTTCCCTTCCCGAGTAAGTGAGTACAGTGGGAGGGGCTGAAATTTCCCTCTGATAAATGCAAATCAGCAGAAGGAGGCCACATGTCTGCAAAGCAGGGCTCTGCAAAGAAGGCATTTAGCATTATCATTTTAGGAAAACACACATCCTGTACTGAACAGGACCCTAAAACAGAGAGGATCAAAGTAATTAAAGCGGAGTTCCCCCCCTTTTTACTACTTTGTCTTAAAGGAAAGACCACCCCTCCATCACTTGATTTTGGATACATTTTTTTTCTTCTTACTTACCTTTTCTGAAGCACTGAGTGTACTTCTGTCCTAGCTCAGCCGCGGCCCAGGGCGTCATTTCCTCTTCTCCCTCATTGCCCAGGGCATCATTTCCTCTTCTCCCTCATTGCCTTCTGGAACCTGTGTGTCCCAGAAGATGACGGGGCCATTCAAAAAGCGCAGCGCGACTCGCGCTGAATGCTCCACTGCCAGTTTCCCTTAGGTGGAATTGCAGCACCTGCACCCGATCTGATGGACGGATCGGCCTCGGGGGGCCGAGATTGCGGGCTCCCTGGACAGGTAAGTATCCTTATTAAAAGTCAGCAGCTAGCGGTTTGTAGCTGCTGACTTTAAATTTTTTTTTTTTTTTTTGCGGCTGGAACACCACTTTAACGTGTTTGTTACCCCAGCATTTCATGTCCCTAAAATGTGCCTGCTGTACCATGTACTTGTATGAGAAAGTATCCTGTTCTCTTTGTATTGCTTCCTTTTTGTGAAATCCCTGGTGTTCCTGCCAGTAATTCTGCTTTTCTATCAAAAACTGACCACACTAAGCTGGAGAACACATCATGGTCAGTTCTCTAGCTATGCTGGGAACTCAGCCTGCTCTCCTACAATGATCAAACTTGTCCTGACACACCCCCTCAGCACAGCCTTTCACTGGAAAGCTTAGTGTACTGTTGCTTCTCCTTCCCCCAGCTCTTATGCAGCTAAGAACAGAGGAAATGTGATCAGTTATAAAAGAAAGCCCTACAAAAAAAAAATTAAAAAGGGTAAAAAAGTATTTATATATATACATAAGTGTTTTGCCTTTCATTTAAATTTTAAACTGATTGGGTTGTTTTACAAGGTGATCATTTACAATCACTTTAATACATGTTTCTTTACTTTACAAACACTAGAGCAGCTGCAGGGAATAGAATTACACAGACATGAGAGAAGAGGGGCAGGGAGGCTCTCACACAGACTACAGAAGAGAGAGAGAGGGAGTGGAGGAGATGCGGAGACACTGAGGAGATAGCTGGATGACGGAGGCAGATAAACTGACCATGCTATCAGAGATCAGCAGCCATAATAAACGTGGTCAGTTTATGAGGGGAAGATAGGAACAGGCAGGATCAGCCAGGTATTGTACAACATAGAAAGTGACAATTGACATGGCAAAAGCACTGTGCTATAGCTTGTGCCTTAAAGGGACGGGAGCATGTTTTTTTTTTTTTTTTTTTTTTTTGGTTTACAACCACTTTAACAGCTGTCTACCCTATTTAAAAAAGGGTTTTAGCTTCTTTACCGTTTCATGATGTAAAATAAGTCAAAACTTAAGGCCAGAACACAGTTTGGCAACTTTAAGGTGTGTTAGTAAAACTGTACATCATTTCACAAATACATAGTGCAGCCAAGTGGATTATATCTTGTTTTATTTCAAGAGAAATTGAGCTTTCAACTGATGAGTAATGGTAAAACTGGCACAAAAATGTATACAATATTATTTTAGCAATTTAGCTGTATATTTCTTGATATTGCCATAACCTGCCAATGAAGAACAACCCAAAATACATCTCTGAGTACAGCAATACAATATGTGTGTATTTTATTTGTTGTTTGTATCCATAGCAAGGCCCAGAAACAATAGAGTGCCTTTTGTTTTTTGTCCTATTTAAATAACACAGACTCTAACTGATACTGAATTAAGGTGTCCTTTTATGAAAGTGCGGTAAAATACCGCTTTTCAGTTCTCAGGCATTCTCAGAGGAGATCGCTCTCCTCTGAGTGCCTGTTTATGAAAGTGTGTAGATCGCTTCTCATGTTGAGTTGAGGAGCGATCTACAAACGCCGGGAACTCCTGAGAATGGCTCCTCTCACTGTAATCTCGTGTGATATAGCGGGATTACAGTATGAGGAACCATAAAATACAAAAGTTTAACACAAATCAGCACACATTATTCCCCAACATATTAATAAAATAATAAAGATAAATTCCCCCTACACAATATACATTAACCTAATTATAAAAAAAACATTGTTTTTATCAATATTTAAAGATCATACATGTCCCTATTTAAATGTGAATGGTGTATAGTAAATGAATGTAATGCACATATGTAATGCAGCTATACACCATTCATATAAATGCAAAATACATTTATAATCATTAAAAAAATAATTTTAATAAAGTATACAAGTATAAATATTTATTAATAAATTAAAATAAAATATATTTCATTATAGATAAACATAAAAATTGATAAACTGGTGCGATGCGAGAACACTGCGAATCCACTGTGGGTTCCCGCATCGCACCGACTCGCATGTCAGTTCACACTGCCATATGCTAATCGCTGGGGAGTGTCAATACATTGTTAAGGACACCCCCAGATCAGCTTGCATATCGCACTGCGAACTGACAGTTCGGACATGAATCGGATCGCATATGTGTGAACACACATGCGATCCGATTCTGGTCCGAACAGAAAAAAGGGTCCTGTGCGTGTTTGCACCGAATGCGGTGCGATATCAGCCATACTATCTGTACAGCTGATATCGCACCGCACAGACATCACATGTAATGTGAATGGCAGTGTGCTGCAAATAACATGCGATGCCTGTGCGATGTCCGGCATCGCACAAGTGTGAACTGGGCCTAAGGCTAGGTTCACACTGCTGCAGTGCAAATTTAGCGCGATTTTGATCCGATTGCGTTGCAAATTTGCATTGCGAATTCTTTGTGTGTTCTTGCGATTCTACTGCAAATTTTGCAATCTATGGAGCTGAATTCGCATTGCACACGGATCAAACTCGGACAGGACCCTTTTTTTACGCAGGTTAAATTCGCAACGCATTGATGTGAACAGCACTCATGGAAAACAATGTTATTAAAATGACTTGCGAATTTGAGCGATCGCAGCGGCTCAAATTCGCAATAAAATTCGCAGCAGTGTGCACCTAACCTAAAAGTTAACACCCCCAAATCAGTTCGCATATCGCAGTGCGATCTGCAAACTCGGACAGTAATCGAATCGCATGGGTGTGAACACCCATGCAATCCGATTCTGCTGTGGACCAAAAAAAGGGTCCTGTAAGAGTTTGGTCCGAGGGCAATGCAAATTTAGCAATACTATCTGTATGGCTGAAATCGCATCGCACAGAGATCGGATGTGATTTTGCACTGCGGTGCGAATCACATCCGATCTCGGACAAATGCAGCAGTGGGAACTGGCCCTAAATCATATTGCATTTGCACCAAAATGGTACAGGACCCTTTATTTGGTCCGCACTGGAATCGGATCGCATGGGTGTGAACACCCATGCGATCCGATTCCTGCACCATTACATAGTTCGCACTGCGATCTGTGAAATGATCTGGGGGTGTCATTAACTTTACATTGACACCCGCAGTGGTGCGCAGATGTCAATGTAGGTGCGATGTGAAAACCCGCACAGGAATCACGCTGGTTCACGCATCGCACAAGTGTGAACCCAGCCAGAGACGTGAACATCTAAAAAAAAAAATATATATATCTATATATAGCTATATATAGATATATATATATATATATATATATTTATATATATATATATATATATATATATATATATATATATATATATATATATATATATATATATATATATACACATACATATACATATATATATATATATATATACACTATAAATTCCTATCCTGCTGGTTTTGGGGTGTGTAATGGTGGGGAAGGTGTGCTCTGACTGTTTGGTGAAAGAAAGAAGTCAAAAGACTTCTTTCTTTCTCCAGAATATCAGCCAGTTTCAGGCTTCTCACTCTGATTCTCCACTTCTGAAATGGTGAATCAGAAAGTGAGAATTCTGTCACAGATCGCCAGTGAGGTGTGGAGATCGCACCTTCATAAACTGGCCGTTTCTGTGAATTCTCACTGTGCTGAGATAATCAGCGGAGAACATGTTCTCCGCTGATTATCTCAGTTTCATAAACTGGTAAAGCGCTGAGATCAGCGGTGAGACTCGGGATCGCCGCTGATCTCAGTTTCATAAAAGGACAATATCATAAGCATATCCTGTTTCTAACTAATACACTGTGTTTTTACTTTCTCCATCAGCTCATCACCCACAGTTATCTTTTATATTACTTGACCTTCGCTCTTAGATTGTAAGCTCTAACAGGCAGGGCCCCCTGATTCCTCTTGTACCAAATTGTATTGTAACTGTAATGTCTGCCTTCATTTTGTATAGTACTGAGCAAACTGTTGGTGCTATATAAATCCTGTATTTCAATAATTATAATACTATAAAAAATACACTGACCCTGATCTTTGACTCTGATCATGACCCTAACCCTGACCCTGACTTAGATCAAACCCTAATGTGAACAATATCCAGTACATTTTGCGCACCAGTCTCCACACACTGAGAAGCTGTCATTGATACAGAAACGGGCAGTATATGAAGCTGCTATCTCAGCACTTCACTGGCGATCTGTGTCAGAATTCACACTCCCCGATTCACAACCTCAGAAGTAGAGAATCGGGGAGTGAAGAGAGAATCCCGGAGGAAGATTTTTGACCTCCTCCTTCCTCGTTCAGACCCCTCAAGACAGTAACTATGTCCCCCTGCTACGTGTCTGTATATATGTGTATATATAATATGTGTGTGTGTGTGTGTGTGTGTGTATTTGTACAGTGGATATAAAAAGTCTACACACCCCTGTTAAAATGTCAGGTTTCTGTGATGTAAAAAAAATGAGACAAAGATAAATCATTTCAGAACTTTTTCCACCTTTAATGTGACCTATAAACTGTACAATTCAATTGAAAAATAAACTGAAATCTTTTAGGGGAGGGAAGTAAGGATAAAAAACTAAAATAATGTTGTTGCATAAGTATGCACACAATCTTATAACTGGGGGTGTAGTGGTGTTCAGAATTAAGCAATCACATTCAAACTCATTTTAACCACTTGACCACTGGGCACTTAAACCCCCTTAATAACTAGACCAATTTTCAGCTTTCGGTGCTCTCACATTTTGAATGACAATCACTGTACCTATATGAAATTTTTGTCCTAAATTTATACCGCTACATATCGTTGGTAAAAATAACCCAAATTGGTGGATATTATTTGGTCTTTGTGAAAGTTATAGAGTCCAAAAGCTATGGTGCCAATATCTGAAAATTGATCACACCTGAAGTACTGACGGCCTATCTAATTTCTTGAGACCCTAACATGCCAAAAAAGTACAAATACCCCCCAAATGACCCCTTTTTGGAAAGAAGACATTCCAAGCTATTAAAAAGATGCATGATGAGTTTTTTGAAGTTGTCATTTTTTCCCACAATTCATTGCAAAATCAAGATTTTTTTTTTCTTTTTTTTTCACAAAATTGTCATATTAGCAGGTTATTTCTCACACACAGCATATGCATACCACAAATTGCATCCCAAAACACATTCTGCTATTACTCCCGAGTACGGCGATACCACATGTGTGAGACTTTTAAACAGCGTGGCCACATACAGAGGCCCAACATGCAGGGAGCACCGTCAGGCGTTCTGGAGCACCCAGGCCAATTCTGACATTTCTCTCCTACATGTAAAAATCATCATTTTTTTGCTAGAAAATTACATAGAACCCCAAAACATTATATATGATTTTTTGGAAAAGACCCTAGAGAATACAATGGCGGTCGTTGCAACTTTTTACCTCGCACGGTATTTGCGCAGCAATTTTTCTAACGCGTTTTTTTGGGGAAAAAACTGTTTTGTGCTTTAAAAAAAAAAGATAACAGTAAAGTTAGCCAAATGTTTTTACATAATGTGAAAGATTAAGTTATGCCGAGTAAATAGATACCTAACATGTCACCCTTCAAAATTGCACACGCTCGTGGAATGGCGCCAAACTTCGCTACTTAAAAATCCCCATAGGCGACGTTTTAAAATTTTTTACTGGTTACATGTTTTGAGTTACAGAGGAGGTCTAGGGCCAAAATTATTGCTCTTGCTCTAACGATCGCAGCGATACCTCACATGTGTGGTTTGAACACCATTTTCATATGTGGGCAGGACTTACGTATGTGTTCACTTCTGCATGCGAGCACACATGGGGACACGGGGGCATTTTTTTTTTTTTTTTTTATTGTTCATTTTACTTTATTTATTTTAGTTTGATGCTTTTGTCCAAAAAATAACTTTTATTCCTATTACAAGGAATGTAAACATCCTTGTAATAGGAATATGGCATGACAGGTCCTCTTTACAGTGAGAAGCACCTGAGGGCGGCGGGAGAGGGGGACGTCCATTTATACAATATTTCTAACACATAGCATGTACATACCAAAAATGACACCCTGAAATAGATTCTCCTACTCCTCCTGAGTACGGCGATACCACATGTGTGAGACTTCCACAGCCTGGCCACATACAGAGGCCGAGTACAGCCGAGTATGGCTGAGCATGGCTGGGTATGGCTGAACATGGCTGGGTATGGCTGAGTATTGCAGAGTATGGCTGGGTATGGCAGAGTATGGCTGGGTATGGCTGGGTATGGCAGAGTATGGCTGGGTATGGCAGAGTATGGCTGAGTATGGCAGAGTATGGCAGGGTATGGCTGGGTATGGCAGAGTATGGCTGAGTATTGAAGGGTATGGCAGATTATTGCGGGGTATTGCAAGGTATTGCGGGGCATTGCAGAGTATTGCGGGGTATTGCAGAGTAATGCAGGGCATTGCAGAGTATTGCGGGGTATTGCAGAGTATTGCACAGGGAATTGCAGAGTAGTGCAGGGTATTGCTGCGCATGGAGGGATGGCTGAGTATGGATGGATGGATGGCTGGATGTGACTGCACATGTCATTGAGCAGCGCTGTGGGCACTACAGATACAGCCCACAGCGCTGCTGCCATCTGATCCCTCCCCCTCTCCTCCCCCTCTGTACTGATCGGTACACAGAGGGGAGGGAGGAACCGGCGTCATGACATGACAACGGTTTGTTAACGTGTGATCGCTCTGTCATTTGACGGAGCGATCACATGGTAAATGGCCACGATTAGTGGCCGTTTACCGTGACCCCTGATGCGCCGGGTCACGTTTTCTGCCCGTTTTCTGGGATCACGTCATAGTATCCAACCGCCCTGCAGCCAGCATTTGGCTATGGGCCGGTTGGTAACTGGTTAAATAGGAGTCAGTACACACCTGCCATCATTTAAAGTGCCTCTGATTAACCCCAAATAAAGTACAACTGTTCTAGTAGGTCTTTTCTGACATTTTCTTAGTCGCATCCTACAGCAAAAGCCATGGTCCGCAGAGAGCTTCCAAAGCATCAGAGGGATCTCATTGTTAAAAGGTGTTAGTCAGGAGAAGGGTACAAAAGAATTTCCAAGGCATTAGATATACCATGGAACACCGTGAAGACAGTCATCATCTAGTGGAGAAAATATGGCACAACAGTGACATTACCAAGAAATGTATGTCCCTCCAAAATTGATGAATAGATGAGAAGAAAACTGGTCAGGGAGGCTGCTAAGAGGCCTACAGCAACATTAAAGGAGCTGCAGGAATATTTGGCAAGTACTGGCTGTGTGGAACATGTACAATCTCCCGTAATATTCATATATCTGGGCTATGGATTAGAGTGGCAAGACGGAAGCCTTTTCTTACCAAGAAAAACATCCAAGCCCCACTAAATTTAGCAAAAACACATCTGAAGTCTCCCAAAAGCATGTGGGAAAATGTGTTATGGTCTGATGAAACCAAGGTTGAACATTTTGGTCATAATTCCAAAAGATATGTTTGGCGCAAAAACAACACTGCACATCACCAGAAGCACAGAAGCACACCATACCCACAGTGAAGCATGGTGGTGGCAGCATCTTGCTTTGGGGCTGTTATTTTTCAGCTGGAACAGGGGCCTTAGTGAAGGTAGAGGGAATTCTGAACAGTTCCAAATACCCGTCAATATTGGCAAAAAACCTTCAGGCTTCTGCTAGAAAGCTGAACATGAAAAGGAACTTCATCTTTCAGCATGACAATGACCCAAAGCTTACATCCAAATGAACAAAATAATGGCTTCACCATAAGAAAATTAAAGTTTTGGAATGGCTCAGCCAGAACCCAGACCTGAATCCCATTGAAACGCTGTGGGGTGATCCGTAGAGGTCTGTGCACAGGAGATACCCTCGCAATCTGACAGATTTGGAGTGTTTTTGCAAAGAAAAGTGGGAAAATATTGCCAAGTTAAGATGTGCCATGCTGATAGACTCATACCCCAAAAAGACTGACTGTAATTAAAAAAGACTGTAATTAAATCAGAATGTGCTTTAACAAAGTATTAGTTTAAGGGTGTGCACAGTTATGCAACCACATTATTTTAGTTTTTTATTTTTACTTCCCTCCACCTAAAAGATTTCAGTTTATGTTCCCAGACAGGCACCAGAAGTGACGTCAGTGTGCGAGCTCACCGCTCGTGGTGTTTAGCTTGTACCCTTGTTTTTAATGTGAGTACCACAGTTGGTTGTAATAAAATTATCTAGTTTTTACATACTACACTATTTGGGACCCCATTTCTTTCTCTTATCACATATGCATTTACTTGGGAGGATTTCCATCGCTGACGATTTGCATAAAGAATGTAAGCATACATACTATGGTAATGAGAACCACCTATTTGGATACAAGATTCCCTAGATGATCTGCATGTTATTGCCATCTATAAGAAGCCCTTAGCGTGACCCACTGCAGGACCCTGGATTTCCATTGTCTCCATTTATACGCCGTTACCTTACAACGGTAAGATAAGGGGCCATTTTACACAGAGGTGTTATTGCACTGAAGAGATAAGTCACTGTTTATATTGCTTCACTTGCACAGTGTCGAGGGAGTCCAGCACCTTGCTGTTTCACCTTGTTCATCATTATCTATTTATTCGATTAAGGACATTTGCTCACCTGAACTCTTTGTATTGTCACTTTTGGCACCAACACTTTATTTATATCCTTGTTTCATATATTTGTTCGATTAAGGACATTTATTCACCTGGATTTTATTCTTTTGCATTGTCATTTTTGGCACTTACACTTTATATTCTGGATCTCATTATGGTTAGACTATTTAAGTACCTAGAACTTTATATTGTTTACATATCTGTTTACTATCACTTAGAGCGCAGCACCATCTTTTTGGATTGACCATTCATTGTTTGCTGCAACTAGTGCTTCCCCCTCTCTCTTTTGGTAGCGCGGAAATACTCCTCCTTATATCTTGCAAAAAGATTTACCCTCACTTTCCTGTCATGCTGACAATGTGTTATCAGACAGGAAGTAATGGGAACTCGCCAAATGTAATAGGCAGTCCAATCAGGTCTGCCCATCATTTTTTTTTTTCAGTCAGACCTGATTGGAAGCTCCATGCTGATCTACGGGTGGCTGGATGTAAATGGACTTAAAAAGTGACCTCCGTTCTGTCCTGCTCTGATTTAACAGGGAATCAGTTCACAGCTCCCTTGCTGATTGGCATGAACATGAACTGCGTGAAAGGAGGCTAATACAGACAGAAGTAAAAAAACTTTTTATCTTGACTTGCATTTTAAGAACAATAACCAGCTCATCTGGAACTTGTTTTATCAAAATGCATACAGTATGTAAAAACACAGAGGTCGTAAACCTTCCCTTCCTTCATTGCAAGGGCTGAAAAAAAATCTAGCAAACAATAAAAAAAACTATTTTTTTGGTTAAAAAAATTAGGAATGTTGTAACAGTCTTTCCCAAGTATTTGCTGAATCAGATTTTGCCTCTAAAGCAGAAATAGTGGTTGGTAAGTTCTTGTTTGGTGGTTTTGTTAAAAACTGTCTCTATAGCAGCTTTTCTTCTACACTTTTAGCATATTGATGACTTAGACTTTGCAGCCCATAAAGTAAACAGTACTCAGCATATCCTTCTTTGTTCATTTTAATAAGGATTGCAACCTCCTTCA
Organism: Aquarana catesbeiana; assembly: GCF_042186555.1. Lineage (NCBI taxonomy): Eukaryota > Metazoa > Chordata > Amphibia > Anura > Ranidae > Aquarana > Aquarana catesbeiana. Next base: position 89,590,286 of record NC_133328.1, read on the forward strand.
ACTTGAAGAATATACTGTATATACAACCCTAAGTGACCAGTTGAGACCTGGTCTTCAACCAGAATAAATTTAACAAAGCTAGTGATTGCTAGACATCACTCAGCCTTCCTGTAGGATCCCAAATATTGTACAGTTCAGGAGCACATTTTCACAAGGGTTTGGGGTTCTAATTTTTCCCAGAAAGACACAGAAAGTCTGAGTTATGTAACTGGTGCCTAGGCAAAATGTTCAGAAGATGGTTCTAGGGTAGGTTATATTTTTCTGTACCTGGGTCAGTGCGGGGCTTGCAACAATTAGAATTAGAGCATACATATATAAAGGCATATTAACTGGACCATTCTGGAAAGAACCCTGATGCATGTGTGGGGAGGAGCAGCGTGATGCAGCAAACAGGTGCAGAAACAGAACTGTAAATGTAGTCCAAAACAGTATAACTACCTGGCAGGAGGTCAGCCGTGACCATTATGGCATGCCTTAAATGTAACTGTTTTGGGAAACAGGTAAATCAGTGGGTTCAGATCCACTTTAACTTTCCACAGGGTTCATTCAGACTTTTAGCTAGACCAGCTTTGTGCAAATCACTTCTATGCTTCTCTCAGTGCTGGCCCTACTACATTTGACTCTCACTTTCTGGGTTTTGTCTTTACTCTGTTACCATAAAAGAAAACAGGCCCTGTAAAAGAAGATTGTTTCTTGTAGCCCAGCTCCAGAATCAAAATCAGAATATAACTCCCTCCCTCCAAATGCCCTCCAACTGACAGTAAAAAAAAAAAGTGTACGCCCATTTTACTTATCAAAAGTCTTGGTCGTGTGATCCTCCAGTCACGAGTCTTCTTTTTTTTCTTTGTTTGTATTAGGCAAGGTCTTTCTTCTGGTGTTGCCTACCTGCTTGAAGTGGATGCTTGTTATTAGCTGTGCTGGGGCAGGGTCATCCTAGGATTCAGAATAGGAGTGGCGTCATCGCAAGGGATGGTAAGGGACTGGCTGGCGGGGGACCACCTGCAGCTCTGGATTAGCAGTCCCCGGATCCTGGAAAAAGTGTCTGTGTGGGGGCCTGGACAGAGAACCTTTTTTTTTTCACAAGTGGACGTAGAACTAATGTGAGTATAACTTATGTGGGTTGCTTCACCGGGTAAAGAGAAATAAAAACTCTGCAGGTTGGGTTAGAGGGGGTGGGATCAAGGGATTCGGTCATATTTAGTCATAGTGGGGCTTTAACTGTCCTGGGTTGACTAGATTCACTGTGTCTTATCAGTCTGTTGCAGTGCCGTATCATCCATGTGTGCAGAGTTTGCAAACCCACACAAGCCCCCAAAGGCAGGAAGGCCCACTGTGCCTTATCACACTCTGCCCACATGAAGTAAGAAAACCTGCCAAATGTAATGGGCATTTGCCACCATGTCTCAATGTTACCAGCTCTAGATCTGCCAATTGGCTTTTACGTGGACACTGACTGAAGTACGCAAATGGGCAAAGCCCAATTTTCTCAAGGTACCTACACATAGCCATAAGCATCCATAAAAAGCAGCACATACCCTCACCTATTGACAGTATCCACACCCACACATAGTGACACCCAAAACTAGCATAAATAAAAAACAGATCTAAAAACACAATATCCACCTTAGTACATACCCCAGCCAGGGTAACAGGATCAGTCATGTTGGGTGAGATGCCAGCTGGCAAAGTACCTCTCCCTATAATATCTGACCTAGAGGAACAGCATGACAAGACATGACAAGAGGTCAGAACCAGCATATGACACAACTTGAAGCGATCTGTTTTTTTTCTTTAACAGTAACAAAAGTTTATTTAGATATAATTTTGGGCTCTGAAGAGCATCCGCTTTAGTGCAACGAATATATGTATAATATGCTAGGGTAGCCACCCTGCCTTAAAGTGTAAGATAACCTTTACAGAAAAATCTGTAAGGTGAACTTACACAGCACCCCCTCCTCGCCCCCCCAGTCCTACTAACCTGCATGGCGGCGATAACCCGTTCTGAGCCCCAGTATAGCTGCCTCACGGCTGCGCCACTTGGAGATCCTCTCAGCTTTCTCTCTTCTTCTTCTTCCCCGCTGAGAGGAAGGGCTAAGCGGGTTCTGATTGGTCGGCGTTGTCCATGTGACATCACCGACCAATTAGAATGCTCCTGAATATACCTATTGATGGGGTACGTTTAGGAGATTAAGCTCCGAGGATTTCTAAGCCCCGAGAACTGTGAGGCAGCTTTACCAGGGCTCAGAGCGGGCGATCGCCGCCATGCAGGTCAGCGGGACTGGGGGGGGGGGGCGAGGAGGGTCCTGTGTAAGTTTCACCTTACAGATTTTTCTGTAAAGGTGAACTTACCCTTTAAGCTCGAGTGTCTCTACTACAGTCAGCCAATGCTAATAATAGTCTGTGTATTTTGCAGCATTACCTAAGTTAAGCTTGGTTGTCAGTTCTCCCTTTTGTTAATAGGTGGCACTGTCACTTCTGGTATTAGTGTAAGATCACAACGTAGGTCTGGATTATAAATATGCATATCTTTTCCCAGCCCACCACTGGCAAGGGGAGTTTCCTGTGCCAGTGATGCACTATGGAAAAGGGTATACTGTGAATATTTGAGGCTGGCTGATGCAAGCTCTCTTCCCCCAGGCTCTGGCCCAGGGAGGGTGTGTAGCGCTACCCCCATAGGAGTTGCTGATTAAGATGGGCCTCTGTTCTTTGCCGCAACCTTTTCCAAAAACCTCAGCCTGGCTAATATACCAGGGAGTATAGTCAAACTTAATATATTGTCACCCAATATGGTTGGTAACTAGGCAGGCATAAAATGTATTAACAATGATAATAAAACAATTTAGCATACAAAGTGATTAACAGTAAGGAATAGGCATAAAATGAGATTTGCCATCCAGATCAGCATAAACAATTGCAAAGCCACCTCAAGTGCAGCAGGGAGCAGAAGTAAGTTTAATTTGCAGAGTGCTGGAACTATACTTCCAGAGCGCATTTATGGTGGTGATTCTAGTCCTAGACCGGCTGGGTATGCGCTGTCCAAAAGAAAAGGAGGGTGATCAAAAGGCAGGGGAGCAGGGAAACAAAGGGGACTTGCAGAATAACTATTATGGAAGGGGCAGTCCTTTGAGATGTTTTTCTGCTGGCTATCAGGCAGGCTTCACAGCAGCATGTTGGCAAAGGAAGCATGTTGGCTTTTGAATTTTATACAAGAAGTATATTCAGATTTCCCACAGCTGACCTTGACTTGTGCCTTGACTTCATCTTATTCATGCTTTATTGGTATTTCTGCTGCCCGTCTGATATTGGCCTTGGCATGGCTTCTAATAGACATGTGCGATTCGTTTAGTTCCGGATTAGTTTTTTAACAAATTTTGACAAATTTGTTAATTCGGAAGTATCCAAATTAACGAAAACCCGTTTAACAAATTTTTCAGAACATTCGTAAATTCGAACATTCGTAAATTCTGAATTCAAAAATCCAAAAACTCGAAAATCTGAAATAATAACTAATAATAACTTAACTACAATTTAACAGTTAGTAATAGTTATTGGAATTTCCTTTCAAATTTGGCTGTTAGTAAACGTAATGAATACGAATTTATCCGAAGTTACGAATTATCCAAAATAACGAATGCTGTATCTAAACGAATGGAACGTAACAAATTAATAATAATAATAAATACCAATAATAACAAAACCTTTTGATTATTATTTATTTGTTCCATTCCATTTGTTTAGATGCAGCATTTGTTATTTCGGATAATTCGTACCTTCGAATAAATTTGTATTCGTTACATTCACTAACAGCCAAATTTGAAAAGAAATTCCAATACCTATAATTTAATAGTTGGTTATTAGTTCGTTTATTATTTTGAATTTTATTTCTTATTTTTGAATTTTTGATCATAATGAATGACCCGAAAAATGGAAAAAAAAAACCCGAATGAGACGAAAATGAAAACAAACACATTTTTCGGCAGTGCACATGTCTAGCTTCTAACCCTGCTTTTGCCTTCTGAATTTATAACTATGCTAGCTGGCTGTTTCTGACTCTGGCTCATCTTCATTATGGCTTGGCTTCCTGCACTTGCTGGTTCCGCTGCTCAACTTGCACACCAGCTTCCTGCACAAGTCCTTTTCTGAGCATCTCAACGGTTTTCAGACTGTATTTACACCACCCTCTGTGAATGGACCCACAAAAGGCACTTAATGCATTCCTTGTCCTGCTATACCCTGTCACCAACCTTAAGGGTGTTAGACAGGACCCCCCTCTAAAAAAAAAAAAAAAAAAAATTGGTCTCTCACAGGTACTTGACAGCTAATGTATTGTTAACCCCCTGGACGGGTGTCAGGATTCGTCAGCTGGGAGACCAGATATACTGTATGTAGCTACACAAAGAAACTGGAACCAGACCATGTACAGTATCTCACAAAAGTGAGTACACCCCTCACATTTTTGTAAATATTTTATTATATCTTTTTATTGTGACAACACTGAATAAATGACACTTTGCTACAATGTAAAGTAGTGAGTGTACAGCTTGTATAACAGTGTAAATTTGCTGTCCCCTCAAAATAACTTAACACACAGCCATTAATGTCTAAACTGCTGGCAACAAAAGTGATTACATCCCTAAGTGAAAATGTCCGAATTGGGCCCAATTAGCCATTTTCCCTCCCCGGTGTCATATGACTCGATACCGTTACAATGTCTCGGGTGTGAATCGGGAGCAGGTGTGTTAAATTTGGTGTTATCTCTCTCATTCTCTCATACTGGTCACTGGAGATTCAACATGGCACCTCATGGCAAAGAATTCTCTGAGTGTATAAAAAAAAAATTGTTGCTCTATATAAAGATGGCCTATGCTATAACACGATTGCCAAGACCCTGAAACTTAGCTGCAGCACATTGGCCATGACCATACAGCGGTTTAAGAGGACAGGTTCCACTCAGAACAGGCCTCTCCATGGTTGACAAAAGAAGTTAAGTGCACGTGCTCAGCATCATATCCAAAGGTTGTCTTTGGGAAACAGATGTATGAGTGCTGCCAGCATTGCTGCAGAGGTTGAAAGGGTGAGGGTCAGCCTATCAGTGCTCAGACCATACGCCGCACACTGCATCAAATTGGTCGGCATGGCTGTTGTCCTAGAAGGAAGCCTCTTCTAAAGATTATGCAGAAGAAAGCCTGAAAGAAGTTTAAAGACCAGCAGTCTAAGGACATGGATTACTGGAACCATGTCCTGTGGTCTGATGAGACCAAAATAAACTTATTTGGTTTAGATGGTGTCAAGCGTGTGGCGGCAACCAGGTGAGTACAAAGACAAGTGTGTCTTGCCTACAGTCAAGCATGGTGGTGGGAGTGTCATGGTCTGGGGCTGCATGAGTGCTGCCGGCACTGGGGAGCTACAGTTCATTGAGGGAACCATGAATGCCAACATGTACTGTGACATACTGAAGCAGAAGCATGATCCCCTCCCTTCGGAGACTGGGCCGCAGGGCAGTATTCCAACATGATAACGACCCCTAACACACCTCCAAGGTGACCACTGCTTTGCTAAAGAAGCTGAGGGTAAAGGTGATGGACTGGCCAAGCATGTCTCCACACCTAAACCCTATTAAGCATCTGTGGGCATCATCAAACGGAAGGTAAAGGAGTGCAAGGACTCTAACATTCACCAGCTCTGTGATGTCATCATGAAGGAGTGGAAGAGGACTCCAGTGGCAACCTGTGAAGCTCTGGTGATCTCCATGCCCAAAAAGGTTAAGGCAGTGCTGGAAAATAATGGTGGCCACACAAAATATTGACACTTTGGGCCCAATTTGGACATTTTTACTTAGGACTGTACTCACTTTTGTTGCCAACAGTTTAGACTTTAATGGCTGTGTGATGAGTTATTTTGAGGGGACAACAAATTTACACTGTTTTACAAGCTGTAACTCACTACTTTACATTGTAGCAAAGTGTAATTTCTTCAGTGGCATCACATGAAAAGATATACAAAAATTTAAAGGATGTACTTACTTTTGCGAGATACTGCATGTATATCTTTTAAAGTGAGACTTATTTACAGTGAACAATAACCACACACCAACAGCAATAAACATGGGAATGCATAAAAATCTAGACTGAACAGCCAAAATGCAGAAATCAACAACTAATTAAATATACAAATATATATATATATATATATATATATATATATATATATATATATATACAGGAAATATACAGGGCAGGGAGAAAAGGAACAAAGCAACAGGGTACTGGATACAGGGCCAGATCAAGGGTAAATGGCAGCAGAGTCTGGCAGCAACACAGGGAACAAGGCAGGAGTAGCCAAAGCACTGAGGCAAGGAGCCATAGCAGAAGTGGAATTTAAGTACCCTCCCAGCAGGTGTGGCCAGGTGGTTGCTGGAACCTGTTGACTGCTGGGAGACACTGGAACTGCAGTAATCAGCCCAGAGCACCACAGTGCCACCAGCAGGCGAACTCCATCCTAACCACTCCTCCTCAAGGAGTGGCCTTCAGACACTGCATTGTGGTCCACCAACAGGGTCTGGAAGCCAACTGTGTACCCTGGGGTTTGGCTGGGCAGCAGCCTGGGAACCAGCATAGTTTGGTGGGGTGGCTGGCAGCAGATCACAAGCAGGCTTGGCAGAAGACAGCAGTTTACCAGCAGCAGGCTTGGCAGAGAACAGCAGGACACCAGCGGCAGGTTGAACCTCTTCGGCAAGCATAGACACAGGCGGAACCCCATCGGCAAGCACAGAGACAGGCTGAACCCCATCGGCAAGCATAGAGGCAGGCTGAGCTGAACCCCATCGACAAGCATATAGGCAGGCTGAACCCCATTGACAAGCATAGAGCTGTAACTCACTACTTTACATTGTAGCAAAGTGTAATTTCTTCAGTGGCGTCACATGAAAAGATATACAAAAATTTAAAGGATGTACTTACTTTTGCGAGATACTGCATGTATATCTTTTAAAGTGAGACTTATTTACAGTGAACAATAACCACACACCAACAGCAATAAACATGCTGGGAGGGTACTTAAAAGGGTACTTAAAAGGGTACTTAAATTCCACTTCTGCTATGGCAAAAAGGTTTTCTTAGTTTCTATCAGTAAATTTTGTAAATAAGTAATTTTTCTCCTTCACTGATGGGCGCTGATGAGGCGGCACTGATGGGCACTGATAGGCTGCACTGATGGGCACTGATGAGGTGGCGTTATGGGCACTGATGAAGTGGCACTTATGGGCACTGATTAGGTGGCACTGATGAGGAGGCACGAATATGGGCACACTTATGGGCACTGATAGGTAGCACTGATATGTGGCACTGATGAGCACTGATAGGCGTTACTGATGGGCACTGGGCACAGATAGGTGGCACTGGTGGGCACAGATAGGCAGCACTGTTGGGCACAAATAGGCAGCACTGGTGGGCACAGATAGGCGGCACTGATGGGCGGTGCTGATGGGTACTGATGGGCATTGATGGGTGGCATTGATGGGCAGCAGTGATGAGCATTGATGGGCAGCAGTGATGGGCATTGATGGGCAGCAGTGATAGCCAGCACTGACTGGCATCACTAATGGCCACTGATTGCTGGCACTTGTGGGCACTGATTTCTGGCACTTGTGGGCACAGATTGGTGGCAATTGGCAGTGGTGGGCAATCATTGCTGGCACTGGTGGGCACCTAATTGTAATCAGGGCACTGATGATCAGTGCCCTGATTACATACCTAGCTGTCCCCTGTGAGGAGATGCCGCTGATCGGCTCTCCTCTCCTCGCACTCTGTCAGTGTGAGGCGAGGAGTAGCGATTACCGGCATCTCCGTGTTTACATGTGACCGCTGTGATTGGACACAGCCGATCACATGGTTAAAGAGCTGCGGCTCTTTACACAGATCAGGGTCGCGCGGTGTCATAGCAACACGGTGCGGCCGCGATCGCAGCGCTGCGCGCCCCCAGAGGTGCCCGAGGGTGGTCGGTCTGGGACGTCGTCATATTACGTCTACCCAGAACGAGAGCTGCACCGCCAAGCCGCCATTTGACGGTGGGCGGGCGGCAAGCAGTTAAAGTGTGATTTATTTACAGTGAACAAAAACCACACACCAACAGCAATAAACATGAACACTTAAAAATCAAAACTGAACAAGCCAAATGCAGAAACCCAACAATTTAACTAAATGTACAAATATATATACACAGGAATATACAGAGCAGGGAGAAAACTGGGGAAGCAGAATGGAAACAAGACTGAGAAAGGAACAAGGTAACAAGGTACTGGATACAGGGCAAGATCAAGGGTATGGCAACGGAGTCTGGCAGCAACACAGGGAACAAGGCAGGAGTAGCCAAAACACTGAGCCAAAGCAGAAGTGGAATTTAAGTACCCTCACAGCAGATGAGGCCAGATGGAGCTAATTGCTGAAACCTGGTGACTGCTGGGAGACGCCTGCTAGTTGACACTGGAACTGCAGCAATTGACCCAGAGCACCACAGTACCACCAGTAGGCAAACTCGATTCTAACATAGGCTCTGTGATGTGTGCACCTCCAAAGCTTGTAAGTAGGTGCAGTCTACTATCTCTACTGCAGGTGGCACTCCTCCGCAGCAACACTGCACTTAGAGAAGAAGTCAAGAGGAAATTGCTTCCTCTATGGTTTCCTGGATCACTGGGGAAGGTATCCAATTGGATGCTGCCGCCCCATGTGACTTTAGCAGCCATCCTGGGTCACAGAGAGCCTTTTTAAGGCACTGCCTCCGGGGTTTGATGTGCATTTTGCGAGTTGGTACAGTAGGGATAGGTACCTCGCCTTGTAGGGACAGAAATGGCGGCAGGGAAAGGTTCCTGATGAGAAGGGAAAGCATAGGGTTCACAACTTCTCTGGACACAAACATCCGGGCTGCACTCTACCCCTCTCTACAGGTGCTGTCAGTTTGGCTGAATCCTGCTCTCTATATGCTGTTCATGCTGTTGGACCTGTGAGTATTCCCGGCTGGGCTGCCTTCCCACTGGGTTATCTCTGCATTCATTCAATACAAGTTCTTTCATTGCACCGGGACTGAGTGTATTATTGCTGCCGCACCACGCTTCATTCCACCTACAAGCTGCTGTACCTTGTCCCTACAGTCTGCATGGTGTCTACTTTTGGCACCTGTGCAGTGGAAGGACTGTATGTTTTCTATGTGTTAAAGGCAATCATTTTCGAAAAACTGTAGAAAAATTCCCACAATGTGGAAATTCTTTTTTTGGGTAGAGACTTTTGGCTTTCCAAGATGAGGCTGGAGCAAAGGGTAGTTTATGAGTGCAGGGCTAGATTTAATCCTAGCCAACCAACACAGGCTATTTCCTGGGGCAGTAGGGTAACCAGGGGTAGCATACAATAACCCATACACTGTTACTAGTAACTGCCAATAAAACATCTCTATGTGTAATTTATTTGGGTCCTCATTGCTGTCCCTGTAAAATGTTTGTTGGTAGCATAGAGTACTGTGTACACTATTCTGGGTCTATACAAAAAGAACTGGCCTGCTAGAGGAGTAGACCAAAATAAATCTCTCCCTAGTAGAGAGAATACATATACAGTGGGGACAGAAAGTATTCAGACCCCCTTAAATTTTTCACTCTTTGTTAAATTGCAGCCATTTGCTAAAAGTTCTTTTTTTTTCCTCATTAAGCACTTCTGCCCCGGAAGAATTTACCCCCTTCCTGACCAGAGCACTTTTTGCGATTCGGCACCGTGTCGCTTTAATTGACAATTGCACGGTCGTGCGACATAGCTCCCAAACAAAATTGACATTCTTTTTTTCCCCACAAATAGAGCTTTCTTTTGGTGGTATTTGATCGCCTCTGCTTTTTTTATTTTTTGCGCTATAAACAAAAAAATAGCAACAATTTTGAAAAAAATGCATAATTTTTTAATTTTGCTAAAATAAATATCCCCAAAAATATTAAAAAAACCTTTTTTTTCCTCAGTTTAGGCCGATATGTATTCTTCTACATATTTTTGGTAAAAAAAATCGCAATAGGCATTTATTGATTGGTTTGTGCAAAAGTTATAGCGTTTACAAAATAGGGGATAGTTTTATGGCATTTTTATTATTAATTTGTTTTTACTAGTAATGGCGGCGATCAGCGATTTTTATAGTGACTGCGACATTATGGTGGACACATCGGACATTTTTGACACATTTTTGGGACCATTGTCATTTATACAGCAATCAGTGCTGTACAAATGCACTGATTCCTGTGTAAATGACACTGGCAGTGAAGGGGTTAACCACTAGGGGGCAGTGTAAGGGTTAAGTATGTCCTGGGGAGTGTTTCTAACTGTGGGGGGGGTGGTGGATACGTGTGACACGTCACTGATCTCTGCTCCCGATCACAGGGAGCAGAGATCAGTGACACTGTCACTAGGCAAAACAGGGAGATGCTTGTTTCGCCGGCGGCGCGCATGCAATGGCACGGCGGCAAATTTAAAGGGACGTACGGGTACGCCTATTTGCCCAGCCATGCCATTCTGCCGACGTACATCGGCGTGCACTGGTCGGGAACCAGTTAATGTACACACAGCACCCCATATTGACAGAAAAACACAGAATTGTTGACATTTTTGCAGATTTATTAAAAAGAAAAACTGAAATATCACATGGTCCTAAGTATTCAGACCCTTTGCTGTGACACTCATATATTTATGTACATTTCTTCTGATCATCCTTGAGATGGTTCTACACCTTCATTTGAGTCCAGCTGTGTTTGATTATACTGATTGGACTTGATTAGGAAAGCCACACACCTGTCTATATAAGACCTTACAGCTCACAGTGCATGTCAGAGCAAATGAGAATCATGAGGTCAAAGGAACTGCCTGAAGAGCTCAGACAGAATTGTGGCAAGGCACAGATCTGGCCATGGTTACAAAAAAATTTCTGCTACACTTAAGGTTCCTAAGAGCACAGTGGCCTAAATAATCCTTAAATGGAAGACGTTTGGGAGGACCAGAACCCTTCCTAGAGCTGGCCGTCCGGCCAAACTGAGCTATCGGGGGAGAAGAGCCTTGGTGAGAGAGGTAAAGAAGAACCTGAAGATCACTGTGGCTGAGCTCCAGAGATGCAGTCGGGAGATGGGAAAAAGTTGTAGAAAGTCAACCATCATTGCAGCCCTCCACCAGTCGGGGCTTTATGGCGGAGTGGCCCGACGGAAGCCTCTCCTCAGTGCAAGACACATGAAAGCCTGCATGGAGTTTGCTAAAAAACACCTGAAGGATTCCAAGATGGTGAGAAATAAGATTCTCTGGTCTAATGAGACCAAGATAGAACTTTTTGGCCTTAATTCTAAGCGGTATGTGTGGAGAAAACCAGGCACTGCTCATCACCTATCCAATACAGTCCCAACAGTGATGCATGGCGGTAGCAGCATCATGCTGTGGGTGTGTTTTCAGCTGCAGGGACAGGGCGACTGGTTGCAATCGAGGGAAAGATGACCGTGGCCAAGTACAGGGATATCCTGGATGAAAACCTTCTCCAGAGTGCTCAGGACCTGAGACTGGGCCAAAGGTTTACCTTCCAAGAAGACAATGACCCTAAGCACACAGCTAAAATAATGAAGGAGTAGCTTCACAACAACTTCGTGACTGTTCTTGAATGGCCCAGCCAGAGCCCTGACTTAAAGCCAATTGAGCATCTATGGAGAGACCTAAAAATGGCTGTCCACCAACGTTTACCATCCAACCTGACAGAACTGAAGAGAATCTGCAAGGAGGAATGGCAGAGGATCCCCAAATCCAGGTGTGAAAAACTTGTTGCATCTTTCCCCAAAAGACTCATGGCTGTATTAGATCAAAAGGGTGCTTCTACTAAATACTGAGCAAAGAGTCTGAATACTTAGGACCATGTGATATTTCAGTTTTTCTTTTTTAATAAATCTGCAAAAATGTCAACAATTCTGTGTTTTTCTGTCAATATGGGGTGCTGTGTGTACATTATTGAGGAAAAAAATGAACTTAAATGATATTAGCAAATGGCTGTAATATGACAAAGAGTGAAAAATTTAAGGGGGTCTGAATACTTTCCGTCCCCACTGTATATGTTTAATAAGTATGATTCTGCTGTAATCGTTACAAAAAGTCTGGCTATCACTACAGCATTACATTCATTTACGCTCCAATTTCTTTGTCCATTATTAGACCATCCCTATTCCCTATGTTGTGCTAGTCAGTAGAGCATTCATGTGCTATACAAAGGAAAAAATGCTCAAGGGACTTTGCAAGACACAACCAGAGATATAAAATGTACATAATATATTATTTAAACATTAGACACGTACAAAATGTTTTGCTAAACATAATTTACAAGTATATTCACATGAATATCCATAACTACATAGATCATGATGAAGCTGATGATCCAGGAAGAAGATACTTATGTATCTGATCTCTACACATTTTGCGCAATAGCATGCACCTCCTCAGGAGAGATACATATAGATGTCTGAAATTAGAGACAATGTTGTTAAGAGAGAGAGGAAAAAAAAGGAGGGGGGAGGGAAGGGGAGGGGCAAAGGGGAAGGGGGAAGGGGGAAGGGAGGGAGAGCTCTAACTTACAATTGGGTACCAACATGATTAAGATCATCTTAATCATGTTTGGAGCTCTATAGGATCATTTTACCCAGTTGTAAGTTGGAGCTCTCCCTCCCTTCCCCTCCCCCCCCTTTTTTTTCTCTCTTTCTCTCTTGACAACATTGTCTCTAATTTCAGACATCCTGAGGAAGCGAGTGTTATCTCACGAAACGTGTAGAGATCAGATACATAAGTATCTACTTCCTTGATTCTCAGCTTTATCATGATCTATGTAATTATGGATGTTCGTGTGAAAATACTTGTATTTATGTTTAACAAAACCCATTTTTAAGTGTGTGTAAAATGTGTCTAAGGTTTAAATAATACATTTTGTACATTTTATATCTCTAGTTGTGTCTCGCAAAGTTCCTTGGGCATTTTTTCCTTTGTATTTACATTTATCAGAACTGAAGCACTCATGCCAGCTGAATCTTTGAACATTCATGTGCTATGCCTTTTGTCATGTGATAGTGCTGGAGTGATTAGAGAGGATGTTATTGTATGTCCCTGTTTGTACTGTATGTTAGAAGTCAAGGCTCTTTGACATCTATTGTAAATATTTTGCTTCTGGTGAACTGTTCCTATTACAGTTAATGGATAACTAAACTACTGTCAGATCCTAGTCATATAGATAATGTAATATTTTGGGACTAAATGTTTGCTTATGATGTGTCACTGGTAGGTAGCACAAGGTCCTTCTGAGGTAAAGGCCTCAGCAGTGTCTGATCTTCTCCAGTTCTGCTCATACGCATATTGTGCAGCAGATAGCACTTGCGACTGACCCTCAGAACTGCTTAGATTGTGGAAGCTAACAGTAAAGGCAAGGTCTGAACACTGAATTGTAGAGGAGATGAAGTCAGAATGTTAGGGCTTGCAGCACACAATTTGCAATTTTGAATTTAAGAATGCTTGATATTTTTTTGCACTACGTGTCTATAACTAGAAAAGAGCTTGGGCAACACTTCTGGAAACATTTGTCTGCTGCATACTTTCTCCTTGGGAGAGACTTCGATGATGCAAAAAAAACACCTACTGTAGCATCTTGTAGCTGATGTAGTGTCAGGGTCAAAGACCACAGTCAAATGTTAGTATGTTTTATGTAGCATTTAAAAAAGCTTTTTATTTAATGTCAGTGTGTTTTTAGGTAGAATAAAAAAACAAAAAAATAACAAAACAAAATGCACACTATTGTTTCTTAGCCCTATTATGGGTAAAACAGCAAATAATATACAGGTATATTGTATCACCATGAATGCCAGGAGTAGGAGAATTTATCTGGATTTTTTTGTGGTAAGTTATAGTAATGGCAAGAAATATACAGCTAGAGTTTAAAAAATAATTTTTTTTTGGGACTCCTTTGGGCTACTATTATGGGCTAGTTTTCCTTTGATAGTAAAAAAGTCAAAAGATTTCAGAGAAGCAAAATGTACAAGGAAAAGGCGCAAAAAAACTGGAAAATATCATGCAACATCACAGTAAACAGCAAACAATTTAAGAAACTACAATTTTAAAAGATACATGTGCAATGTAAAAGGAAAAAACAACATGAATAGTCCATTAAAGGTCCATGTAACAAGTCAATGTAAAAGGGGATAAATGTATAGTCCACAAGCAGGGCTGCCTTCCAGGAAACTGAAACCAAGCTCCAGAATCTATAGAAAAAACACAAGGAAGGGAGGCGCCTCTGGGTGTAGTATAAAAGACCGTTTTTAATTTTTAAAAGCAATATGCAAGCAACTCACATTTTAGTAGTGTAAACAAAGCATCTAGAAAGCCAGAGGAATGATCCATCATGGGACAGTTCATCCAGTGAGTCACAGTGGTGCTGGCAGGTTTGCGTGTAGCTCCTGGTATACCGCTAATGCCGGCCGCGGTGATGATGGAAATCCAGGTGAGACTTGGAACGCAGATGGAGGGCAAGCGCACAGGCTGTGACGTCAAAGTGCCGCGACGCGTTTCTTGAGCGTACGGGCTACGATATTCTGGTAGCCGCGCTCCTTCATCAAGCTATAGATAGATAGTGAGACTGGCAGTCCTCAAACTTCCGCAGGTTCTGCTTCAAACTGGCTTTGCTACTACACAAGGTATTCACTTGCAGCAAGTCTCTGAAAGCAATTTTTTTCACTGGACTTATTCCCACTTCACAGGGAATCTCCCTGTGAAGTGGGAATAAGTCCAGTGAAAAAAATTGCTTTCAGAGACTTGCTGCAAGTGAATACCTTGTGTATTTTTTTCACTGGACTTATTCCCACTTCACAGGGAATCTCCCTGTGAAGTGGGAATAAGTCCAGTGAAAAAAAATGCTTTCAGAGACTTGCTGCAAGTGAATACCTTGTGTAGTAGCAAAGCCCAGTTTGAAGCTGAACCTGCGGCAAGTTTGAGGACTGCCAGTCTCACTATCTATCTATAGCTTGATGAAGGAGCGCGGCTACCAGAATATCGTAGCCCGTACGCTCAAGAAACGTGTCGCGGCCCTTTGACGTCACAGCCTGTGCGCTTGCCCTACATCTGCGTTCCAAGTCTCACCTGGATTTCCATCATCACCGCGGCCGGCATTAGCGGTATACCAGGAGCTACACGCAGACCTGCCAGCACCACTGTGACTCACTGGATGAACTGCCCCATGATGGATCATTCCTCTGGCTTTCTAGATGCTTTGTTTACACTACTAAAATGTGAGTTGCTTGCATATTGCTTTTAAAAATTAAAAACGGTCTTTTATACTACACCCAGAGGCGCCTCCCTTCCTTGTGTTTTTTCAAAAGATTTCCATTAACATTTGACACTTATGCCGTGTACACACGATCGGAATTTCGGCCCGCAAAAGACCGATGAGAGTTTTTCGTCTGAAAATGCGACCGTGTGTATGCTCTATTGGTCTTTTGCTGGCGGAATTCCAGAAAGCAAATGATTGAGAGCATGCTCTGAATTTTTCGGTCGGGAAAAGTTCCTATCCGAAAATGCGATCGACTGTGGCAATTCCGACGCACAAAATCCCTACTCATGCTCGGAAACAATTCGACCCATGCTCGGAAGCATTGAACTTCATTTTCTCGGCTCGTCGTAGTGTTGTACATCACCGCGTTCTTGACGGTCATAATTTCAGTGAACTTTTGCGTGACTGTGTGTATGCAAGGCAAACTTGAGCGGAATCCCGTCGGAAAAGCCGTCATATCTTTTTCCGACGAGAAATCCGCTCGTGTGTACGTGGCATAAGTGAAGGTCCAATTTATCCGGAAAAAAACAAGGTATAATTTCTGGATGCACTAAGTGGTATTACTACGCACTCTGTACTACGTACGGTTTTGCTAATGAGTGCCAATGTTTTCAGGCACTAAAATTTGTTTTACATTTTGACATTAATGTATAACTAAAAGGAAAAAAAATATTTTTTTCAATTTGGATAGAGCGGAGAGGGATTAGCGCACTTGTCAGATTTTTATTTCTGTCTGTGCTCCGTTAGAGAAATTCACTCTCTCTATTTGTGCTGTTTACTGTTATTATCAAGTGTGAAAGCCAAAGAAAATCTCAAATTTTGGGTTGTCATCAGGGCAAGACTGGAGGGGAAATCTTCTATAGGGGACACTACTTCTGGTGTAGTGTCCCCTAGGGTGATTCCCTAACTTTGGAGGAATTTCCCCTCTCTACCTGTTTTGGCTATGGGACAGAAAGTGAAGGGAAAACTCTCCAATGGGGCACAGATGGCAAAACAAAAATCCCATACTCTATCTGAAATAAAAAAAAGTTTTAGCTCAACTTTAAGTGGTTAAAGTGTTTCCCTTCTTTTTTTTTTTAGTTCATATAAGAAATGGGGAAAACCCTGTAATTCTTTTTTGCATTTTTTTTTTTTAAGGGAGATTTATCTTCAATTCGTGTACAAGAGGTAAGTGGTAATCCCTCCAATGGGTGAGAAATTACTCTCTTAGGTCATCTGGATCCCTTACTATTTCACACTCTAGTGACTGAATATGCAATGGACCTCCCCTATAGAAGAAGACCAGGTTTCAACAGAACAAGGGCACCACTCAGCAGTGTCAGCATAATCCAATGGGGACTCCACTGTTATGTACATATCCTGTGATAAAGTAATCCTAATAAAGAAATATTATACTTTCTTATTGTCACTAAAAGTAGAGGTTAAAGGTTCCACACAAAATGTTCATGGAAAGGCCTTTTTTGTAGTTCCAACGATCCAGCAAAACATGCACAGAAGAATGGTATTCAACAGCTTTTTCCAATGCTACATAAACACATTTTTAAGGCAATGAGACTTTCAATCAATAGATACCCATGCTTATATTAGGTGGAGTAAGGAATTATATTGACACCTTTACATTGAGGATAAATTCAGCACTCCCAGTAAAGTTCCCCAACCTGAAAAAATACTATACCAAAACATAAGTCATACTATATGGTATGCTTGTGTAGGTTCTCATTTATCCAGTTCGCTTAACTACTACCTCTTTTGCTGACACTGTCTATTGGTACCACGAGGCAGCTGTAGAGCCCAGTGCCCCTTCGTATCAGACACTAGTGTTTTGTCTGTTTTTTTAACTAAAAAAACACAATAAAACAGACTCATAAAAAAAAAAAGAAATAAAAAATGCACACAAAAAAAACATTCATTGCTGATTCTTTAAAGGAGAAGTTTGGCCAAAGCTCTTTTGGCCATACTTCTCCTGTAGGTCACAGGAGTACATTTGGTTCTGCATTCCTATGACCAGATTCAGCCGACAGCTGTTGGCTGATGTTACAAAGCCGGTCCAGGTTCTGCAGGTATCCCGACAATAATTTTCAGTTACTCTCAGATACCAGACTGGCAGCTGGCTCTGCCTCTCAATGTGTCACTGAGAGCCTGAACCAGCCAATCCCATCCCTCCACAGTTCGGTGCTCCAGTGAGCAGAGCACTGACAGTCACTGCTCTGTGCTCAGAGCAGACCTGAGAACTGATCAGCAGTCTTTGTTCTCTAAGTTCTTGGTGTAGAGCTGGCAGGGGACAGCTGCAGCATCGGATCAATGCTGCATCTACATACCATAGGTGATTATGTATGTTTGTTATTTTTTAATCCGTTTGTACTTCTCTTTTAAGACATGAGGATCAGAGTTAAGGATGGTGCAAAAGATACCATCTTTTCAGTAAATTTAAATTCTACATGCTTAAATGAATGGTAAATGATAGTGTGATTATAACCGTTTTCACATGAAAGCCACCTATATTGTCACCCAAGGTGCTCTGCTGGTAAAGAATCCAGTGTCTCCTTCAATGAGATGTCTCCATTCTTTCAGGACTAAAATGATCGCCAACAGCTCTCTGTCACCAATCTCGTAATTGCACTCTGCCGGTGACAATTTCTTGGAAATGTAGCCACACGGATGCATAGCGCACTCAGAGTTAGGATGTTGAGACAGAAGGGCACCAACTCCAGTCTCAGAAGCATCAACTTATAGGTTAAAAGGCAACGTAGGATCAGGGTGTGCCAACACAGGAGCAGAAACAAAGGCAGCCTTGAGAACTCAAAGGCCTTAAAGGACTCTGGAGACCAAATCTGTGGGTTGCCGTCTTTCCTGGTCATATCAGTCAGGGGCTTGACCAGAGACGAAAAGTTCAGAATAAACTTCCGATAATAGTTGGCAAAGCCAAGAAAACGCTGCAGAGGACGTAAACCAACGGGCTGAAGTCACTGTAGGGCCACTGAAAGTTTCACTGGGTCCATCAAAAAACCAGCAGTGGAAATGACAATTGAATTTGCACTTTTCCAATTTACAATAGAGATTGTTCTCTCTTAGTTTCTGAAGCACACGACAGACATCTGTGTGGTGGCTCTCCAGGGACTTGGAAAATATGAGGATATCGTTGAGATAAACCACCACACATAACTGCAACAAATCTCGGAGGACATTGTTAATGAACTCCTGGAAAACCGCCGGAGCGTTACAAAGGCCAAAAGGCATTACGAGATACTTATAATGACCTGATCTGGTATTAAACGCAGTTTTCCACTCGTCGCCCTCCTTAATCCTGATGAGATTGTATGCCCCTCTCAAATCAAGCTTCGTGAAAACCGTTGCTCCCTTGAGGCGGTCAAATAACTCTGTAATCAACGGAATAGGGTAGGCATTCTTAATCGTGAAATGATTGAGACCCCTATAATCGATACAAGGTCTCAGTTCTTCTTCACAAAAAAGAAATCAGCACCAGCAGGAGATGAGGATTTGCGGATGAAACCTCGAGAAAGTGCGTCTGCAACATACTTCTCCATAGCCTTATCCTCCAACACTGACAAAGGGTAAACCCGGCCACGAGGGGGTATGGCACCAGGTTGCAGATCAATTGAGCAATCATACGACCGGTGTGGAGGCAAAGTACCGGCTTGACCTTTGTCAAAGCCATCGCTAAAATCACGGTACTCCTCCGGCAGGGAGGAGAGTGAAGAGGTGCAAGGACCTTGGCTACCTTCTCGAAGCATCTCTCATTGCACTGTGGCGACCAGGACAGAACCTCAGCACGGAGCCAATCAAAAGAAGGGTTGTGCCTCTGTAACCAAGGATAACCAATAACCAGCGGAAACTTAGGTGAGGAAATAACTTGGAATTGGATTATCTCATGGTGAAGGGCCCCACGGCCATGGACAACGGAACAATCTCCTGTCAAGAGCCTCAATGGCAAGTGGAGTGTCACGCAGCTGCAGTGGAATCGAGTGCTTTGATACAAAGGCAGCATCAATGAACAGGCCTGCAGCCCCAGAGTCGATTATAGCCTGTATCTCGACGGATGACTCAGCCCAAGACAGGGTAACCAAAACCAGGGGCTTATCTTTCTGGGAAACTGGAGACTAAGGTCTGTCCGTGACTTCACATACATTGTCTCTTGTATTGGCAAAGGTTCCTGGTTTCCTGTGTTCTTATTTTCAAGTTTCAGTGTTCTAAGTCTGACCCTGGCTTCTGACCCTGGCTCTGCACTATGGACTCCAACCAAGGTTATTACGGTTGAAAATTGAGAACAACAGGGTGCGGTCTTTTAAAAGTGGTGAGATCATCTACCTACTCAAGGCTCCATCTATAACCACTGAGAGTGGTGATTGCCTTTTTGACCCATCTGTTAGTTCAGGGGACCACTGACTGAGGTGAGCAGTTTGGCTAGCTGGTGGTGGAATCATGGATTGCATTGCACCTTATGAATATTTGTGAGCACCCTTACCACCGCAGAGGATACTACTTTTTGTTAATTTCTCTCTCCCTATTCTTTATATCAAAGGAGACTTTTAAAGATTTTATGCCATGAGCAATGTGTTAGTCTTCTGGTTGCAAATTTAGCGCTGCACTGTTATTTTATGTTGCTAGGCAGAACAGGGAAATGCCTTGTTTACATAAGCATCTCCCCGTTCTGCCTCTCCGTGTCATGATCGCGGGCCACCAGCGGACATTGAGTGTGAGCCGGTCGGCAAGTGGTTAATGATGGTTGTGTGCTGTATGTTCTGTAAATGTTCCTATTATCTGAGTTTGACTTGGAATATGTTTACTTGCTAAGAAATGTTCAGGCTAAATAGATTAGTATGGCTGGATTGTTATGTTTTTTGACCTTTCTAATCAAAAATATTATGAGATTGCACGTTATATCTTGTTCTAGAATTGTTATTCTATTTCTTTGTAATCAAGCCCTAAAATGTATTGTAATCCATCCTACTTTTATATTGTATAAAACAAAGGGCAATCACCCATATTAAACTGAGCATGTTTGTGATTTCATCTGGTGTGGGTGTCAATTTGCGTCTCCCGGGATCCCGGCGGTGGCAATCCAGCGGTCCGGTTCAAGTCCCCAACAGACGCCACACACCACTAGCTCAATAGGAAGAGAGAAATGTGAACAGCCTTAGCCTTGAACTCATCCTAAGCCACGCATCCCTGATGCATTTGCCCACCCACCGGAAGCCCCTGATTTGCGGGCTGAAATGCGTCAAAGGGCCTTGGCATAGAAGGAGTTCAAGACTGAGGCTGTTTACATTTCTTTCCACCCGTTGAGCTAGTGGTGTGTAGTGTCTCTCATTCCTTCATTGAACTTGCTTAAGAATATTGAATATTACAAACATTAAGTATGAATGAACTTAAAGCAGTATTAAACTCAAAACCGAAAATGTAATACAGGTATATTGCAGCTTACCAATCATTAGATGTGGTGGCTGCATCAGTTTTCTTTGTTAGGCTTTTTTCTCTATGTTTTCACCTGGTGATCTGGCCCACCACTCTGGATGAAGGCACACAGGAGCACCTTTGAGCAGCAGTATTGTCTGGGGGGAGGGTTAGATTTACAAGCAGTTTTAGATACACTCACAAGTTGAAACCAAACTACAGCTAACACTTCAGTTATTGCAAAACGTTTTTTTTTTTTGTAGCTGATCATTGTAAGCACCCCTACCAGTGGTAAATGGTTTGTCTCATCCCTGTAAACTGATACATCTGGAAGAAAGTTATTTATTTATTTATTTGAAGAAAAGACTTCCTGGCTGGATTATTTGATAAAAACTAAAGAGAAGGAAGCCTTCTAAAAACGAATGCAGCCGTCACATCTACAAATTGGTAAACTGCAATATTAAATGTTTCCTTTTGGGTTTAATACCACTTTAAGTGCATTATGCCCAAAATTCGCCAGCTTTCACACATAATTGAATAGTAGTTTTGGGTAAACTAACCCTTTAACACCAGTAATACAAAAAGTAGAATTATACTTTTGGAAATAAATATCAACCCTATATCCATCACATGATATTTAATATAAAACATAATCTTTTTATGCCTAATCACCTTATAATCACACTTTCTGTTTATCTTCAAATATCTGCAACATTTACCATAAACTAAATGAATTTCACCTGTTATACTGTTATTCAGTAAATGTAATCCCTTTGCAAAGAGTTCCTGAATATTGTAATACATAAAGAGAATTTAAGAGGCTAATCTAATGCTTATTTAATAGTATCAGCTGAGAAAATGTTAAGGGAATGTTCAATTTATTATTAAAAGTCCATTTTAATATGGTGCCAGCTGCTTTATTATAATCCCACTACACATTGTTTAAATGTTAGGCATATCTTGAAATATGCTTTAAATATTGTACTCTTTAAATGCTGACATTCAACAGGGCGATTACAATAATACTTATACAGATGCAATAAGAAATGAAACTGGACTCTCTAAAATCCAAGATCCTTATTTTGATTTAAGGGTTTAGTGACTAATATCCATAGCCTGTACAGAGTCTGTATATTAAACAGCATTTCCAGGGAAGTAATTCTTTCACTGAATGAATAAAAACATTCATTTTTTTAGAAGGCCTTTGCTATCGCAGACTGTTCTTTGATCCCTGCTATGATTAATGTGTGAAAATGTGCATACACCTGTTTTCCTATATTCAAGAGGGGATTGTAAGATGAACTCCACATGGGGATAAATGTTTCTCTTGAATCACAGCATGAGAGCATAGGCTTTTTGTGTGAATTTAAACAGGAACTGTAGTACAGTATGTGCATATTTTAGTGTCAAGTTAGCCTGAAAATCATTTTAATGTGGCTTACATAATTTATGCTATATTTGAACCATTATGGAAATGATCACCCCTGTAGACTTGCACTAATGCCGCGTACACACGAGCGGACTTTTCAGCATCAAACGTCCGACGGTCTTTCCGACGGACTTTCGACAGAGTTACGACAAACTTTCGAACGACTGGACTTGCCCACACAAGAACAGACTAAAGTCCGTTCGAAAGTCCGTTGCTTTGAATATGATGAAGTGACGAAGGGACTAGAATAAGGAAGTTCATAGCCAGTAGCCAGTAGCTGCCCTTGCGTCCTTTTTTGTCCGTCTGACTAGCATACAGACGAACGGATTTTCCGGCTGGACTCGAGTCCGTCACAAAGATTTGAAACATGTTCCAAATCTAAAGTCCGTCTGATTTTCAACAGAAAAAGTCAGCTGAAGGTCCGATGAAGCCCATCGGACCAGAACGGTCGGAAAGTCCGGTTGTGTGTACACGGCTTTAGAGAGAAGAACACTAAACCACAGTCTTCAAAACCACAACTACAAATGTTAAAGTCTGTTTGCACTGTGCTGTACCCTTTGGTGTGTTACTCAGCATGCAATGTGTCAAGGCAGACCAATAATGTTCTACCTGTGCTGTACCCTTTGGTGTGTTACTCAACATGCAATGTGTCAAGGAAGATCATTAATGGTCTTCCAACAAACTTCAATCATAAAAAAACTGGACTGGCTTTTTTTTCCTGCAAACCACAATTCAGGCTATTGTGGTACATTTAAATGCAAAGCTGTTGACACCTATTGCACTGTACATTGCAAGGCCATACTAATGAATAATACCACAACATACCACAGAGTCTGCCGTTCACTACCACGCATTGCAGTTTTTGCCTGTATTCATAAATGTCCAACAAAGATCAGTCCCTGCTGCAGCCTCTCACCTTTTGACTTGCTACACAGGTGGAATATTGCAATTTAATTACTGGGGGGAGAGGTGACTAGGGAAATGCTTCCACCTGCCTGCAACAGACCGATTACATTGTGCTGCAGATCTGTTCTCAAAGGAAAACAGCCAAGATTTCATTGCCTCTGTTGTGAAATTTGCAAATTAATTTCTTCGCAATGCCTATAAATACACAGGTGAATCTGAGTTTTTACTGCTTCCTCAGAATTTGTATATACTTTACTGTGCATGATCTGGGCATAGGTTCACTTTAAGGACTGATACTTTAAAGAGAAGTATGGGAATTCTTTTTTTTCCCCATAATCATACTTACCTAGGTGGATGCAGCATCTGTCCCCCTGCGCCTCTGCACTGAGAACCAAGCCATCGAACACCGCCGATGGCTCGGTTCTCTCAGCTCCCCGAGCGGAGAGCTGCTGACTGTCCTGCTCTGCTCCTCCACGCTCATTGGAGCGCTGAGCTGTGGAGGGGCGGGGAGCAGCCATCTCAGCCTCTCAACAGCTGGCTGAGAGGCTGAGACAGCCATCAGTCCAGGCATCTGGCAGATCCAGAATCCCAGAGTCGGGATGACGCGGTGCCTGGACTGATTCCAGCGACGTCAGCAGAGAGCGGACTTCAGACCACTCTCTGCTGAAAATGAATCACAGGAGTGCAAAACGATTTGAACTCCTGGGACCCTTAGGAGAAGCCCTGCCAAACAAGCTCAGGCTGGACTTCTTCTTTAAAGATAAGAGGTAGAGTTTTTGCTTTAAATATGCTGTTGTTGAATTTTGTGAAATGAAGGGTCCCCTTTAACATATCTCATAAATATCTTAAAACTTGAAGGTATGGTCTGTCTGCTGATTCCTTCTTTTGCAACTCAATTAATCAGGGCTGTAGCTTAATCTGGATTGTAGACATTTTCAGTGCCCTTATAATTTACAAGGCTCAGAAGCTTAATTTTAAGTAAGTTATATTAAAAAATTATGGTAGTATTCTGAGAAGGAGGGCATTCTGGTAAGGACATTTGCTCTAAAAATGATGTTGTTGTATCTTTTAGTATTTTTTTAAGCTATAATATCTATACAAGATACATACTGTATACCAGTATCACTTTCATTATAATAAGATATACTTCTCTTGTTTGTCTAGCTATTAATAGCACTTGCTTTATTAGTCTGAGGTGCCTGAGTCCAAACAGGATACAGCATCCTGATCATTTATTCAACATATAATTACCTTGCTTATTAACAGTCAACTCCCTTAGGATTGTGTTCTAGAAATTCTGTTGACAATTTTGAGTTGACTGTCAAGTTAAAGTACCAATAAAATTATTTTAGACAAATAAATAAGCAGTAATATTTATTCCTGGCCGTGTAAAGTATAATTAACACATCACCAAACTGTTTGTCCATACACAAGAGCATATGTGTCAGGGATCTCGTAGAGCAAATACTCAATCCAGTGCAATAGGTGCTCATTCTCATGCGCACGTGCAGAATTGTGAGTATAGAAGCCTAACTAAATGCGCAAGGAGAAGAATGCGCATGTGCATTGGTGAATACATGTGTGATCGTGTGCACATGCCCAGAGGTCTTGATGCCCAGGGGCATATTTAAACCCAGAGCCTGCCTGACCTCAATGCTGGATTGTCTTCAGCTTTGGTTCTTGTATTCCTAGTTCCTGAAAGTCTGATAACCTTGTCCCTGATCTGGCTACGTCTGACATCTCTCTTGGATTGCTCTTGCCTGTTATGTCTGCTGCTCGCTTGTGTTACGAAGGCTCTGGGCCTATTTAAACCCAGAGCCTGTCTGGTCTCAGTGCTGGATCGTCTTCAGCTCTGGTTCCTGACGGTCTGCTTACCTTGTTCCTGACCCGGCTATGTCCAACATCTCTCTTGGATTGCCTCTGCCTGTTATGTCTGCTGCTCGCTTGTGTTCGCGACTTCTGACCAGGATTCCACTTCCTGACTTAGTACCTCACTGCCAGCACATTACTGACTCCTGCCTGTTCCTGACCTTGAAATTAATCCTGACCCTGCACCTGTTTGCCTGGCTGCTGCTGAACAAGGCTTGTGACTGGACTCCATACTCCCACTAGAAGGATTCCTGCATCTCCAAGCTTCAATTCACTACTCCAGCTTCCTGACATCTGCGCCCTTCCACTGCCCTAGCAGTCCCTGTCTCCACTACCAGGGGTGTTTGAATGGGAATTGCACAAGAGGCCACCCTCATCATCTCGGTCTACACAGTCAGGCACGTGACAATATGGCTGGAGCACAGTAGGCTACAGATAAGCAGAATCAGATTTGCTAGTCTGTGCTTTTATCCAAAATTATTCAGTGCCCTACCATCAGGAAGAGGACACACAACCTGCACTATTGTTATGTCTCTCAAAACTTAAAGACCAATCCTGGTTTTGGGATCCCCTTTCATTGGAGAATCATTAAAAAAATATCTCTATACTTACCTTTTTAGGGGTCTTTTGTCGGGTTGCTTTATATGACAAGCCCTCTTCTTTCTTCACTGGTGGGTGGAACTTAAAGGCTGCAGAAATCAGGACTGCTTAATGATGTTGTGCCACTTGCTATAGCATTTTCTTGAAGGATCAGGGCATTGGGGGGGCCTCTGATGCTCTTGGTAAATAGGAAGTGAGTTGAATGGGTTAAAGCCCCACCCCCCCAAATCCTAACGAGACCCTTATTCTTTATAAGGATCTGGTATAATATGAATTTGAAGGGGGAACCCCAATCAAAAAAAATTATATGGGGGTTTGCACCAAAATCAATAACCTTATACAGGCTTGCAGCTTGGTTGGCCTACAAAGGGGTGGGCAGCAAGTTTGTGACTTCCCTGAACCATATCAGCCCATATGCCCACAACATGGGGAGCGTATAAAAGCCCCATACCCACATCCCTGGCCCAGGTAATATGAGAGTCTGCAAGTGGTGATTGGGGTGACTTATCGGAATCTGAAAGCCCCCTTCTAAAATGAGCGGTCATCATCAATCACAATGAATGATGTCATGCTCACAAAAATTTGCCATTGACCCAAACACGATGACCTGCATATGACGATCCAGTTCCCAACAGGTACACCATGAAGGGCAGCTCCTCAGCTGGCTGCTGATTGTCAACAAGTTGGCTTGTGATGCTGGTAGAGTTCATGACCACATTTGGTCTACGATGTCACCTGGGATATCTGCTGGCTTGCTTACTATGTGAAACAAGCTGGCAGATGGGCCAAGAAGTCGTTTATTTAGTGATAGTAGTACTTCCAATAAATGATTAAATTCCAGCAGCAGCAGCCAGAGGTTCGGTGGGCAAACATGCCAACTTAGGCCATTTAGTCTGCCCATTTGGCAAACCTGCAAAAGCTAGAATTTGGATTGAACTCTCCAAGGACCCAAACCCAAAGCTCATCTCCGCCACAGGTTTCTTTCGAGCAGTTCTTTCCTTTAGTTAAAGTGGGAATAACCACATATGATTATATTTATTAACAATATATTCTACTAAATTGTAGAAGGGCTCATTTTTGATAATTTTATTTAGTTTTATTTTTTTAGTTGCTTCTAACTTGGGGCCAGATTCTGAAAAAGATTCAGAGTGATTAACACTTCTGATAAGCAAGCCTAACTTCACTATTGCAATGTGTGACAGTATATTTACTAACTCAAGTCAAGTTTCAGCTCATTAGCCTAAAATAAGTGCTGTGCACGTTAACTACCTAGTGCTTACTAAATATAATTGGTATTACTAATCCTCCTGACACATTAATACTCCTTAATAGTGGGATGACATAAAACTTGTCACACCTTTCTCACTGTTAGCAACAAATTATTGCTTTAGCAAACAAGAGGTCAATAAGTATTAGATGAATTAGTCAGCCTCCTGTAGATCTGGTCGCGCTTCAGTGGTAGGAAAACAATATCATTTTACAATACAGAAAATAAATGCACAGAAGTATAAATATATTTCTACTTTCACTGTGAGCTGTAATAAAGCTTTCACTTTGCTGGTTGTGGCTCAGTTCCAATATATATACAGTAGGTACATATTGTGAAACACTGGTTGGCAGAATTGTGGATGGTGTCACCTAGGTTCCTCACCTACGAATAGTGAGTTGTTTCCAAGGTGCATGTCTGTGTAGCCAAGTGCCCACCAGCTGTTTGAATCCTCCTCCTGCTCACCCCCTCCTGCCTCTTTACTGTTACCTGAGCAGAGCGCCAGGTGTGTGCCCTTCAGCATGCTCTTGCCCCTAACTTCTTTGATACCTATCACCCCCGATACCCGCTGCCACTGCATCGAGGATCGGAGCAGGCTGTGTGTTTGATCCCCTCCTCGCTCCTGCTTTCCCCCTCCCTTCTGGCAGCAGCCAGTCGATGGAGAGGACTTGCTGTGCAGCACTGAAGATCATGGGAGATGTAGTCCAAAAAAGAGCGCTGTGTAATGGAGGCTATGGGCTGCAGACTACAATTCACACAAATCCATGCACTTAGAGGAGGGCAGCAGAGTAGGATTTGTTTCTCCGGCATTCTGAGAGAGGGGAGCTTTATGTGCGGAGAGCGGAGAGTGTGCAGATCAGCTACCATGTCCTGTGGCTACAAAAGGGGATCGGAGGCCAGAGAGAGATAGACTTGCAGACAGGCTGACAGGCCGGGCCTACAAGGGCAGCTAGGTTGTTTTTTATGTCCTCCATGTTTCCCATTAACTCATTGGGTGCCAAGTGTGGGTCACATGAGAGGCCTGCTCCACGTGGGTTCCTCTGGGCTACATTAGGCACTTTTACACTTTTAGGGTCACTTTACTACACACATGGGGAAACTTTGCTTTTTGTCATCTTCATCAATGCCCTGGGACAAGTTTGAAGACACCGTGGGGGAATAACTGACTTTAAGGCGGGTCTCTCCCTGTCAGGAAAAGCCCTCTTGCAAATATCCCAGCAAACTAAAGTTTAAAGGAATGCCTGTGCACAGAAGCGCCATCCGGCGCTCGTGCGCGCGCAATAGCGCCAATTGCGCTAACGTGCGTACGCGCATGCGCAATAGTGCCACTAGCGCGAACGTGCGTACGCGCATGCGCAATAGCGCCAATAGCGGCGCCCTGTGACAGCACTTGGCGCCAAAGGGGCTATTTAAAGAGGACTGTTCCACTGCTGCCTTGCTGTCTGGTCTACAGCGTTCCTGAAGACCCCTTGTGTCCTGTTACTTGCATTTGCTACCTGATACCTGTTGGACTGTTCCTGACTACTCTGTTTGCTGCCTGCCCTGATCCCGGCTTTTGGACTTTGACTACTCTGTTTCTGCCTGCCCTGATTCCGGCTTTGGACTTTGACTATTCTCCCGGATTTACCTTCTGTACCTGATCTGCCCGTCTGTGTTTGACCCGGCTTGCCTGCACCCTGCTGTCTACATCCTGCTGCTGGACTACAAGACACCTCCCTGCTGTCTGCATCCTGCTGCTGGACTACAAGACACCTCCCTGCTGTCTGCATCCTGCTGCTGGACTACAAGACACCTCCCAGCTGTCTACATCCTGCTGCTGGACTACAAGACACCTCCCTGCTGTCCACATCCTGCTGCCGGACTACAGGACACCTCCCAGCTGACTACCTGATTCAGCTCTCTGCTTCAGCCTTCCAGTCAGGCACTTGTGCCCCTTCGCACTCCCGAGCCCCTGTCATCACTACCAGGGGTTCCCGAGTCGGAGGTATACGAGAGGCCGTTCCCTGCATTCCGGGCTCTACCTACCAGGTACGTGACAGTACCAGACAGCCATGTCCGAGCCCGCGCAGGGGACGTCGCCCATGGAGGACTTATGCCGTCATCTAGCCGGACTTACACAAGCTGTCAAAGACTTACAAGACGGTTATAAGCAACTAGAGGAGCGTGTCCAAGTTCTCTCTAATCCAGCTCTGGGTCCATCTACTGATCCCTCTGTGGTCATGCTGCCGCCTGAACCCAAAGTACCTACACCAGAAAGGTTTTCTGGGGACCGCAGCAAGTTTAGAGCATTTCGTAATGCCTGTGAACTCTTCTTTGCATTACAACCCAGGACTTTTTCTTTGGAAACCACTAAAGTAGGGTTTGTCATCTCCCTCCTACTAGGCGAACCTCAGGCATGGGCCCATCGACTTCTGGAGCAGAAGAACAATTGCCTCGACCACTTGGGAACCTTCTTCCAAGCCATGGCGCTCTTGTATGAAGACCCACAACAGGCAGCCACCGCAGAAGCAGCACTGTTTTCACTTCAGCAGGGCCGTAGGGCGGCGGAGGACTATGCCTCTGAATTCCGACGTTGGAGTTCCGACACAAACTGGAACGACGCCGCCCTACGCTACCAGTTTTGCATGGGACTTTCTGAACCATTAAAAGATGAATTAGCCCGGGTAGGCATTCCTGCCACACTTGAAGACCTTATCAACCTGTCAATTCAAATTGATAGACGTTTAAGAGAACGCAGGGCTGAACGCGCAACTGGTCCCTCTCACCCAGTGTGGATGTTACCACGTGTACCTAACCCTCCTGCACACTCCTCTACCGATACTTCTGAACCGATGCAACTCGGCCTGATCCGTCCTTCTCTCACCCCTGAAGAAAGACAGCGCCGGCGGGCTAACAACCTCTGCCTGTATTGCGGGGAATCTGGACATTACGTGAGGACTTGTCCGGCAAAGACCTGTAAGCATACTACCCTCTATTCAACTTCCTTATCTGCTATGTTTAACAATGCCACTCACCTGGCTGTTCCCATTTCTCTGCAGCTTCCAGGAGGGAACATCCGGGCAACCGCTATAATTGATTCCGGGGCCTGTAGCGGATTTATGGACTTATCATTTGCTCACAAGTTCCAGATTCCCCTACGACCCAGAGCACAGGGACTGTCTGTACACCTGGCCGACGGATCGGCCATCAAATCTGGGCCCGTAACACAAGAGACAGTTCCTCTAGACACCATCATTTCCGGCAACCACCGAGAAGTACTCCGCCTGGACATCATTGAGTCACCCCTGTTTCCCATCATACTGGGTATGCCCTGGCTCAAAGCTCATAACCCACAAATTGACTGGTCTACTGGAAACATCAGCTTTTCCTCTCCTTACTGCCGTCAACATTGTCTACAAGGATTTACTACTGCTCCATCTCCCCTACTTTGTCTTGAAACCGATGTGGAAAACTGCCAAACCGTTCCAGAAGCATACCATGACTTCCTGGATGTGTTCAGTCAGAAAAGGGCAGAAACACTTCCCCCACATAGACCCTATGACTGCCCAATCGAACTTCTTCCCGGGGCAGAGGTCCCCTTTGGGCGAATCTTTCCCTTAACCGAGATGGAGCTTGCCACACTTAAGAAATACATCGATGAGAATCTGGAAAAGGGGTTCATACGGCCTTCCACTTCACCAGCTGGGGCAGGAATCTTCTTTGTGGAGAAAAAGGACCATTCCCTACGCCCTTGCGCAGACTACCGGGATCTTAATAAGATTACAATCAAAAACCGGTACCCTTTACCCTTGGTACCCGAACTATTCCAGAGGTTGGGAAGTGCAGCCGTATTCACCAAACTTGATCTTCGGGGAGCATACAACTTAGTCCGGATCCGAAGCGGGGACGAATGGAAGACTGCCTTCCGCACCCGCTTCGGACACTTTGAATATCTGGTGATGCCTTTTGGGTTATGCAATGCTCCCGCCACTTTCCAGCACTTCGTGAATGACATTTTCAGAGACTATCTTGACCTGTTCGTCATAGTATATCTGGACGATATCCTGATCTTTTCCTCTTCTCTGCCTGTCCACCAAGAGCATGTCAAGAAAGTTCTAGCCCGGCTCCGCCAACATGGCCTATACGCCAAACCCGAAAAGTGTGAATTCGAACGCCAAAGCATTCAGTTTCTGGGTCTAATTATTTCCATAGATGGCATCAAGATGGACCCGCAGAAGGTCTCTGCCATCTTGGAATGGCCAGCTCCGACAGACAAGAAGGGAATACAGCGCTTTGTGGGATTTGCAAATTTTTACCGTAAATTCATTAAGGGATTCTCTTCCATCATCGCTCCCATCACAAAACTGACTCGTCAAGGCACCCGGTTCCAATGGTCTCCTGAAGCTCAAGCTGCTTTTACTTCCCTGAAAGACCAATTCATGTCGGCCTCTGTCCTGAAGCACCCCGATCCGGCCTTACCCTACATATTGGAAGTAGATGCCTCCGAGATAGCGGTGGGAGCAGTACTCTCGCAGAGACAGGGCCCCAAGGCCTTATTGCACCCAGTGGCATTCTTCTCCCGCAGGTTAACAGAACCCGAAAGAAATTACGATGTTGGGGACAGGGAGCTACTAGCAATCAAGGCCGCACTTGAGGAGTGGCGCTACCTCCTGGAGGGAGCGGCTCATCCTATTCTTGTATACACCGATCATAAGAACCTGGAATACCTGAAAGTTGCCAAAAGGTTGAAACCACGCCAGGCCAGGTGGGCACTTTTCTTCACCAGGTTCACTTTCCACATCACTTACAGACCAGGATCAAAAAATACCAAACCTGATGCCCTGTCCCGGATGTTCAGTGAACCTGAAGTTCCTCCTTCTCCAGACACCATCCTTGCTCCTGGTAATTTTCTGATGCTCCAAGGAGACTTGCTGTCTCAAATTAGACAGGCGTCTTCAGCAACTCCCCTTCCAGCAGATGTCACCCTAGAGTCCAGAGATGAATTACTATGGTACAAGGATAAAATCTTTGTACCCCAACAAACACGGGTTGCTGTTCTTAAATCTTGCCATGATCACAAATTAGCTGGCCACTTCGGGATACACAAGACCTCCGAACTGCTCCAACGCACATTTTGGTGGCCTCAGCTAGGGGAGGATTGTAAACTCTACGTGGAATCATGCACTACCTGCATCCAAAACAAAGGCAGCAAGACCAGGACGTGGGGGTTGCTAAGGCCTCTTCCTGTTCCAGAAAGACCATGGAGGATGATCTCCATGGATTTTATCGTTGAATTACCACCATCTGAAGGCTACACCACTATTTTCGTAGTGGTCGACAGACTTTCCAAGATGAGCCACTTCTTACCCATGAAAGGTACCCCCTCTGCTTCAGAGACTGCAAGAGTTTTTATTAAAGAAATCGTAAGGCTCCATGGCATACCAGCAAACATTGTGTCTGATCGAGGGGTACAATTTACCTCCAAGTTCTGGAAAGCTCTATGTGGATCTCTAGAAATTGACCTCTCCTACTCTTCTGCTTACCATCCTCAGACTAATGGTCAGACTGAACGAACTAACCAGACTTTGGAGCAATACTTACGGTGCTATTCCTGTTTTTCACAAGATGACTGGGTTTCTCTATTACCTCTGGCTGAATTCGCCTACAATAACTCTGTTCACTCTGCAATTAATCAGTCTCCATTTTTTGCAAATTATGGTTTTCATCCTTTATTTTTGTCCAACAATGTTCCGGAATGTTCGGTGCCAGCTGTCCAGGAAACCTTGAGTTTTTTCAGTACTAACAACAAGCTACTCCAAGAGACCATGTCAAAGACCCAGGAACGGAACAAGGCGACTTTTGATAAGAAGAGGAGAGGGGAGCTTAATCTGAAGATAGGGGATCATGTCTGGCTGTCTACCTTGAATCTGAAGTTGGCTTGCCCTTCCAGGAAATTGGGCCCTAAGTTTGTGGGTCCCTTCCCAGTGATAAGGAAGATCAACGATGTGGCCTACGAATTAAAATTACCGGAGTCATTTCATATCCATCCAGTCTTTCATGTGGCCCTTCTTAAACCTTCAGTCCCGGATCCTTTCCTTCACCGAAACACTGGTCCTCCTGAACCTGTACTCATTGACGGTGAGCAGGAATTTGAAGTGGAATCAATCATAAATTGCCGGAAAAGACGCAACCAGATTCAATATCTGGTCAAATGGAAAGGGTATGGGCCTGAGGATAACTCTTGGGAACCAGAGACTAACATCCATGCCAAAAGATTAATTCTAGCCTTTAAGAGAGCTCATCCTAGTAAAATGGCCCAGTTGGGCATCCGAAGGCTGCCCATTGGAGGGGGGCAATGTCAGGAAAAGCCCTCTTGCAAATATCCCAGCAAACTAAAGTTTAAAGGAATGCCTGTGCACAGAAGCGACATCCGGCGCGCAATAGTGCCAATTGCGCTACCGTGCGTACGCGCATGCGCAATAGTGCCACTAGCGCAAACGTGCGTACGTGCATGCGCAATAGCGCCAATAGCCTGTGACAGCACTTGGCGCCAAAGGGGCTATTTAAAGAGGACTGTTCCACTGCTGCCTTGCTGTCTGGTCTACAGCGTTCCTGAAGACCCCTTGTGTCCTGTTACTTGCATTTGCTACCTGATACCTGTTGGACTGTTCCTGACTACTCTGTTTGCTGCCTGCCCTGATCCCGGCTTTTGGACTTTGACTACTCTGTTTCTGCCTGCCCTGATTCCGGCTTTGGACTTTGACTATTCTCCCGGATTTACCTTCTGTACCTGATCTGCCCGTCTGTGTTTGACCCGGCTTGCCTGCACCCTGCTGTCTACATCCTGCTGCTGGACTACAAGACACCTCCCTGCTGTCTGCATCCTGCTGCTGGACTACAAGACACCTCCCTGCTGTCTGCATCCTGCTGCTGGACTACAAGACACCTCCCAGCTGTCTACATCCTGCTGCTGGACTACAAGACACCTCCCTGCTGTCCACATCCTGCTGCCGGACTACAGGACACCTCCCAGCTGACTACCTGATTCAGCTCTCTGCTCCAGCCTTCCAGTCAGGCACTTGTGCCCCTTCGCACTCCCGAGCCCCTGTCATCACTTCCAGGGGTTCCCAAGTCGGAGGTATACGAGAGGCCGTTCCCTGCATTCCGGGCTCTACCTACCAGGTACGTGACACTCCCTTTCAGATGAACGCACACCATATACACTTGCACTGCAACTGTTCTTCAGTTAACTCTCAGTTCCCCGTGACAATGTACACCTTCTCAGTAATGAGCATTAAGGAGGGACATGCTGAGCTCTGTCCACATCCACCTGTCCAGCGTTTTCCACTACTGCTTCCCGGTAGCAGAGTGGGCCCCACTGTGCACTTTGCTTGGGCTCCACACATGTACTTAACTTTTCTCTTGAACTTCTATATTTCTGTACAGGAGGGGAACCTCTGTGGTGCGAATCCACTCCCGTTGCCATTGGAGAAAGACTGCTGGCAGAAGGAGTGCCAAAAACATCTCCCTCACTGCAAGAGGCCGTTCCACCTATAACAGGTACATACTATTGACAGGCTGCTGTAAAACTTCTGTTACTCTAAGTAACCACTGGTGTCTTCACGCTACTCTGCTCCACAATAATGTCTTCATACCTCAATGTGCTCAAGACCCACTTGGTGATTGTGTGCATGCCGGTTGCTTATGCTACACATTTTGTAACTTCAGACCAGGCAAGGACAAAGTTTCAAGAAAGGTGCAAGTAGACATTTCACAGTCCAACAGACAAAGACATTATTATTTCCTATTTCCTAACTTTAACTGTAGGCTGGAGTGATGCCCCGATATACCTGCAAAAGTGTAGTTCAGCAATTAAAGGCCTTTCAGAGGCATTCTTATGTAGATGTAAGTCCTTTACAGGCACAGTGCTGGTGTCTTCAGGGTAAACCCCAAGTTCAGATGTAGTTCAGATGTCTACATCCTGCTGATTATAGATGGCCTCCTTCTGCTCTGCATGGGTATCATACTCCATCTCTCTTTCTCCCCTCAGCCCTCACCTCTCCTCTCGAGCCCTCCAAGGGTTCTCTTCTACCGAAACACTGTCCCATATTTATATATCACGGGATAAGTGGGCTAGATCCATAGAAGTAACCGCCAAAACCAAAGAAACCAGAAAGGCATTAACTCCTACCCTGCTAGCTGGGACAACACCTAACTGACTTAACAGACTGGCTTACAGACTAAACCACTGAAAAGCTCTTGCTGTGAGGGAGACCAGAGTTCTTAGTTTTGGGGTGCTGACAGACAGAGCCACCTGGGTGCAGAGCAGAGAGTGGACTAATCACTGTATGCCCGAATGATGAGCGGCAGTATTGCGGGGACTGGGGAGCTGCTGCTGTGTGGATTTACTAACCGCTGCTGAAGAGACTGAGCCCTTTAGGAACTGACCATACAGCTATCTAGTACTTATTGCTGCCTGCAGGCTTGACTGGGACTTTTCTTGTGTGCACCTACGGTACAACTGGGCCCCCACTGCTAGTTGGTTGAGGCACTAGGAGTAAAGATTGCCTCTTTGCAGTTGCTGCACAGATACCTTTACAGTTTGCTTATGCTAAGAGGTACCTCACAGGGGACATTGCACCATATCCTAGCCATTTTCCTAGAGTGTATTCTAGACTAATTATAGTAGTATTATTTACATTGTAATTAAAGTAGAACCATAGGTAAACCTTTTTTTTTCCATTTTGGATAGATTAAGGGAGGGTCATGACCTCTGTCAATTTATTTTTTGCCATCTGTGTCCCATTGTCAGGGCACCAACAGCAGGAGAAGGACTCTAGTACCCAGCGTCCATCAGGGCACCAACAGCAAGAGAAGGACTCTACAACCCAGCGTCAGTCAGGGCACCAATGGCAGGAGTAGGACTCTAGGACCCAGCTTCTCCACCAGCACTTCACATGGACCTTTATAAGGAAGCTTGTCAGTGGTTGAAGTTGCTGATGGATTTTAAGCTTCTTGTGTTCCCGTTTCCTTGCTTAAGTTAAAACTGATCTATATAGTTGTATATAAAATGCACTTTTTAGCTTTCAAAAAGTGTTTCTCAGTGCTAAACTTTTCATCCAATTTCTAAATTGCTGCTATTGTAAATTTTAAAAGCCAATAAAAAAGAATAATAGTGGTGCCAAAAAAAAGCACTTGTGGGTTTAGCTAATATTTTTTTTGTATAATTCTCCATTAAGGGGGGGTGTCCTATGCCTACATACTTTTGCTAATAGGTGTCCCTTGTTCCCATCTTAAAAGTTGGGAGGTATGTTATAACCATAGAGTTCTTGATTACAAAGGGATTCTTCCTGTTAAGAGGTTATTTCCTGCCCTTGCTTAAAAGGTCAAGAAGTTCCTCAAGGCTATATAGGTGTATGTCTTACAGGAAGTGGGAGCGAGAGAGGCCAGGCACATGCTCTGCAAGCCAGAATGTGCTGGAGGCTGATTTTGTGTTGTATTTATCCATCTAGGCTAAAAAGAGACAATAGCAAGTGTTACTGCACTGTGTAGCTCACTGTTTGTTATATTACTGTCACAACTGCGTGTGAATGAGAGATTTCTAATATTGTCTGATTTACTAACTTTCTATTTGCACACTGGAATATACTTGGGCTATTCTCAAGTGTATGAGAGCAAAGCTCAATTGATTATAACCTATGAAGTCACTGGTTTGTGTTGAAGTGTATATCTGCCACTTCATTATTTAAAGCAACAGTGTCCAGTAAACAGCTTAGGGTAGCTTCAGGATAGGCTTCCGATGGCCATTTAGATAGGTAGTGGTCCGGTCACATTGATAGCCTATAGTCAGAAGGTGAGGGACCAAGAGATAGGCTAGATAGGCCTGATTTGCCTGGCAGGTGGTGTGTTCCAGAATTGTTTGCCATCGTTGTGTTCATTTGTACAAGCGTCCCCAGGAAGCCACCGCTCCACAGACGCATCAGCGTTTGTCCTCTCAAGCCAGATTGTGTTATGTTTTGCAAGTCAGCTCATCAGGGGCCCCTGCAATTGAATTGTGCCACAGTGCCTAATTTGAGGTATTGGTGTTAAAGGCCTTTAGTTATATATCCAGATATATAGATACATATATACACTGTTCTTCTAAGACATAAGTACTTTCTTCTTGTTATTGCTTTGGTTATATGTAATGCCATCACTTTATCATATATAAAGTTACACTAATCACCTGCTGGTATGTCTGCATATCTTTACTCCTAGAAATCTTTGCTGGGTGTATTAGTACTACTGCTGTCAGTTATTTTGGGCGAGTTATTAGTTATTGTCCTAGAAAGGGATCATCTCTGCATAAGCTGGAGCCCTGTTCTAGGTGGAGGCCCTGCCAATTATATACAGTATCTCACAAAAGTGAGTACACTCCTCACATTTTTGTAAATATTTTGTTATATATTTTCATGTGACAACACTGAAGAAATGACACTTGGCTACAATGTAAAGTAGTGAGTGTACAGCTTGTATAACAGTGTAAATTTGCTGTCCCCTCAAAATAGAGCCCAATTATCCATTTTCCCTCCCCGGTGTAATGTGACTCGTTAGTGTTACATGGTCTCAGGTGTGAATGGGGAGCAGTTGTGTTAAATTTGGTGTTATTGCTCTCACTCTCTTACTGGTCACTGGAAGTTTAACATGGCACCTCATGGCAAAGAACTCTCCGAGGTTCTGAAGAAAACAATTGTTGCTCTACATAAAGATGGCCTCGGCTATAAGAAGATTGCCAAGACCCTATAAGATAAAAAAAGATATAATAAAATATTTACAAAAATGTGAGGGGTGTACTCACTTTTGTGGGATACTGTATATTCATAGTCCACTCTTCCTTTAACAAAAGCTCTGGCTCATTTGGTTACCTGCAGGTTAGCGCCATAGCCTGTGTGGAGAGGGCAACTTCATATGACCCCCCCTATAACAGGGCTACATTTGGAGGCACTGCTGAGATAGAAGTGGTACTAACAATATGGAGGAGAAACCCAAACCAGAGGGGTACCCTGCCATTGTTTCTAAACAAAGATATTTACCAGCTACCCCCTTGCAGGGTCAGGCAAAGAAAGAACCAATGTCCGCTAGTTATCCTCCCAGTTTGGCTAGTGATAGTGAACCATCTAGTGGCATGGAAAGAGCACACCCTGCAATGTCTAGGGGAGTGGTCTTGCTCAGAGGAAGCTAAGAAGCAATGTCTCACCAAAAGCCTTTGCTCCCTAGCCTCTGAAATAATTCGCCTGTACTGAGACGCACATGAAGGACCAAGTACAACAGACTACATACAGGTACTGTCTGATCACTTTGAGCCATACCATGATCTTGAGCAGATGATTGCTGATTACCGCATGTCTCGGCAGAAGGAAGGGGAAAGTGTTTCTACTTTTATTACATGATTACAGTTGCTCTTGTATATTTAGTATATCACCACGCTATATTCACTTTTGAAGTAGATTCTATGCAGACCAGTCAGTTAGTTAGAGGTTTGTTACCTCACCACCCTCTTGGGCAGCTCCTTAAAATGACATTATCTGACAAAGTACTTCCCATCCATGAGTTAATGGATATAGTTAAGAAACAGGAAGCTGACATTCAATTTAGTACCCCTAAGAAAATATAAGCTGTCTCAAAAGAGAATTACTCCTTTGATCGGACCCAAAGAGAGAAACCTGAGCCTTACCAGCCCCAGCTTTCAAGCAAACGACAAGCTGTATCACCAAGAGAGAGAGAGACCCCCGAAAGTATTTCATGTGTGGTCAGTTGGGTCATTCAGCTAGAATATGTCAGGAGGACATTGGGGGGAACAGTACAAAGTGTGGTGTTCCCAGTACGAAAGCAGAAACAAGGAAGGAGACGTTTCAAACCAAAACCAAGAGGACATATTATATGGTCTTATGCCCTGTACACACGATCGGTTTTGCCGTCGGAATAAACTCGGAAGTATCTCTGACGGAACTACGACGGAATTCCATTCAAGCAGTCTTGCCTACACACGGTCAAACCAAAGTCCGACCAAAGTCCGACCGTCAAGAACGCGGTGACGTACAACACATACGATGGGACTTGAAAAAGGAAGTTCAATAGCCAGTAGCCAATAGCTTCCATCTCGTATTTGCTTCTGAGCATACGTCGTTTTTGGTCCATCGGAACAGCATAGAGATGAGCGGTTTTCCTGATAGGAATTGGTTCCCTCGGAAATATATAGACCATGTTCTATTTCTAGGTTCGTCAGAATTTTCTAAAAAAAAAGTCTGATGAGACATACACACAATTGGAATATACGATGAAAATCTTCCGTCTGACTTTTTCTGTCGGACATTCCGCTCATGTGTACGCGGCATAAGTCTCTTGTTAAAGTTATTGTCAATAGACATGCTATTCAAGCTTTATTTGACACTGGGTCCCAAGTTACTTTTATCTATCATTCATTCTACCAGAAGTATCTAAGCAGTATACCTCTTCAATCTACTGGACAGATGGAGTTATGGGGGCTAAACTCTGATTCATACCCTGTCGATGAAAGTTTACAAGTGATTGTGACTGTACCTGAGTTAGAGAACAAGGGTATTCCCCCTATGGAGATCACAGCTCTGGTCTGCCCTGACACAGGTGATGCCGCGCAGCCCCAGTAATACTAGGTACTAATTGCAGAGCAGTACATAGTGCTTTCCAGAAATTTCTTGAAGGAAATTGGGCTATTTCATCTGAATCTGATAACCTACCATTTGATATTAAAGAGTTCTGTGAGGCCCTTTCCGTTGGCCACCGCCATGGAGTGGTATATCACATTGGAGAACACCCAGTGGAAATTTCACCGGGGGGGGAGAGTGCTAAGGGTAGCTTCTAGTATTGTCCCAGAACTGCTTGGAGATGGGAGTTATGTCCTGATGGAAACTCCCGAAGAAATGACTGATCAAGGAGGGTGGATGGTGATCCCTGAGAGAAAGGGTTGGAGAACTAGAGTGGCACTGTCTATGGTTGTAACTGTGAGAAACTGTTCCCCTCATTCCTTTGTAATTGCTCCTCATCAAGATGTTGCCCACTGTTATCCAGTGCTCAACATGAATCCCTATGCTGAAGTGTGTAGCGTTCAGGTCAGGAATGCAGCTCCTAACCTCAAATTTGATTTGAGTGATCCAACCCTACCAGAGGCTTGGAGCCAAAAGCTAACAAAGCAATTGTCGGATTTACCAGGAGTGTTCTCAGTGGAAGACATGGATGTGGGCTGTGCTAGAAATGCCCAACACACTTTTTTTCCAAGAGAGACCTCAAAGAATAGCACCCAAAGATGTTGATGAGCTGAGACAGACCCTAAAACAGATGAAAGGCCAAGGGATTATCGTGGACAGTAAAAGCCCTTATGCCTCCCTGATTGTAGTAGTGAGGAAAAAGTGTGGGTCCATCTGGCTGTGTGTAGATTACCGAATCCTCAATCAGAGAACCATACCGGATCAGTACACACTACCCAGGATTGAGGAAGCTTTGGAAGCTCTCAATGGGAATCAGTGGTTCACTGTACTAGACCTGCGGTCTGGGTACTATCAAGCCCCGATGGCATCCGAGGACCAGGAAAAGACTGCATTCATATGTCCCCTTTGGTTTCTACCAGTTCACATGCATGCCACAGGGCATAAGAGGTGCACCTGCAACCTTCCAGAGACTGATGGAAAAAGTTCTAGGTGACTTAGTCCCCAGGGAATGTCTTGTGTATCTTGATGACATTATTGTGTTCTGGGCAACATTCGAAGAACATGAAGAGAGGCTCATGCAGGTGTTACAGTGTCTGAGAGATGAGAGACTGAAGCTGTCAGCAGACAAGTGCAAGTTCTGCAGATCATCAGTCACATATGTGGGTCACATAGTTTCTGCTGAAGGTGTGGCCACTGATCCCGCAAAAGTCGCGGCTGTGGTGAACTGGCCCCAGCCTCAGAATATTACAGAGCTACGGTCCTTCCTTGGCTTTTGCGGATATTATCTCAGATTTGTGGAGGGGTATTCAAAAGTGGCTAAACCCCTTCATGACTTGTTTAAGTGTGATATGAACAGATCTGAGAAGCAAAATAGGTCTACCAAAAGCCCCCTTGGGGACAACTGGACTTCAGCATGTGAAGGAGCCTTTGATCAATTGAAGAAGAAATTGACAGGAGCGCCGGTGTCTTGCCGAGAATGTTCTCTCGGCGGATAAGTTCCCCCCTGTACTGCGCAGGCGCAGCGCCTGCGCAGTACGGACTACTGTCAGCCGCCAGAGATAGCCGAAGCTCAAACGCTTCAATCAGCTGTACACGGCGCCTGCGCTCTGGGTCCAGGTTCCTTCCCCACCATCCAAGTGGACCTAGAGGGGGAATCTAAAAGAGCCGAGCGAAGCAAGGCCGTGCCCGAAGCGTGGCGAGTGAGGGGCCCTCTTACAGGCGCTGTGTACAGCTGATTTTCAGCTACTCCGCTTTGGCTATTTCCGCCGGATCCTACTGCGCAGGCGCAGCGCCTGCGCAGTAGAGGGGGAACTTAGCCGCCGAGCGGAACTTTCCCGGCAGAACACCGGTCTTGGCTTACGCTGATGCTCAGAAGCCCTATGTACTTCATGTGGATGTGAGTTTTGAGGGCCTTGGTGGAGTATTGCATCAAGAGTATCCCCAATGATTAAGACCCATAGCCTTCATCAGCCAAAGTCTTTCTCCTAGTGAGCGTAATTACCCAGTTCACAAGTTGGTGTTCTTGGCACTCAAAAGGGCCATCGTTGACAAGTTACACGATTATCTCTATGGAGCTTCATTTGAAGTAAGAACTGATAATCCTTTGGAGTATGTTCTAACTACAGCCAAGCTAGATGCCACCAGGCAACGATAGTTAGCCGCTCTTTCCAATTAGCAGTTTACATTGAAGTACAAACCAGGACCAAAGAACATTGGAGCAGATGCCCCTTCAAGATGCCCAGGGTTGGCCCCTATATCTGAAGAGAATTTCTGGGAAGAGGTCCCTGGCCCTGGTGTCAGAGCTTTGTGTGCTACAGCCACAGTTGTTGAAGATAAAGTGGCCTTTTCTGAGACACCGCTCGTGGACTGGAAGGGTAGTGGTCCAGAAGCTGTCCCTGATATGTTAACTTACCCTGCTTACCCTGCTGCATTTGAAAGATGCTCCATAGCCCCCCAGCAAATGATTATAAGTCAGAAGTCTGACCCTAGTATCGGACCTTTGTACAGAGCAGTGAGTGCTAAAGATCCAGAGATGTTGAAGAAGTCCCTGCCCACTGAGCATTGTTGTTTCCTGAGGGATTGGGAGAAATTTGAGATAGACAAAGGACTACTCTATTGTGTTGTATTATATCATGACCACCCTGGGAGACATCAATTAGTGCTTCCAGAATGCTTCCGCAAGATGGTGTTCAGGAGTCTGCATGACCATCATGGACATCTGGGGCCGTAAAAGACTTATGGCCTCATCCAAGACCGATTTTACTGGCCTAAAATGAGAGACACCGTGGTCGATCTTTGCAGACGTTGCCTTCGATGTCTTCAGAGGAAAACTCTGCCAGTCCGTGCTGCCCCATGAAGCACATACAAAGTTCTGGTCCCATGACTCTGGTCTGTAATGACTTTCTATGTATTGACAAAGATTCCCAAGGGATCGGAAATGTATTAGTGGTGACCGATCACTTTACTTGGTACTCCCGAGCATTCCCTACCAAAGATCAAAAGACAGTAACAGTTGCTCGAGTGCTTTGGGAGCAATATTTTTTATCCACTATGGCCTCCCCCACAGAATACATTCAGATCAGGGTCGGGATTTTGAGAGCAAGTTTTTCAAGGAATTTCTTCAGCTGCTTTGCAAGAGTCAGATTACACCTTGCCACCCTGAAGGTGACGCTCTTCCTGAAAGATTTACAGGACCTTGCTTGATATGCTAGGCACCCTACAAGCTGATGACAAATGTACCTGGAGTCAGGGCAGCTGTTAGAAATCATGGGCCCCCCATACAGCCTACCTGACTGGACCCCCTTTTAACCCAGCCCTCAACCCCACCCTAGGCTCCTACCCTGACCCCACCTCTGCAGATTTGTCACCCTTTACATATACGCACATGGTCATGATTATGCATGAGTATAGGGGGACAGAGGAAGTTTAAAAATGTTTTATTATAAAACATTTTTACACTATATCTTTAGTTTCTTTTGTATCTCTTTCATTGCTATCACAAGGGATAAACAACATCCATTGCGATAGCATGGGGCAGTGACAGGTGCTCTTTATAGAGAGATCTGGAGTCTATTGGACTCTGGCCTCCAAAGCAACTGATCGAACCAAGATTGACTTGTTAAGATGCTTGTTCAAGCCAGTAATGGCTTGTTTATATGAGACCTGTAACAAAACGTCCTAGATTCCGCTTGAGTGCTTTTGTCATATGTTGCTTCCTCCCAGTCTGAATATAGATGTCAGATATTCCAACCGTTGTTAAC
Source organism: Aquarana catesbeiana (assembly GCF_042186555.1). Classification (NCBI taxonomy): domain Eukaryota; kingdom Metazoa; phylum Chordata; class Amphibia; order Anura; family Ranidae; genus Aquarana; species Aquarana catesbeiana. The sequence continues at coordinate 89,633,579 of NC_133328.1, forward strand.
CATAAACAAGGCAATACTCATTTGGTTGCTCAACAGGAACTGTTTATTAGAACAAGAATACAGTCTTATATACAGTCGAAGAAGAGGTTCCCCCCTCCTGCTCATATTACTCAATTAACAATACATCTGTAACCAGAAACATATGAGTTAACATGAGCTAATTAACTAATGCCTTAAAGCAGCCGATGTGACTCCGTGCCCACCTGGCCATTGTTGTGATTAATCAGGATTTCACTACAGGTCACCAAGCTTCACAAAGTAGATTATACATTATCATAAGTATAATCACAGGACACCTTCTCACAATAGCAGGAGCTCTAGTAGGAGTCGGCCCATCTCCTACATTGTACAGAGGCCAATGTGATCAGCTCTTTCAATTAACATGTTGAGTTCAGAATCAAACAAACCAAGAATAGTCTTTATATATATCCTGGGAGATATTTTGGACAAATATTACTGTCCCATTTTAAGTAACCCGAGCCATATTTTCTCAGCCATATTATCTGTTTATTTATTTTATTTTACCATTTTTAGAGTTTTAGTATATTGCATAATTTATAGCGCCGCACATTGGGTATTTTTTTAGGGTTTAGGGGTTTAGGGTTTAGGGGGGTTTAGATTTTTTAGTTTTTTGAGTTTTTAGTTTTGGCAGCTCACAAGGTTTATACATATATATATCTTTGTTTTTTTCTCACCCTTGTTGGTAGCAGCCATGGAGGTATTTGCATTTATGGAAGGGAGGGAACTGAATATAGATGAGTTGTTCACTGTTCCTGATATAGGTAATAGTGATACACACTCATCATTCAGGGAAATGGGCCACCTGATGGATAAAAAGATTAACCTCTGGTGGGATATCATCACCATTGAGCAGTATTTAAAAGAAGAGATCATCCTAGGAAATTTAGATGGGATATTCCCATCAATGATGGTTTTACTGAAGATGAGGATATTAAAGAGTGGTATGAATTTTTTCACGGTAAAGGAAAAGAAGCCCTCATATTATTAAAAAAAGGAAACAGAGGAAACTATCTAGGATAGAAGGCAATATTAGACAATGAAAGAAAACCTGGAACCCAATAAAGATACAGCAGAATTTAAAACATTAGCTGAACAATTAAATAAAAACATGATACAAAAAGATAAAGAGAATAAGCAAAGAAAAATTGGGAAACTCCAGAGAGATTGTAATGATTATAAAATGAAGAAGTTTTTTTAATGGCAACAACAAATTGCAGAGAACCAACGGAGCTCTACACACACCACCCCAGAACGAGTGACCAATGCGGAAGCACGCAAAATACTCTAAACCGCAATGCACCTACTGTAAATCAAGGACTAAAGAAAAAGGACAAAGAAAGAGCCCCTAATAATTATCATCCACCCAAACCCTTTTATAATAATCAACCACCTAGGGGGCTCATGGTGCCCGCAGAATAATGGTATTATAATCAAGGCCACAATAGAGGAAAAAATGGGGGTTATTACCAGCAACCCTGGCAACAGGGTGCATACTACAACACACAGGGTCAATATGGAGGAAGAAATGATTATGGCTACACCCCTAGACCATGGAGACCCAATTACAATGATAATTATATGCACAGGGAAGGAGGAGGTTATTACCATTCCTCTAAACCCCAAAGACCCAGATGGCAGAGACCATCTGAATATGAACAACATTATAGTACCCCTAACAGGTATGCCCCATTACAGGGACATCATAATAATGAGGAACCCAGGACACCTTTTTTAGACAAAGAATATCCAAGGAGGGACAACCCACAGAGAGTTATGACTCCACCCGGATACCATTTACCCCAAAGGGAGCCTCCCAGGGAGGGGGTGGAAAGAGGGGATGCAGGGGAGGGAGGAAAATCCAAAAGCAGAAGGGAGCATTAGGGGATGGCATCTTTAATACTAGTGGGATAGACCTCAGGAAACAAGAACTCCAGGTTTTAGACCAGGGTTTGAAGTTTGCACAAAAAAAAAAAAAAACACTCAACAAATTTGAGACATACGTAGGGATACAGAGATTCATAAGGAGTATTAATATAAAGAAACACTACTCTAAATCCAACAAGCAGATATGAAAATAAATCAGAAACCAGAATATATACACAGTTGTGAAATAAATCGTCATTTAACCCCAAAATACAAAACAATAGACAAGTGGACATGTTTAAAAAGCTCTTGACCAATGATTTGGAAAAATTAAACATTAAGAAACCCACAGGCCAGTGTTATATTAGGACAGGTATCAAAACCTTAGAAAAGAGAAGGGATTTGGTAATTAGGCTGGCCGATAAAGGGGGGGGGGGGGGGATTGTGGTATGGAATAAGTTCCAATACAAAACAGTGATGAGTGATTTACTTAATGACAGTGAGACATATCAGGTATTAAAGGGTAACCCCATCCGACAATACAAAAAAGAACTAGAGCTACAGTTCTACACTTGTGTAGGAGGGAAAAGAAAAAGCATTCATTAATGAAAAAGAAGAAAAATATCTAATCCCGGAAACATGTAGGATTCCTGTTATATATGCAATCCCTAAGATTCATAAATACAGTACAAACCCACCGGGACATCCAATCATCAATGGTATCGATTCTTTATCCTCCAGATTTGGACAATATATAGACTGTCACCTTCAACCCCTGGTTCAAAACATCAGGGCTTATTTAAAAGACACAAAACATGTATTGCAGATTATGAATGATATCAGTGTATCGGAAAGCACTATTATGACCACAGCAGATGTGGCATCCTTGTACACAAACATTAATCACAAGGGTGCTATCAATGCGGCCAAATGGGCCTTGATGAACAACAAGGATATAAATAGACAACAAAAGAAATTCATAGTGGACTGTTTGGATTTCTGCCTTAAACATAACTATTTTTGGCACCAGGACCAATTCTACCTCCAAATCAAGGGGGTAGCTATGGGGGATAGGTTTGCCCCGCCATAGCAAATCTATATATGGCCAAGTGGGAAGCAGTGTTGCCAACCCCCCGAAGTGAAATTTACTGGCAGAATGACGAAATTTACAAACGGCACCAATTTTTTACTGGCACTGCAAAAAAGTACCTAAATTACAGTTTTACAGTGCCAAACAGTGCAGATATCAATATTTAAACTATAAACATATAGCTAGTGCTATTAGCAATGTGTTTAAGTTAAACAAAAGTAAAAAAACATATTTCTTCATTGGCATGAAGATCAGGTTACTATACCCCAGGCAGCACAGAGTTCCCTCAGAGTCTGCAGGATTCCCCCTCCTCTCAGGTGCACAGTGCAACGCTCAGTCAGATGGCTCCAGCTTGGTGGCTCTGGTTTTAACCTATAGTCTCCTCTCCATAGTCCACATGTCTGACTTCTCCCATAACCCCCATCCTGACGGCGCTCCCACTCTTGACTCCTCTCCAGACTCCCCCTCAGAGACTGTAGACATGATAAAAGGAGATGGTTAGAGGCTGTAGACATTATAAAAGGAGATGGTTAGAGGCTGTAGACATGATAAAAGGTGATGGTTAGAGGCTGCGGAGTGCGGACATGATAAAAGGAGATGGTCAGAGGCTGCGGATATGATACAGGAGATAGTCAGAGGCTGCGGACACGATACAGGAGATGGTCAGAGACTGTGGACATGGTAGTTTCCTCCTCTGCCCCCTTCATATTACCATACTTCTCTACATCAGTGTCCTTCCTCTTGTGCCCCTTTCACTGTGCTGCTGCAGTCCACCACCTCCAGCCTGCTCTTTGAAGGGATTATTGGCTGGGGCCGCTCCTGACTGACTGAATCACTCACTCTCATATACTCCCCCGGGCCAGGCCTTGGCCCCTGTCTGACTCTCTCTGGGACTGACTCAGAGTCACTCTGTCTATCCCCCCGCCCCGAGTGAGCACACTGAGTAGCAGAGGAGAGCACTGTGACTGTCCGAGGCAGGGAAATACCACAATTCTGAAGCTGCCTGTGGTGAAGCTGGACTTTGCCTTTCTTTCATACTTCCTTCTCTCTCCCCTACTCTGCTCTCTGTCTTTTTTTTCCCTATCTTCAATTGAGGAAAAAAATGTGTGGTGGGCACTGCAAGCTTACCTATTAATCAAACTGATCAGAAAAAAAGGAGGGAGAGAGAGAGAGAGAGGGGGGGGAGAGAGAGAGAGAGGGGGGAGAGAGAGAGAGAGGGGGGGAAGAGAGAGAGAGAGGGGGAGGGAGAGAGGGGGGGAGGAGAGAGAGAGAGAGGGGGAGAGAGAGAGGGGGAGAGGGAGAGGGGGGAGGGAGAGAGAGAGAGAGGGAGAGGGGGGAGAGGGAGAGGGGGGAGAGAGAGGGAGACAGAGAGGGAGAGGGGGAGACAGAGAGGGGGAGAGAGAGAGAGAGGGAGGGGGAGAGAGAGGGAGGGGGAGAGAGAGGGAGAGGGAGGGGGAGAGAGAGAGAGAGGGGGGGAGGGGGAGAGAGAGAGAGAGAGGGAGGGGGAGAGAGAGAGAGAGGGAGGGGGAGAGAGAGAGGGAGGGGGAGAGAGAGAGAGGGAGGGGGAGAGAGAGAGAAAGAGGGAGGGGGAGAGAGAGAGAGAGAGAGAGAGAGAGAGAGAGAGGGAGGGGGAGAGAGAGAGAGAGAGAGAGGGGGGGAGGGGGAGAGAGAGAGAGAGGGGAGAGAGAGAGAGAGAGGGAGAGAGAGAGAGAGAGAGAGAGAGAGAGAGAGAGAGAGAGAGAGAGAGAGAGGGGGAGATAGAGAGAGCGAGAGAGAGGGGGAGATAGAGAGAGCGAGAGAGAGGGGGAGAGCGAGAGAGAGGGGGAGAGCGAGAGAGAGGGAGGGGGAGAGAGAGAGAGGGAGGGGGAGAGAGAGAGAGAGGAGGGGGAGAGAGAGAGGGAGGGGGAGAGAGAGAGAGGGGGAGGGGGAGAGAGAGAGCAAGAGGGAGGGGGAGAGAGAGAGAGAGGAGGGGGAGAGAGAGAGCGAGAGAGAGGGGGAGAGAGAGAGCGAGAGAGAGGGGGAGATAGAGAGAGCGCGATAGAGAGGGGGAGAGAGCGGGAGAGAGAGAGAGAGAGGGGGAGGGAGAGAGAGAGGGGGAGAGAGAGAGGGGGAGGGAGAGAGAGAGGGGGAGAGGGAGGGGGAGAGGAGAGAGAGAGAGAGAGGGGAGAGGGAGAGAGAGAGGGGGAGGGAGAGAGCGCGAGAGAGAGGGGAGAGAGAGAGAGCGCGAGAGAGGAGGGGGAGAGAGAGAGAGCGAGAGAGAGAGAGGGGGAGAGAGAGAGAGCGAGAGAGAGAGGGGGGGGAGGGAGAGAGCGAGAGAGAGAGGGGGGGAGGGAGAGAGAGAGAGGGGGAGGGAGAGAGAGAGGGGGAGGGAGAGAGAGAGGGGGAGAGGGAGGGGGGAGAGGGGAGAGAGGGAGGAGAGAGAGAGAGAGAGAGAGAGGAGAGGAGAGAGAGAGGGGGAGGGAGAGAGAGAGAGAGAGAGAGAGAGAGAGAGAGGGGGGGAAGAGAGAGAGAGGGGAGAGAGAGAGAGAGAGAGAGGGGGGGGGAGAGAGGGGGGGAGAGAGAGAGAGGGGGGAGAGAGAGAGTGAGAGGGGGGGAGGAGAGGAGGTCGAGAGTGATATTGCAGCAAGCAAGGTAGGTGGGTGTACAGAGCCAGCAGTGCGGGTAGAATGCTGCCAAAGAGAGGTAATAATATACAAGCAAGCTTCCTTCCAGCACACTCCCAGCCCTGACATATGAGCTTGCTGTGGGAGGCTAGGAAAAGGAAAAATCTTTAGGATCAGAACATCTAAGTCTCCCCGACGCCCGACCTGCCTTTGTGCAATCTGCAGTGCACAGCCACTCACCGTCCGACACGACCAGGGCACTCTGTGTCGCTGTAGTGTGCTGGCTGGTCAGGTTACAGGCTCACGTCAGCAGTCCGACTCCAGCGCACACTGTCCTGGGAAGGGAGATTGCATAACTCTCCAAGCCAGTTGAAAATCAATAATAGATTTATCGATGATTTAATTATCTTTTGGGATGGGAGTGCAGAAGATTCATATACATTTCTATTAGGAATGAATCAGAACAATACAAATATTACATTGACCTGGGTGAGCAGCCAACTGAAGATACATTTTTTAGATTTAGAAATTATGAATAAGGATAACAAGTTAATTACAAAAACCTATTTTAAGGCCACGGATAGAAATTCATACATTCCCCAAAACAGCTGTCATCACAAACCGTGGTTGATAAACATCCCGAGAGGGCAGTTCCTTAGGATTAAAAGGAATTGCACCTCAATTGGTGACTATGAGGAGTAGGGATGAGCTTCGTGTTCGAGTCGAACCCATGTTCGACTCGAACATCGGCTGTTCGATCGTTCGCCGAATTGCGAACGTTATGGGCCGTTCGCGCTAAATTCGTGTGGCGCGTCACGGCCCATAATTCACTGCGGCATCGCAGTGCATTGCTGGCTGATGATTGGCCAAGCATGCACTATGACCCGCATGCTTGGCCAATCACAGCGCTGTCAGTAGAGAGAGCTGTAATTGGCCAAAGCCAGGGTGGCTTTGGCCAATTACGGCTCAGGGCATTTAGTACACACCCCACACTATATAAGGCCGCCTGCACGGCGGCCCTGTGTAGTGTGTGTTCCGGTGTGCTGAGAGATAGAGAGAGAGAGAGACAGTGTCATTTGATTTGAGTTAGATAGATTAGGCAGAACAGTCAGTCAGTTAGCTGCACTTACAGTGTATTGTGTATATATATGCATCCCAGGTGTTGCATATATATATATACACTGTATTCAGTTTAGCTAGATCCGTTCCTGTTATCTTCTATCTAGACTATTTACATTTAATGCAGTGCGTCCTGCTCACAGTGTTCAGCTAGATCCGTTCCTGTTAAATTCCTACTGACCGGCAGGCTTGTCTGGTTACAGTATATAAAGCTACCTGAAGAAAATTACAGGTGTTCTATTTGATCCTATTAGTACCACGGTCAGGCAGCTAGACTATTTACATTTAGTACAGTGTGTCCTGCTCACAGTGTTCAGCTAGATCCGTTCCTGTTATCTTCCTACTGACAGGCAGGCTTGTCTGGTTACAGTATATAAAGCTACCTGAAGAAAATTACAGGTGTTCTATTTGATCCTATTAGTACCACGGTCAGGCAGCTAGACTATTTACATTTAGTACAGTGTGTCCTGCTCACAGTGTTCAGCTAGATCCGTTCCTGTTATCTTCCTACTGACAGGCAGGCTTGTCTGGTTACAGTATATAAAGCTACCTGAAGAAAATTACAGGTGTTCTATTTGATCCTATTAGTACCACGGTCAGGCAGCTAGACTATTTACATTTAGTACAGTGCGTCCTGCTCACAGTGTACAGCTAGATCCGTTCCTGTTATCTTCCTACTGACAGGCAGGCTTGTCTGGTTACAGTATATAAAGCTACCTGAAGAAAATTACAGGTGTTCTATTTGATCCTATTAGTACCACGGTCAGGCAGCTAGACTATTTACATTTAGTACAGTGCGTCCTGCTCACAGTGTACAGCTAGATCCGTTCCTGTTATCTTCCTACTGACAGGCAGGCTTGTCTGGTTACAGTATATAAAGCTACCTGAAGAAAATTACAGGTGTTCTATTTGATCCTATTAGTACCACGGTCAGGCAGCTAGACTATTTACATTTAGTACAGTGCGTCCTGCTCACAGTGTTCAGCTAGATCCGTTCCTGTTATCTTCCTACTGACAGGCAGGCTTGTCTGGTTACAGTATATAAAGCTACTTGAAGAAAATTACAGGTGTTCTATCCCAGCTTAGTGCAGCTACAGGCCATTAGTATGTCTGGAAGGCCAAGAAGGAGAGGCAGACAGTCACAAGCCAATAAGAGAGGGCAAGCAGGCTCTGTGTCTAGTGCTGGTCGTGGAGACGGTGCATCCTCATCAGCACGTGGCCATGGGACACGCTTGGCCTTTTTTTCGGCAGCTGGCCATGTTGAGCCGCAACATGCGGAAGACTTGGTCGAGTGGATGACCAAGCCGTCCTCATCCTCCTCATCCTCTCTCACCCATGCCCAGGGTGCTTTGTCTGGCAAAGCAGCGGCCTCTTCCCTCAGCTCAATGTCATCAGTGACTCCTTCCCTAGCTCCACCATGTCCTCATGAGGATTCCCTCGAACTGTTTGACCACAGTGTTGGGTACATGCTCCAGGAGGATGCCCAGCGTTTGGAAGGCTCTGATGACGATACTGAGCTCGATGAAGGCAGTAACATGAGCGCGGACAGAGGGGGTGCCCAAGAAGGACAGCAATCTGGCAGTCATGCTCCCCCTGCTGCAGCATACTGCCAGGTTTGCTCCAGTGATGAGGAGGGAGGGGATGATGAGGTCACTGACTCAACGTGGGTGCCTGATAGGAGAGAGGAGGAGGAGGAGGAGGAGGAGGAGGAGGAGGAGGAGGAGGCGGCAGCACATCACCAACGAGGCAGGATGCCCTCCAGGGGCCAGCCTAAGGGCAGCACATTGACTGCATCACACCCCAAAGCTCCACATGTGCAGGGCGCTGCAGTCTCTGCGCGTTATTCAAAAAGTTCTTTGGTGTGGGCCTTTTTTGAGACGAGTGCATCAGATCGCACCGCTGCTATTTGCAACATATGTCTCAAGCGTATCTCGCGTGGCCAAAATATCTCCCGCTTGGGTACCACATGCTTGACCAGACATATGTTGACCTGCCATGCAGTTCGTTGGCAAGCGTATCTAAAAGACCCACACCAAAGAACAAAGAGGATCTCTCCTTGCTCCTCATCAGCTGAGATTTCCAACCCCACTAGACCTTCAGTCCTCTCTGAGACCTACAGTGAGAGGAATGAAGGTGTAGAATTAGGTGTGTCACAGCCAAGTACTTGTGGGCAATCTGCTTTTGGTACACCGACGTCAGATTGTACCAGGCAAATTTCCCTGCCCCAGCTGCTGCACCGCCGAAAGAAGTTTGCTCCCAGCCATCCACATGCCCAGCGGTTGAATGCTAGCTTGGCAAAATTGCTAGCACTTCAACTGCTGCCTTTTCAGTTGGTAGACTCTGCCCCCTTCCGTGAGTTTGTGGAATGTGCGGTTCCTCAGTGGCAGGTACCCAAACGCCACTTTTTCTCACGGAAGGCGATTCCGGCTCTCTACCGGCATGTGGAAGGCAATGTCCATGCCTCGCTGGACAGGGCGGTCAGCGGTAAGGTGCATATTACCGCTGACTCATGGTCCAGCAGGCATGGACAGGGACGTTACCTAAGTTTCACGGCGCATTGGGTGACTCTGCTGGCAGCTGGGAAGGATGCAGGACAAGGTGCAGTAGTGTTGGAGGTTGTTCCGCCACCACGCCTCCAAAATGCTGATTGTGACACACCTCTCTCCTCCACCCCCTCCTCTTCTTCTTCCTCCATGGCCTCTTCCTCGGAACCAGCGGTGCTCCGTAGGCGTTCAAGGGGCTACGCAAGTACGCAGGCCAAAAGATGCCATGCGGTGCTTGAGCTGGTGTGCTTGGGGGACAGGAGCCACACTGGGGCAGAGGTTCTGTCAGCTCTGCAGGGGCAGGTTCAGAGGTGGTTGACGCCACGCCAACTTAAGGCAGGAATGGTGGTTTGCGACAATGGCACCAACCTCCTCTCTGCCCTCCGACAGGGACAAATGACCCATGTGCCCTGTTTGGCTCACGTCCTTAACTTGGTGGTGCAGCGGTTCTTGGGCAGGTACCCGGGCTTACAGGATGTCCTGAGGCAGGCCAGGAAAGTCTGTGTGCATTTCCGCCGGTCATATAATGCCAGTGCTCGGCTGACGGACCTCCAAAAGGAGTTTAACCTGCCCAAGAACCGCCTAATCTGTGACATGCCCACCAGGTGGAACTCAACGTTGGCCATGCTGCAGCGGCTGCACACGCAGCAGAGGGCCATCAATGAGTACCTGTGCGACTATGGCACCAGGACAGGGTCAGGGGAGCTTGGTTTTTTTTCCCCACGCCAGTGGGCCATGATCAGGGATGCATGCACTGTCCTGTCACCATTCGAGGAGGCCACGAGGATGGTGAGCAGTGACAGTGCATGCATCAGTGACACTGTCCCCCTTGTCCACCTGTTGGAGCACACGCTGCGTGGAATAATGGACAGGGCACTTGAGGCAGAACAGAGGCAGGAAGAGGAGGACTTCCTTAGCTCTCAAGGCCCCCTTTATCCAGACAGTGTTCCTGCGTGCCCGCCGATCACACAGGAAGAGGACGAGGAGGAAGAGGAGGAGGAGGAAGATTGTGTCAGTATGGAGGTGGAGCCTGGCACTCAGCATCAGCAGCAGTCTTTAAGGGATCAGTCCCAAGAAACACATGGACTTGTACGTGGCTGGGAGGAGGTGGCTGCGGACCATGTCGTTCTTAGTGACCCAGAGGACTCCGGACCGAATGCCTCAGCAAACCTACGCTGCATGGCCTCCCTGATCCTGCAAAGCCTGCGTAAGGATCCTCGTATTCGTGGTATCAAGGAGAAGGACCAATACTGGCTGGCAACCCTCCTTGATCCACGTTACAAGGGTAAGGTTGCGGACCTTATCTTGCCATCGCAGAGGGAGCAGAGGATGAAACATCTTCGGGAGGCCTTGCAGAAAGGTCTGTGCAACGCGTTCCCAGAGACTGGGAGGTTACAAACTCCTGTTTCTGGACAACGTGTTGCTGAGGCTTCGGTCAGTCAAAGAAGGAGCGGTGGAGAAGGTGGCCGTCTGACCGATGCGTTCAGACAATTTTTTGGTCCGCAGCCCCAAGGTATGATCGGTTCCAGCAACCATCGCCAGCGTCTGTTTTACATGGTGCAGGAATACCTAGGGGCAAGATCAGACTTGGACACCTTTCCCACCGAAAATCCTCTGGGTTACTGGGTCTTGAGGATGGATCACTGGCCAGAGCTTGCACAGTATGCAATTGAGCTACTGGCCTGTCCTGCATCCAGCGTTCTTTCGGAACGCACATTCAGTGCTGCTGGAGGCGTGGTAACCGATCACAGGGTGCGTCTGTCCACCGACTCGGTCGATCGGCTGACCTTCATAAAAATGAATGAGTCTTGGATCACCACCAGCTACCAAGCACCTGATGCTGATGTAACCGAATAATTTTTTTTGAAATCTCAGATCCCTTCAAAGACTGCCTATGCTGATGCTGAGTGACTATCCCTGAGTAATTATCCTCTTCCTCCTCAATCATCACGCTGATAGCTTGTAAGAACATTTTTGGTTCTGGGCGCCACCACCAGTGCCTAAGGCACAATTTTTCAGCCCCTGTTTAACAGGGGCGTGTAATTACAATTTTTGATGTAATACTTTGCAGCAGGGCTCGTTCCTGCATTCCAACTAGAGTGTCTGTGAGGGGTTGCAGTGTTGTGGCACCAGCACCAGTGCCTAGGGCCCAATTTTTCTGCCCCTGTCTAACAGGGGCGTGTAATTACAATTTTTGATGCAATACTTTGCAGCAGGGCTCGTTCCTGCGTTCCAACTAGAGTGTCTGTGAGGGGTTGCAGTGTTGTGGCACCAGCACCAGTGCCTAAGGCCCAATTTTTCTGCCCCTGTCTAACAGGGGCGTGTAATTACAATTTTTGATGCAATACTTTGCAGTAGGGCTCGTTCCTGCGTTCCAACTAGAGTGTCTGTGAGGGGTTGCAGTGTTGTGGCACCAGCACCAGTGCCTAAGGCCCAATTTTTCTGCCCCTGTCTAACAGGGGCGTGTAATTACAATTTTTGAAGCAATCATTTGCAGCAGGGCTCGTTCCTGCGTTCCAACTAGAGTGTCTGTGAGGGGTTGCAGTGTTGTGGCACCAGCACCAGTGCCTAAGGCCCAATTTTTCTGCCCCTGTCTAACAGGGGCGTGTAATTACAATTTTTGAAGCAATAATTTGCAGCAGGGCTCGTTCCTGCGTTCCAACTAGAGTGTCTGTGAGGGGTTGCAGTGTTGTGGCACCAGCACCAGTGCCTAAGGCCTAATTTTTCAGCTGCTGTTCAACAGGGGCATGTAATTACAATTCTTGATCTAATATTTCACAGCAGGGCCCTGTGAGGGCTTACAGTGTTGTGGCCACAGCAACACCTAAGGCCCAAATTTCTGCTGAGTATATAGGGCAGGACCCTACTTTCAAACATCTAACTTACAAACGACTCCTACTTGCAAACGGAAGGAGACAACAGGAAGTGAGATGAAATCTACCCCTAGGAAGGGAAATTCTCTCCTGTAAGAGTTAATATGGGAAAACAAGTTCTCCTTTCCACTGATGCTTTCCAATCCTTGTTCCACAAAAAAACCCAAATTTTCAAAAAACATTTTTCATTGGGACAAAAAAGTGAGGTGAAATCTTCTGAAGAGGAGGAAAGACAGCAAAACAAATGTCACAGGGGTGATAACCCTTCCCTATGTTTTCCAAAAAGCTTAGAAAAGATTTTTTGGCTGGAGCTAAACACGTTAAAAATGTTCAAAATTACAAACAGATTCTACTTAACAACAAACCTACAGTCCCTGTCTTGTTTGCACCGCCTGTATACTGCTGTTCAGAGTATATAGGGCCTGGTGGCCCCACACCTTTCCTTATTTTAATTTGGGTGCGGGGTTCCCCTTAATATCCATACAAGACCCAAAGGGACTGGTAATGGACTGGGGGGTACCCATGCCGTTTGTCTCACTGATTTTCATCCATATTGCCATGACCCGACATGACATTAAACCCGCAAGCAGTTTTAAATGAGATTTTTTCCTTTAAAAATGACATTTGGTGCAGGGACTGTTCTAAACATGGGAAACACGCGTCACTTTACAGGCATACTATAGACACCCCCCAGGTACGATATTTAAAGGAATATTTCACTTTTTTTTTTTTACTTTAAGCATCATTAAAATCACTGCTCCCGAAAAAACGGCCGTTTTTAAAAGTTTTTTTTGCATTGATACATGTCCCCTGGGGTAGGACCCGGGTCCCCAAACCCTTTTTAGGACAATACCATGCAAATTAGCCTTTAAAATGAGCACTTTTGATTTCGAACGTTCGAGTCCCATAGACGTCAATGGGGTTCTAACGTTCGTGCGAACTTTCGGTCCGTTCGCGGGTTCTGGTGCGAACCGAACCGGGGGGTGTTCGGCTCATCCCTAATGAGGAGCAGTCACTGCAGCTAGTGAGTAAATTCGTCACGAAAGGGTATGACCCTGAGTTTATTGATAAAAAGAGGAAGGAGGTTGGCAATATGGCAAGATGCATTATTACTAAATAAACCAGTACAGGAAAAACAAGTATTACCCCCTGCTCTAATAATGGATTATAGCATACAACATAAACAGGTTGGAAGAATTATTGAAAAATATTGGAATGTATTAAAGTGTGATGACATTCTAAAGACACTCATCCCAGACAAACTTAGGTTTATATATAGGCGTGCTACTAATTTAAGAGATCAATTGGTCAAAAATGTAGTGGAACCCCCACAAGTTAATGCTATAACATTATTTAACGGAAAAGTTTTTTATGCCTGTGGCAGATGTTATAGTTGCAGGGCAGCTACGAGTAACATCAAGAGAAGAGATAAGTTCACTAATACCCTTAGTGGTAAGGAATACACCCTTAGGGACTTTATATCCTGCAATACAGAAGGTGTAGTGTATGCCCTTCAATGTTCATGTGGCATGTTGTATATAGGAAGAACAAAGAGGGCAATGCATTTAAGAATCAAAGAACATGTCTATCAAATTGTCAAAGGCAAAAAATAAGAATATCTATATTAGCATTTTAGAACGGTACACAATAGAAAAACAACAGGGATGTCTTTTTGGGGTATAGAAAAGTATAAGAAACATTGGAGGGGCAGCCACTGTGTTAGGACACTCAGTCAAAGGGAATCATGGTGGGTATATGAGTTGAGCACTTTAGCGCCAAAAGGCCTGAATAGGGAATTTGATCTTAATTGTTTTATAGCTAATTTTTAATATTCAATGTTTTTAATATATTATATAATAATATTTTTCCTGATTAATATTACCTTATGTCCCTATAATAAATTATTTTTCGAGTTCGGCCTCATAAATGTGTAGCACCCTCTACCAATAGGTAGGTGCTAGTAAGGGTTATTTTACTAGGGTTTTCAGCACAGGAAAATTTAGGCAGGCCTATGCTGCAAGCTAGGCCTGTCTGTTTTGATATGGGGGCTGGAAGTGGTCAGAGTAGCAGTGGGTGTGACCACCTACGCTCCAATTCTGAGGCGCCCCCCCTGCTTCCAGGGAGAATATTCTGGAAGAGGGGCTGGGCCTGGAACTGGAGTGGCAGGCAGCTTGTGTGTGAGCCCTTCATACATACTGAGGTGATATACCACTGGGGGGAGAAGTTGGCTGAGTGAAGTGAGGAATGGAATGCTAGGCAGCAGCAGGAGGCCATCCTCATCTGCGGGGGGTGCGGCGATCGCAGGAGGAGGCCCGGGGAGAACTGTGAGGGAACATTGCCTCTACACCATCATTGGTAATGTCTCTGCCACCACACGGTCGGATGGTAGAGAACTCCTGGGGCAGAGGGGCAGGTGAAGCTGTCAGAACGCATGGTCCAGTCAAGTTCCTCATCAAAGACTCAGGGCTGTGGAAGGTCGGTGAGTGTTACCACAGTGGAGGGCTGGAGGTGCCAGGAATTCTGTGAGGGAACTCTGTTCTTACACGGTCATTAGCAGAGTCTTCATCATACACACGGTGGATGATGGGGAGTCCTGGATTAGAGAAGAGACTGTGGGGATCTGTGTCAAGTCAGTGTGGCCTGAGGGCACACGATTTGCAAGTTGGGCTGGCTGGGAACAGTAGTCCATTACCTAAAGACATGCTTTTAACCTACTAGGCCTCTGGGAGAGGTTCTGCAGGCCTCAGGCTCTCTGCTCCCCCCATGCTCCCTAGCCCCTCCCCCAGTTCTACCTCCCCCCAGTACTCTCTGCCCCCTGTGCTGTCCAGTTCCACCCCCCCCATACTCCCTGGCTCCCCCTGTGCTTTCTACTCCACCCCGTGCTCTCCAGCTCCCCCCACAGTGCTCTCCAGCCCCCACAGTGCTCTTCAGCTCCCCCATGCTCTCTGCCCCCTTGTGCTTTCCAGGCTCCCCCCCATGCTCTCCACCCACTGTGCTATCCAGCTCCCCCCCAGTTCTTTCCAACTCCTCCCACCCCCCCTGTGCTCCCTAGCTCCCCCATGCTCTCCACCACACTGTGCTATCCAGCTCCCCTAGTGCTCTCCAACCCCATCCTCCCTGTGCTATTCTGCGCCTCCCCCAGTACTCTCTGGCCCCCGTGCTCTCTGCCCCCGCCAGGCTCTCTGCTCCCACCAGTACGCCCTCTAGTGCTCTCCAGCTCCCCCAGTGCTCTTTCCCCCCACACTCTCGCCCCCCTCTGCTGCTCTCAGCCTCACTCCTGTGCTCTCAGCCACCCCTGTTCTCTTTTCTGGCCCCCTCACCCCCCGGCAGCGCTGCTAGGTCCCGCCTCCTTTCCCTCCGTCTGCTGCAGGGGGTCTCTTAGGCTGTAGAGAGGGGAAGGGACCACTATCATGGGCTGCTCAGTCTATTTTTTGTCCCAGTCTGGGCCTGGTGGGCAAGGTGAGCAGCGAGGCTGGCAAGGATCGATCAGTCCAGGGAGGTCTTTAGAGCTCTTCTCCCTCCAGGACTAGAGGACAGGCTGACTGGGGCCGGAAAACGAGGACGGGTGGAAAGTACAGGTGACCAGGGACCACTCCATCTCACAGCGAACAGATCCTTTGGGAGGAGCAGGACACTGTCCCCACCCAGAATGAGAACGGACCCTGCATCCTGCTGGCATGGAAGGTACCATACCAAGCATCACACACAGCTTCCCACAGACAGACACTGCAGACTGGGACATGCAGGACAGGAGTGGCTGCAGACAGGGACATAGCTAGGGGTCTCTCTCTCACCCCCCTCTCTCTTTCACACCTTTCTCTCTCTCTCTCTCTCTCCCCCTCCCTCTTCCCCTCTCTCCCTCACCCTCAACCTCTCCCTTTCTCTCTGTGCTGGGATCCCCCCGCTCTCCTTCCTCTGTGGATGTGGAATGATTCAGTGACACCCCCTCCCCATTCTCCCAAGGCACAGGGGAAAATCCTACAGGGGTTGTCACCTTGCTGGGTCTCAGATGTTGTATTGGCTGTATATGTCTGATGGGTGAGGAGGATGCCCTGGAAGTGGTGCTGCTCGCCTGTGTGCTAGATCCATGCATCTTTCTGCAGCCATTTTTACTTGTTTGAATTTTTTCATCCATTATGGGCATGAGTGGGGCCTCATGTCTAAATTTTGCCTAAGGCCTCACAAAGCCTAGAGCCGCCTCTGATGAAACAAATCCTCCTAAATAAGTTGTACCTGTTTATCTGCGGTCTTCTCTTCTCTACATCCGTTCAAAGTCCAGAATTTTTATAAAGCTTGTCTGAGCTGTCAGAAAACAAGGGGCAGAGAGCTGAAATTACACACTGCAAAGCTCAGCGAGGTGAGCTGTGAGAGCTGATTGGAGGGAAGGGACACATCTCCCTTCACACAGCACTTGAGAACAGAGCAGAGGCCGTCAATCACAGGCTGTGTCCTGTAGATCCCTCCCCTGTCACCATGTTTCTCCTGGTGTCAGGAAAACTTGCAATAAGTGACTCATGCAGATAGCAGAGGAATGGGTCAACAGACAGAAATGACACTTCGGGGTCAATTCACTAAGAGTTAATTAACAGCAAATAAAATGCGGTAAAATAACGCTTGCATTAAATCAGTTTTGAAAGTGCAATTCACTAAGAATTTTGCGTTAAATAGCGATTGCGCTGTTCGCTTGATTGAGCAGTAATTACCGCATTTTTTCTTGCAGTAATTCATCACATTGAGCTGGTTGCTAAGGAGGGGGCCGGGAAGCCGGCCGCCGCATCCTTAACTATGGTTGACTCATCAACTGTCAGCGGGTTACCCGCTGACAGCTGAATGTAAAAAAAATGGCGAAAATTAAAAATTATGAAAAAAAAAACAGTGTGGGGTCCCCTCATACCAGGCCTTAATCCAAGCATGCAGCCTGGCAGGTCAGGAAAGGGGGGGGGGGGGAATGAGCGAGCACCCCACCCCGAACCATACCAGGCCACATGCCCTCAACAAGGGGGAGGTGATGCTTTAGGAGCGGGGGGGGGGCTCCGCCATTGTTTTTTAATTTTGGCGTGGGGGTTCCCTTAAAACCCATACCAGACCTGAAGGGTTTTTTAAATTGAACCTGTTGACAGCTGATGAGTCATCTGTTGTTAAGGGTGCAGCGGCTGGCCTCCTGGCCTTCTCCTTAGGAACCAGCTATGGGGGGGGGCAGGATGTTTCTGACAAATACCGCATTTGATACCACCACAAAAACCCTGGTGATAAGTATTGCATGTTTTTTTACTCTCTGTTCCAATTGTGAATTGGACTTTAGCGCTTACCGCATGTTTTTTTTTTATGATATTTACCGGCACATTTTTAATTTTGCAGTAAATACCGCATAATTGTTATATTTTTTGTGAACTGGACTTTATTGACCGCATGCGCTAATTTATGCAAATTAGTCATGTGACCATGTTATTTCATGTGGTAAACGTTAGTGAATTGACCCCTTAGTACTCTGAATTGAAATAAGTACACACTATAGAGAAATATGCTTTGTTCATATTTCATGTCTCAAGTTTACAACAACTTTAAGCATGATTCTTGCAACATCTATTTTTATTTACTTCTACCTTAAGGTGTGTTTTTCATTCATCTGCGGGCTTATGCCCCGTACACACGGTCGGACTTTGTTCGGACATTCCGACAACAAAATCCTAGGATTTTTTCCGACGGATTTTGGCTCAAACTTGTCTTGCATACACATGGTCACACAAAGTTGTTGGAAAATCCGATCGTTCTAAACGCGGTGACGTAAAACACGTACGTCGGGACTATAAACGGGGCAGTGGCCAATAGCTTTCATCTTTTTATTTATTATGAGCATGCGTGGCACTTTGTCCATCGGATTTGTGTACACACGATCGGAATTTCCGACAACGGATTTTGTTGTCGGAAAATTTTATGTCCTGCTCTCAAACTTTGTGTGTCGGAAAATCCGATGGAAAATGTGTGATGGAGCCCACACACGGTCGGAATTTCCGACAACAAGGTCCTATCACACATTTTCCGTCAGAAAATCCGACCGTGTGTACGGGGCATTAGTGTATTTGATGTGTGGAAATGTATTCCAAAACACATACATAATGCATTCTAAACATATATGTTGCACAAGTAATTTGTAATGCATTTGGAAATGTATTGTGAGAAATTAAATTGCGTGCTTGGAGCTGTATGGGAAAAAAACTGGTAAATGTACTGCAAGACATATGAGGCTATGTATTTATGTGCTTTCTGAATACACATTGATGTTCACATACGTCACATACATTTTTCCCTAAGTAAACCATTTCTAACAGGCTACCACTTACAAGAAATAATACTTTTAAGGTTTTGTTTGGACATCATATATTTTAATAAGATGTTTGCTTGCCAAGCCCACTACCATACAAGGAACAATTCGCTATATTTCCCTTTATAGAAGTGTGGGGTATCTTCAGAAAATGTCAGCAAAACTAGATGCTGGAGAAAAACAAAGAAAAAAAAAACAGCAAAACAGAACATAGAAAAAACTGCTTGTTCCTAGAACATTGTGGAGAACTGAGAACATTCCATTGTGCACTCATGCAGATTCCAAACTGTGTTAAGCATAGGGCATGCCACAGGCAGAAGCAGCAGCAAACTGCTGATATAGCTACACAGCTCACACACGGGAAGCATTGTCTGTGGCTCTGCAGTCACACAGGTTGCATTGTCGGTGCACAAAACTGTTGACTCTAAGTTTGCTTTTGAAGTATTATGTCTTCCGTACCCTATAGACGCATGTTCTGTTTTTTTTGTCTTTGCTAATCCTCCTCCGGGAATGAAGAAATCTTATTCTTGAATCTATGACATCATTACAGAGGCTGCCAAGGTCTGTATTCAGTCAAAGGCAGGAAGAGGGATTAAAGAGGAAGCCCTGTATCACTTCCCAATGACGCCCTATTGGATATGTGGCCAGCGCTGATGGAGAGCTATCAGCACTGACAACATACAAAGCGATATAGCCCTGTGGCCCAAGCTGCTTCCTTGGCTCTAAGCTGGGTCCACACTAGTGATTATCCCGATGTTTGAGTTTGTAGAACAAACAAACATATGGGGCATTCGAGCCCCGTGGAGTGCCCCATAATGCAGTGCATTGACGGCTGTTGATTGGCCAAAGCATGCACCTGACCTGCATGCTTTGGCCAATCACAGCACGATGTGCTGTGAGTACCATGCAGGGGCGGATCCAGAGTCTAGTCTCGGGAGGGGCACTGCCAGAAAAAATATTTTTTTGGGGTAAATCTATCGGGGAAATGGCTGGTGTTGGCGCTTCAAACATCACAGCACCATAGTTGTTATGGTGTCAGGATGATTGAAGCCCATTATTACTATTATTACATTGTTATAAAAAATTAAACAGTTTAACTCACCATAATGCAGAATCAGTGGGAGCCCCGAGTGTGTCACTTGCCACGTCGCCTGTCACCAGATGCAGATTGTCACTTGCCACATCGCCTGCCACCAAATGTGGATTGTCACTTGCCATGTCACTTGCCACGTCGCTTGTCACCAGATGCAGATTGTCACTTGCCACGTTGCCTGCCACACGTTGCGCATTGTCACTTGCCACGCCGCCTGTCACCAGATGCAGATTGTCACTTGCCACATCACCTGCCACCAAATGCGGATTGTCACTTGCCACGTCACTTGCCACATTGCCTGTCACCAGAGGCAGATTGTCACTTGCCACGTCGCCTGCCATCAAATGCGGATTGTCACTTGCCATGTCGCCTGCCACCAAATGGAGATTGTCACTTGCCACGTCACTTGTCACCAGATGCAGATTGTCACTTGCCATGTCGCCTGCCACCAAATGCGGATTGTCACTTGCCACGTCACTTGTCACGTCGCCTGTCACCAGGTGCAGATTGTCACGTCACCTGCCACACATTGCAGATTGACAGTCACTTGCTCTGTCACTTTCCTGCTAAGGTGGTCTCTTGTGTCCCAGAGTCAGGCAGCAGAATACCAGTCAGGCAGCAGAGAGATGATGTAATCTCTCTGCTGCCGTCACTGCCTGCACAGTGAGGGGGGAACTGCAGGGATGCAGGGCGGGTGCCGGACGGTGAGAGATGATGTCATCTCTCTGCTCCCCCGCCCACCGACTCCCTGATTGGCCAGCAGCGTGCCCACACATGGAGCCGCACAGCTGCTCATCCGCGCTCTCACCAAATTGCCCCGTTGCCCCCCCCTGGATCCGCCCCTGGTACCATGATTGGACAAAGGCAGGGTGTCTTTGGCCAATCATGGCTCAGGGGCTAAGTCCACGCACCACACTATATAAGGCTGCTGCTTACACGGCGGCCGTATATAGTGAATGAATGGATATTAGGCAGGTAGTGTAGTGTGTATGTGTGTGTGTGTGTGTGTATATATATATATATATATATATATATATATATATATGCATTACAGTTCAGAGTATATAGTGCAGGTAGTGTAGTATAAATAATACACAGTTCAGAGTATAAAGTGCAGTCCGTATATTATATATAATACAAATCAGAGTTTATAGTGCAGTCTGTATAGTGTATATATAATGCAGTTCAGAGTATATAGTGCCATCAGTGTAATATATATAATACATTGCAGAGTATATAGTGCAGTCAGTGTAGTATATATAATACAGAGGAGAATATATAGTGCAGTCCGTATAGTATATATAAGTGCAGTGCAGAGTATATAATACAGTGTATTGAAGTTGTTAAGGGGAACCCGATGACAGAATTAAGAAAAAAAACGGCGTGGGGTTCCCCCAAAAGCCATACCAGGCCTTTTGGGTCCGGCATAGGTTTTAAGGGGAGCTCCATGCCAAAATAAAAAAAAAAATTGCAGTAAGCCAGGGAGGGGGCTTGCCCTCAACATGGGGAGGGTGCTTTGGGGTGCCATGTTGATGGGGACAAGAGCCTCTTCTTGACAGCCCTGGCCATTGGTTGTCAGGGTTTGCGGGTGGGGGGCTTATCGGTATCTGGAAGGCCCCTTTAACAAGGGGACCCCAGATCCCGGCCCCTATGTGAATGGGTATTGTGTACATTGTACCCCTACCCATTCACCAAAAAAAGTGTCAAAAAGTAAACACCACAACAGACAGTTTTTGACAATTCCTTTATTAAAAAAGAAAGTGTCCTGCAATGTGTCCCGCAATGTCCATCCATCTTCAATTACGCTGCCCGTCGGACCCGAAAAATAGAAAAAAATACAAAAGCTCTGCCTTGATGGAAGGCCTCCCGGCGACTGCTGTTTCTTGGCTTTAAAAGCTGTTATATAGGCAAGGATGTGGCCACCCGGTGATGTAACCGAGTGACCCTGCCCCCTTCTGATATCATGTGACATCAGAGGGGTGGGTGGGTTCATTCGGGTTACGTCAGCCCCGCCCTTGCTTATTTAGGAGCTGTCAAAGCGAAAAAAGACAGCAGTCACGGGGAGGCCTCCCATTGAGGTGGAGTTTTTTCGTGTTTTTTTTTTCAGGTCTGTCGGGCGGTGTGATTGAAGATGGATGGACACTTTTTTTTTCCTTTTTTAATAAAGGAATTGTCAAAAATTGTCTGTTGTGGTTTTTACATTTTGACACTTTTTTGGTGAATGGGTAGGGGTACAATGTACCAGATACCCATTCACATGGAGGGGCAGGATCTGGGGGTCCCCTTGTTAAAGGAGGCTTACAGATTCTGATAAGCCCCCCGCCCGCAGACCCCGACAACCAATGGCCAGGGTTGTCGGGAAGAGACTCTTGTCCCAATCAACATGGGGACAAGGTGCTTTGGGGGTCACCAAAGCACCCTCCCAAAGTTAAGGGCATGTGGCCTGGTATGGTTCAAGAGAGGGGGTGCTTGCTCACCCCCCCTATCCTGACCTCCAGGCTACATGCTCGGATAAGGGTCTGGTATGGATTTTGGGGGGACCCCCAAGCCAATTTTTTTTTAAAATTTTGCCGTGGAGTTCCCCTTAAAATCCATATAAGACCCGAAGGGGGGGGGGGGACCCCACACTTCCTGGCCCCCTGCTTAGCAACCACCTATATAAAGTGTTAAAATAAAAAACGCAAATCACATCAAAAATCATATTACAAACACAACACGTGCGTTTCTGGTGCGGTTCCATTGAAGTCTATTACCTGCAAATCGGGGAAAAAAGTCCCAGACCCTTTCCAAAGATGCACCGGATGCAAAACGCATAGATGTGAACTTGTACCATAGGAAGCAATGTTAAATGGACTGTAGTGCATTTGTGCAAACTGCAAAATGCACTATGAAACGCATAGGTGTGAACCTAGGGTAAAGGTGACAACTCTGCAGTGAATTCACTGCAAGCTAGACAGTGTTGTCACCCCGTGGGAGAAAGACTCATGGATTGGCAGAATCACCAGGAAGTTTATCTTATGAATGAAATAATTCTCGATCATTTTAATAGACACTGAGATTTATTCCTAAAGTGATACTAAACACCTAGTGTTTAATTTACATTATCACTTCTCTTTCTGTGCGGGAATGATGGCACTGTAATTATTTGAATAAAAAAAAACATCTAAGGACCTTTTTCCTAATCAATACACAGCTGTCACATGACCCAGCCCTTTCCCAGCCTGTCTACAGCGAAACATAAGCAGGATGAGCTTCTAGTCCTCCCCTACTGGTCACATGTCAAAAAAAAAGAAAACAGCCTTTGGAATACAGAGTAAAAATAAATAATTATTATCAATAAACTGTTTTAAATCGTCATACAAATATATATTTGAAATCAATCTTTATTCTTTTTTGGCAATAACATAGTGTGGATGGATTTCTGCCAGTCACAGGCTGTGTCACACTCTGCCAGCCTGTGTCTTAGAATAAGAGCGAGGTGGAACCCTCCAATAATCTACATGTAATATCCCGCCCCCATTGTGTTTAGCTAGTTAGTGGGCATGGAGGAGAAGGGAGGGATTGAGCTGTCATTTACCACTGTGTATATGCCCACAGCTGCTCAGATGTGATAGGGAGGAAATGCTCAGCATAGAAACTCACTGAAAACTGAGCATGTGCAGAGTTGCCACCACAGCTGCAAAATCCCTCACTGAATTGGGGACATGAACAAAAGGCGGTGATAGAAAGCAGTAGGATCAACCAGGTTTTTTGCAGAATAGAGAAAACGAATCTCGTGTGACTGAGTGAGTATGAACAGCATGTAATACAGCATTTATTGATAGTTTTTAATGATGTGGGTTTGGTGACACCTTAAGGGGTGTGTAAAAATCTATATTTTTCTTTTTGGATATAGTTGTAATTTAACAGTGTAAGTATTATGAAGCTGCTGTAAATAGAATGGGTGATGAGAGTATATGCTATGGCTGTTGCAGCATCTATCGCATGCACAAAATCTGTGTATACATGTGGGTCTAAGCCCACTTACAATTGACTTTACAAAATAACTACACTGATTCCCCCCTGATAGAGAATAAAGGAAATATGGAGCTCTCTGAAATACATTTTGGGAGAAAAGAGAGAGACAACAAAGGGGGCCTGGATTGTTTGAAGTGTTCTGTCGATCACCAGACATCTATAACATAACTAAGTCACTGTTCAAATAGCTCTGATGCATGCAACAAAACCTGCTCATTCTACATCAGTGTTCTATAGTGTAAAACAACCAGTACCATTTCGGAACTTATGTAATTCCATAAACCTGGTATTTTGTGGAGGGTATAATTGGACTTGATAAAAAGTAGGGGTTTAAAATACAAATCTTCTTTACTGCAATCTTCAAAGTAATGTCACACAGAAGCACTTCTTCTAAAACCTGCTATGTTTTGCAGACCCTTTGTCAAACAAGGGTTTCCAATGGATATGGAACTCCAGCTTGAGAAAGATTCATGTGGAATCTGAAAAGTAGCAATTAATAAAAGGTGTTTTTCTGTAGAAGATTGTAATTAGGGATAGCAAATCTACCCAGGTCCAGTAAGTCCTGCTTAAAGCAAATCTCACTGAAGTATACAGAAAGTGAGTCCTGTTTGACAATTCTGGCAATTTTAGGGCTTACAAGCCCTGAGCTATTATAAAATAAAATGTATAGGAATCTGGACACTGCCAATGGCAACTTTTCTTCTAGAAAACACCATAAGGGGAGGTAAAATCCTCTATTTGCAATTTTGTGAGAAACAAATCCTTAAAATACAGGCTTGGGGGATGCTCTAAAGCTTTACAATTTCCACCAGCGTTCTCTGGCAACACATATTTTGTAACGGGATTTAAATTTTATTTTACATTTAGCTTGGCTTACATACAGCAACAGCACCACAATCTGGTTAATTTGAGCTTGAACAGCAATTTGACCTTCTTTGAATTATGGGAATACAGAAGAAACAACAGTGTGAAACTGGCCAGTATCTGAGCATTTTTAATTAGGGAGAATTGGCCAAAATGTACTGTAGACATGGGGCACAGGTAGGATTTTTCCTATAAGAATTAGGAACTATATATAGTCACATAGAAAAACCCCAACGTATGATGTATGTCAATTGGTAGTCCACCAACCACACATATAATACAACAAACGTATAAGACACAACCTTAAGTTGCTGTGTGCAAAGTCAGTACCAAGGTTGCAAACAAACATCAAGCAAAGAGGACAAAAAGTAATAATGGCCTCTGTGTTTGTTGCAAACTAAGCATGTACAAAAATACCTCAGGGGAAATAAAATAAATCTATATTATCAGTAATCCAAACAGTGAGATTATTCAGAATGAATTAATGGTGATGATATCCCAAAATTCATTATGATTGCAATAGACTAAATGTAAAACTTCCAAACAGCATAATATAATCTAACACAGGTTAGGTTATGCTCTGTGTATTGTGGGAGACCAGATATAGTGAGTGCAGGGTCCTGAGTTTAGTAACAGTTTAAAGACAGAAAAAAACCTTTTCTGTTTTGCATTTTTGAGAGCAGTTTTCTGGCAAAAAAAAATTCTAAACGCTCCTAAATGCCTGTACAAAAACGCTCTATTTGAGCTTTTTTTTTCTGCCAAAAAAACTGGCGTTTTTTTTTAAGCCTAGTGTGCAGGGACCCTTAAACTGTTTTTTAATGTTCTCTAGACAAAAATGAGCAATTAACAATTGCATTGTGCTTAGAGTTCATCTTTAAAGATCAACTATAGGTCGTTCCTAGAACCACATCATCTTACACATACACCCTGTCCTTGCCTCCATCCCGTATCACTCCTAATACTGTACACTTAAAGCTAAACTCTGGGAAAAACTAAAAATGCTCTCTTTCAATGGGCCTGTGCCTGCACTGCTAGGGTTAAAGAGGAAGTAAACCCTGATGGATTTTACTTCCTCTTTTGCTCCCTGCAAACCCTGCAAATTAAAAACATAATGGCCTAGTATGCATCACATACTAGGCCATTATGTGATACTTACCTGCAAATGAATCCCGCGCTGTCCCCTGTGTAGGCCGCGTTCATCTTCGCCCCCTTCCTTCCGGGGCCCAGACCTCCGGCTCTGTGATTGGCCGGAGCCGCGTGACGTCATTCCCGCGCATGCGCATGGGAGCCATCAGTCATGGCACATGCTGGGGAAGAAACGGCACGGAGGTCCAATTCTTCACAGCGCATGCACCGATGACATCATCGGTGCACTACAAGGGAAATATCTTCTAAACGGCACATGTTTAGAAGATATTTCCACTATCTATAGGTAAGCCTTATTCTTGGCTTACCTATAGGTAAAAGTCAGGAAGGGGGGTTTACAACCACTTTAACTGCTTGTTTCTGTCTAGGGATCAGGAAAAGTATTTTTACTTACCCAATCCTCCACTCCACAGGCAGGTGGCGCTCTTCTCTGCCTTGGTGGTGGACAGTCCCTTGGTGCCCTCATATCTAATACCTTAGACCGCCTGAGTGCAGAGGATAAGAGTCTGCAAGGAGTGATCTAGCAGAACAGAGGAGCCTGAGGGAAACAGGATCAGGCAAGCTTTACCTGGTGTCCTTGGACATAACTGAGCAGTTAACCCTTGCAGTGGGGATGCAGCCCTCTGCAAGGG
Source organism: Aquarana catesbeiana (assembly GCF_042186555.1). Classification (NCBI taxonomy): domain Eukaryota; kingdom Metazoa; phylum Chordata; class Amphibia; order Anura; family Ranidae; genus Aquarana; species Aquarana catesbeiana. Next base: position 89,659,765 of record NC_133328.1, read on the forward strand.
GAGAGTTTTAGTTTTCCTGGAGTTTAGCTTTAAGTGTACAGTATCAGGAGAGATATGGATGGAGGTGAGGACAGCGTGTATGTATAAGAATATGATGTTTTAGCAGTGGTGACTGGTGCTGGAGGATTTTGGGGGGGCACAGGTGGGCCCCTCCAGGTCCGCACTCACTCACCTTACGGATGGAGCCCTCCAGCCCCCACGGCTCCCATGGCTTCTGTGTTAACCTGGTCTTTTTTCCGGATTCTGGGTCTTCGGCCTCCTGTCCTGATTGGCCGGGGTGGGAAGCACATGGTGAGTACTGATTTGCTGGTATCGCAGGGTGGGAGGGTTCGGGGCGCAGAGCACATCATGAAACAGGCTAATTGGGGCCTCCCCCTGTGGGTCGGGCTCTGGCCACGTGCTTGTAAGAGGTGATGGACCTAGTGGAGACCTGTTGATCCGGAGCCCAGCACAGTGCACGGCCACACAGAGTGAGCCCGGATTGTGCAGGCTGGGTGGGGCGTCCCTGCACCCCTTGTGGACGGCCGCCACTGGGTTCTAGCAACTGTTCATCACTGCTTAACAGTGATATTGTATGTAGTGCTACTAGCAACTGTTCATGCGTTCTTAAAAGAGCAAAAATGTAGATAGGAAGTATATCTTATTTTAGGATAGTAAGTTGTTTGGTTTGCAGTAAAAGTTTTTGTTTCTTTTGCTTCCCAAGATTTGGATACATTTATTAAGGGCCCACTCATGTCATCTAAGCACACGTATTTTGTTTCAAAATTTTTATTGAAAGCATTTAACACACAGAACCTGCAACTGCAGGTACCATCAAGACGAAAAAAGTATGCATATTTTGATAGGTGATTTGGGTGGACTGACTCTGAGATTATTGAAAAAGTTATAACAGAAATGTAATACCTTCATCATACCTCCCAACATTTTGAAATGGGAATGAGGGACACCTACTAGCAAATGTATGTAGGCATAGGACACGCCTCTTGTCACACACCCTTAAAGGAGAATTAACCACAAAAAAAGGTTAATTAAATCCACAAGGGCTTTTTTTCCCACTACTATTCCTTTATATTGGCTTTTAAAATTTACAAATTGGATTTAGAAATTGGATGAAAGGTTTAGCATTGGGAAACACTTTTTGAAAGATAAAAACTATATAGATCAGACCAAAATGAGGGACAAATAGAGACAGAGGGACATTGCTCCAAATCAGGGACAGTCCCTCAAAATCATATGCCTTCATGTATGTACATCTACATCACACAGACATGCTCTGAGATTTGCCAATGTGTGTTATTCCTGTGGACTTATAGAGAGGTATATATATAAAAAAAAAACCTCATGTCATACTTAATTTTCTTTGAGGTTATCAAGTCTTCCTGGTGCAGTTCCTTCCTTGCAACCATGAGAGGGCAGACTCGTTCTAACATTTGTTCTCTTCAACTTATTATATTCTGTAAGTTAAAAAGTGTAAGCTGCACTTGGGTGAAAACAATAGTACTGTTAAAAGGAAAAAAAGCTGTAAACATATTATGTGATATAACCATAATTATAAAAAATGAAATGAAATTAAAATGATTGAGTCACAGAAAAATAAAAAATATACAATAGGTGTGCGTATATAGCAGAAAAAATGGTGACCATATCTCTTTCGTTAAAAGGAAATCCAAAAGATAGTGTGAATTCCTCCACCAGGGAACACTGTATAGGCTTACCAGATTGATATGACCCCTATGTCCTGATCTAAATCCCATAGAGCACCTGTGGAGAGATCTCAAAACAGCAGTTGGGAAAAGTAACCCTTCCAATCTGAGAGACCTGGAGCAGTTGGCGAAAGAAGAGTGGCCCAAAATTCCAGTAGAAAGGTGTAAAAAACGAATTGATGGTTACAGGAAGCGATTGATTTCAATTATTTTTTCCAAGGGGTGTGCTACCAAATATTAAATTGACTCCATTTTTGGAGTTTTGCGTGGAATGTGTCAGATTTGGCTTTTTGTTTCTCCACTTTTTTGTGTCATCCCAATACAAACAAAATAAATAAGCATGAGAATTCCTAAACATTTGTAATTGCAACAATGTTCTAGGGGAAGTGGTGCATTATCTGACAGAAATGCAGTGGTGCCCATATTTTTGTCATATATATATATATATATATATATATATATATATATATATATATATATATATATATATATATAAAACTGTATTATATAATTGCTTTGTTTTGCAGTAAGCACACAATGATGTGGATTATAAAAAAAAGGATGTAAACATGTAAACACAAATCCTAATCTTTTTTTACCTTTTTGAATTAGCTATAATACAGTTCTGTTTACGTGTTCAGGATGTAGAGAACTAATACCATACCAGCCTTTCTCAACTTTTAAAAGATAAAGAACCGCTTGAAATAACTTTCCAGGCTTGGGGAACCCTGCCAATAATTGTTATATCTACAGCTCGCAGTACTTTGTTGGGTTGTTGAGAAACCATGAACTTGTATCTACAAAAAGCTGAAAAGGAAGGGAGGACTTGGATATAAAAATGTACCAAGAGAGAGTAGCTCCAAAGGGAAACACACAGCAGTGTAATAGTCACAAAAATATAAAATATTTATTTATGAGATTTCCACAAAAAGGCAACATTCACCACACCACAGTAAAAACAATATTGTCAATAGTGTTAAAAACAAAGAAAAAGACCTGGGCTCACATGCATTACCCACTATCATACTAACAGTCAACCGTATGCAGGGAAGGGGCACTTAGTTGAAAGCAATGATGGTGAAGGAATTGCTGAAACAATTGTGAATCTAGCTAGACCAATGGTTTAGACACATCAAAAAATAGTCCTTGTAAACAATGAGGGGAACCAATTTGTCCATATTGTGTGGACTGCTTGTTGATTAAACAGATGCCTGCAGGTGCTTAATGAAAGATGAAGGATCAGATCAACTAGTATGTGCACAGGCTGACAGGGGAACAGAGGCAAAGGGGGCTAACTGTTACAGCCTGATATGTGAAAGTGAGGGGACATCCACTCAGCAGTGGAAGCGGCAGTGCAGCGGAGGGTGAAAGGAACGGGAATGAAGTCCCTGAAACAAGCTCACCCAAATGGATCCTTTTAAAGAGTAAATGTGGATAGATAGATAGATAGATAGATAGATAGATAGATAGATAGATAGATAGATAGATAGATAGATAGATAGATAGATAGATAGATAGATAGATGGTGGTTGTGGGGGTCTGCAGGCAGAGGGCTTATCGGAATCTGGAAGCCCCCTTTAACAAGGGGCCCCCAGATCCCACCCTCCATGTAAATGAGTGTGGAGTACATTGTACCCCTACCCATTCACCAAAAAAAATAAAGTGTAGTGTTACAAAAAACAAGGGATGGTTTTTGACAAGTCCTTTATTAAAATTGAAGAATGCCCCCCATCTTAGCTCCAACGCGTCTTCTTCCTCTGGTCTTCTGCCTCCGCTAATATCTTCTCCCTCAGGTGATGTCTTCTTCCTCTGGTCTTCTCCCTCTGCTGCTGTCTTCTCCCTCTGCTGAGGTCTTCTCTCTCCTCTGATGTCTTCTTCCTCCAGTTTTATTTCTCCTGTCTTCTCCCTCTGGTGATGTGAAGTCTTCTCCCATCATTGTGTCAGCTCCGTTGTCTGCCAGTTCTTATATAGCTATGGGCTGTGGCCATCTGGTGACATCACCCAGAGACCCCACCCCTTGTGGCATCACTGTACCTTCACAAGGGGTGGGGTCTCTGAGTGACATCACCGGGTGGCCACGCCCCATAGCTATATAATAAAGTAAAAATAAGCTGCGCTGAGTTAAATAAAGTTTGATAATGGGACATGTGAGCCATTAAAACATGCATATGAATCAAAAAAAGGCTGTAAATTCCCAGAGTGTCCAATTTGCTCTTATGTGTCTCTGAAGAAAGAATATTCTTTAGCACAAACTATCAGAGCAACAATCTATGTGTGATTCTTCAACAGATTCATCCACGGTGACATTTGACCGAGACACCCAAGAAGAAGTGAGGGGGTAAGATAGGAAAGGTCCTCCACCTTTAAAATCACTGCCGCTTACCAGCTGAATAGATCTCTTGCTAGGGAGATCAAAAACGCCTGTGGCTTGTTCCCCAGCCCTGGGTCTCTGTGCTTAACAACAAGTATCCCAGATTCCTCCTCGCTGGATCTCCCCGTGTATGACAACGGTCAGTTAGTTCCCATGTAAGGATAAAAATGCTTCCATAGTGTAAATCCTTAAAACGTTTATTAGTTAAAAGACAGGGTTGCACTTACAATTGCCGTAGATAAAAATAGCGTGTCAAAAAATGGTCGAGCTGGCCGGCTCTCAATAGCTGCCCGTTGCTTCCGGGACTTTGCGTTAACCCGGTGATGTCAGCACGCCTCTCCTCCCTACGCTGTTTCGTCACAGATGTTCTGGGGCACGTGCTGGTTCACCGCCATAAATAGTCTACAACAGACACAGTAACGCCCAGCTCTGAACTCCAAGTGTCCCTTATGTAAAATCCACCATTTTAGAATGGGGCCGATGCCCATAGCATAGCTATATAATAACCTGCAGAGAATGGAGCTGTGGAGCTGACAACGACAGGAGCCAGCATCGGAGGAGGACCGGGTTTTTTATTTTTAGTGGGTCGTTGGTGGCAGAAAACATCACGGGAGGGAGACGACATCACATCGCCGGAGGGAGAAGACCAGAGGAAGAAGACATCAGAGGAGAAAGAAGACATCGGGGAAGGGGGAAGACTGGAGGAACAAGACCTCACCGCAGGGAGGAGACAGCAGCGGAGAGAGAAGACAGGAGGAAAAAGACACGTTGGAGCTATGACAGGGGACATTCTTCATCTTTTGATAAAGGACTTGTCAAAAACCGTCTCTTGTTTTTTTTTGTAACACTACACTTTTTTATGTTGAATGGGTAGGGGCGCCATGTACCCCATACTAATTCACATAGGGAGGCTGGGATCTTGGGGCCCCCTGGTTAAAATTGGGCTTCCAGATTCCAATAAGCTCCCTGCCTGCAGAGCCCCACAACCACCGCCCAGGGTTGGTGGGAAGAGGCCCTTGTCCCCATCAACATGGGGGACGCAATCATTTCAAAGTTGGTTCAAAGTTGGATCCTGTTCATTGAAGTCTCAAAGAAATCGGACCTGAAGTCGCAGGGCAAAGTTGTGCGACTTCTGTGTCGGAACAGTGTGAACCCGGCCTGAGTCTAACACCTTCCCAGACTCTTTTATCTGACTCATTTTCAAAAATCTGAAAAAAAGCTTCAAAGTTGGCAGCTTCTACTGAGCTTTAGCTCACTTATAGTCCTCTGGGAATCCTTTATCATGTATTAAAAGTTTTTAAATATACAGCTGGTAAAATAGGTATTGAACACATCACCATTTTTCTAGGTAAATCTATTTCTAAAGGTGCTATTGACATGAAATGTTCACCACATGTCGGTAACAACTCAATCAAAAAAACCAAAACAAATAATACAGGGAAAAGGTATTGAACCAGTTAACTGAAATGTATTTAATACTTAATAATGATAATGATAGCTTCAAGATACCTCCTGTATAGAGAAACTAGTCGCATGCTTTGCTCAGGTGTGATTTTGGCCCATTCATCCACACAGTTTTCAAATCTTGAAGGTTCCATAGGCCTCTTCTATGAACTCTAATCTTACTATAATTCTTTCGATAGATTTTTCTATTGGATGCAAGTCAGGTGATTGACTGTGCCAGTCTAGCAGCTTTATTTTCTTTCTTTGAAACTGAGAGTTTCCTTGGCTTTGTGTTTGGGATCATTATCTTGCTGATCATCCTGGTAGATGGCAGCAGATTTTTATCAAGAATGTCTTGGTACATTTTTATATTCACCCTTCCTTTAAAGAATGAAGTTTGCCAGTACCATATGCAGAAAAACAGCCCCACACTATGATATTCCCACCTCCAAACTTCACTGTTGGTATGGTGTTTTTGGGGTGATGTACAGTGCCATTTGACCTCCAAACATGGTGTGCATTATGGCATCCAAAGAGTTCAATTCTGGTCTCATCTGACCAGACTATATTCTCCCAGTATTTCACAGGCTTGTCTAAATGTTGTGCAGCAAACCTTAAATGAGCTTCAAATGAACTTTAATGTTTAATTACACATAACTTAATTTCTGAACTTATTTGTTTTGGTTTGTATGGATTGCATGGGTTAGTACCGACATGTGGTGAAAATTTCATGTCAATATCACCTTTAGAAATATATTTACCTGGAAAAATGGCAACATGTTCAATACTTAGTTTACCCACTGTATATATACAGGTGCATCTCATAAAATTAGAATATCATCAAAAAGTTAATTCATTTCAGTAATTCAATTAAAAAAGTGAAACTCTTATATTTTATATAATAGTGTTACACACAGAGTGATATATTTCAAGCACTTCTTTCTTTTAATTTTGCTGATTATGGCTTACAGCTAGTGAAAACCCAAAATTCTGTATCTCAGAAAATTTGAAATATTATATAAGACCAATAAAAAAAAGGATTTTTAATACCGAAATCTTGGCTTACTGAAAAGTATGTTCATATACAGTATAGTATGTACTCAATACTTGGTCAGAGCTTCTGTTGCATGAATTATTGCATGAATGCTGCGTGGCATGGAGGTGATCAGCCTGTGGCATTGCTGAGGTGTTATGGAGGCCCAGGTTTCTTTGATAATGGCTTTCAGCACCTCTGCATTGTTAGGTCTGGTGTCAGTCATATTGCTCTTGACAATACCCCACAGATTATCTATGGGGTTTTGGTCAGGCTTGTTTGCTGGTGTCAGCAAAGAAGAAATAAGCCCAGGCACATAGTTATGTGCAAACGGAGAATCTCTGTTAGCCAAATCCACAGACGAAGAAAACCTATTAGCCAAACCCATGGACAAAGAATCTCTGTTAGCCTGACTCGTGCGCATGCCCATACACTTGTGCATGGGCACACACTTGTGCGCGCCGGTGTGCATGCCGACATGCGTGCTCGCCACTAAAATCGGCTATATACTGTAAACCCCTCAGCTGTACTAGGACTTTGCCTTATGGTCTAAAGCATTCTGCTACCTGCTACCGGTTTCCTGTGTTTGATCCTGTTGCCGTTCTGATCAGTCCGACCGTGCTTGTACTCCATAGGAATCAACCCCTGGCTTGCTCTTCGACCACGTCTCTGCTTGATCCCTCTGTTTGTCTGCCGTTGCCAACCCAGCCTGGACCTGACTACTCTGTTGCGTACTGCTATGTCCTTGAAGTGCCTGCTAGTGACCGACCCGGTGTGTCTGACCCTGCTCTGCACCTAGCCTGCCAAGTACCTGCTGTCTGCTAACTGTCAGCCTGCCAAGTACCTGCTGTCCTGGGTCACGATCCAGCCTGTATCCACGTATGCACAGACTCCTCATCTGCAGCCTTCTCCATCCGAACTACTAGGTACTCCTGCTGCTCTAGGGTTTCGTACCTCCTGTTTTCTCCATCAGGGGCACCAGGCCGGACGAGTAAAAGATCGCCTTACTGTCCATGTCAGGCTCCATCTCCAGGTACGTGACAGTATCATAAGGTCATGTCAGAACCTGAGAGAAGGGCATTTCCCCTGAATGAGATCTGCCGGCACATCACGGCATTGACTCAAGCGGTCAAGAAAGTACAAGAGTTGTACACTCAACTGGAAAATCGCATCCAGACACTTCCTGCACCTGCTACTTCAGCAACTTCTGTGACTTCTACTACTCCAGTTGTGTCATCGGGAGCCACAGTTGCGCCCACAGTCCTGATTCTGCCACCAAAACCCAGAGTTCCTACGCCTGAGAGATTTTCTGGTGATCGCAGCAAATTCCATGCATCCCATAACGCATGTGAATTATACTTTGCACTACAACCTCACACCTTCTTCTTAGAGGCAACAAAGGTGGGGTTCGTCATATTATTACTTCAAGGCAAACCTCAGGCCTGGGTTCACCATCTGCTGGAAAAAGATGATGCCAAGCTGTCCACCCTGACTCTTTTTTTTACACTATGGCGCAACTCTACGATGATCCTGCATCAGCAGAGGCAGCCCTTCACTCGCTTCAGCAAGGTCGCAGGGCAGTGGAAGATTATGTGACAGAGTTCAGGGGCTGGAGTGCTGACACCTGCTGAAATGATGCTGCTTAGTGTTACCAGTTTCGTCTGGGTCTGGCTGAACCCCTAAAAGATGAACTGGCTCATGTAGGGGTATCCAGCTCACTTGAAGGACTTATTGATCTCGCTATCCAAATTGATCGCCGCCTCAGGGAATGAAGGTGGGAAAGGTCCTCTGGTCAAATCTGTCCCGTATGGATGTTGCCTAAAGCTCCGCCACCAGCAAACATGGCTTCAGCCTTTCCTGCCTCATGCACAGGTGAGGAACCTGAGCCAATGCAGCTGGGGCTGCTATGCACTTCTCTAAAACCTGAAGGACGTCAATGCCATCGGAAGAACAACCTATGCCTCTACTGCGGAGAAGCAGGGCACCATGTGCGGACCTGTCTAGAAAAGGTGCCTAAGTGTCTGACCATCTTACCTGTTAATCTGCCACCAGTGCCTTCTAGTTCCACTCATGTTGCTCTCCCTATCTCGTTCCAGCTTCCGGGAAAAACTATTCCAGTCTCCACTATAATTGGTTCAGGAGCCTGCAGCTGCTTTGTTAATCTGACTTTCACCACCCAGCATCAGATACCTTTGCAGTCCAAGGCCCAGGGACTTTCTGTGTATCTGGCCGATGGTTCCAGCATAAAATCTGGAACAGTGACTCAAGAGACTATTCCTTTGCCAGCTATGACCTCACCATTGGGTCACAAGGAACTTTTATGTCTGGACGCCATTTCATCCCCTCTGTTTCCAGTCATTTTGGGTATACCCTGGCTACAGGCACATAACCCCAGTATCGACTGGGTGACTGGCAAAGTGAACTTTCAATCATCATACTGTAATGAACACTGCCTCCCAGGACCTCTAGCCCCACCTTTGCCCTTACTATGCATGGACTCTGATGTTGAATTACACCAAGTCACCCCAGCAGTTTACCATGATTTAGCAAACGCTGAGCTGACATACTTCCACTTCACAGATCATACGACTGCCCGATCAAGTTGCTGCCTGGGGCTGAAATTCCGTTTGGATGTATTTTTCCTTTGTCAGAACATGAACTAGAGACATTGAAGGAGTACATAGATGACAGCATGAGCAGAGGCTTCATCCATCCTTCTACTTCACCAGCAGGGGCAGGTATCTTTTTCGTGGAAAAGATAGACCACTCTCTCCGGCCCTGTGTGGATTACTGTGAGTTGAATAAAATTAGTTAAGAACCAGTATCCTCTTCCGCTAGTCCCAGAATTGGAAATTTATTAAGGGGTTTTCGGCCATTTTTGCCCCATCACTCAATTAACCAGCAGGGCATTCGGTTCTGTTGGTCACCTGAAGCACAAGCTGCTTTCGAAACTCTAAAAGGACTCTTTACGTCAGCACCCATTCTGAGCCACCCAGATTATTTTTTGTCTTGGAAGTCGACGCATCTGAAAATGCAGTAGGAGTACTTCTGTCACAATGCCAGGGCCCAAAGTTGCATTAAGTGGCGTTTTTTTAACGTAAAATGTCCCCTGCTGAGAGAAACTACGATGTGGGAGATCGTGAATTGCTTGCAATCAAATCTGCTCTGGAAGAATGTAGGTACCTCCTGGAAGGGGCGGCACATTTCATCTTGTTTTTCACAGACCAAAAAAATCTTGAGAATTTGAAGGCAGTCAAACGTTTAAAGCCAGGTCAGGCCAGGTGGGCACTTTTTTTTCAAGATTCATGTTTCATATAACCTACAGGCCAGGATCAAAAAATGTCAAACCTGATGCTTTGTCCCGAATGTTTGATGACTCCAAGGATCCACCTACTTCCGATACTATATTATCTGCTGGGAACTTTTTGTTGCTGCAAACGGATCTCCTGTCACAAATCAAGCAGACATCATTGGGGGTTCCCTCTCTATCTGGAACAATGCTAGCTGCAAAGATGGCTTACTGTGGTCTGGGGATAATATATTTGTACCAGAGCATGTCCAAGTAGCGGTTCTGGGACTATGCCACGATCATCCCTTGGCAGGACATTTCAGAGTACATAAGACCACGTATCTGGTACACCGCCTGTTCTGGTGGCCTAATATGGACAAGGATTGTAAGGAATACATGAGTTCTTGCACCATTTGTACCCGTAACAAGAGTAGCAGAAATAAGACCTGGGGTTTACTTAGGCCCCTTCCAGTTCCTGATAAACCCTTGAAGATGATATCAATGGATTTCATTGTCAAACTACAAACATCTGAAGGGTGCTCAGCCATCTTTCTCGTTGTGGACCGGTTTTCTAAAATGGCTCACTTTGTGCCCTTGAAAGGGGTACCCTCTGCATTAGAGAGGGCCCAAGTCTTTATAAAGAAAAGTGTGAGGCTCCATGGTGTTCCTGGAAACAGTGTCTCTGATCGAAGAGTCCAATTTACATTAAAGTTTTGGAGAGCTCTCTGTGAAATACTAAAGGTAGAACTTTCATTTTCCTCTGCATACCACCCTCAGACTAACGGTCAGACGGAGAGAACTAATCAGACCCTCGAACAGTATATCCGTTGCTTCAATTCTTTTTCTCAAGATGACTGGGTTTCATTATTACCGCTGGCTGAATTTGCATACAATAACTCAAGACATTCTGCTACAAAACAATCTCCTTTCTTCGCTAACTATGGGTTTCACCCTTTATTCCTGTCCAATACTGTTCCTTACTCTTCAATTGCAGCTGTACAAGACACCGTTGAATTTCTCCAACATAACAACAGAATCTTGCGGGAGACAATCTCTAAGGCACAGGGGGACAGCAAAAGAATCTTTGATAAGAAGAAAAGGGGAGACTTGATTCTGAAACCAGGTGAGCAGGTCTGGTTATCCACACTCAATCTAAAGCTGGCTTGTCCTATGAAGAAGCTTGGTCACAAATTTGTGGGACTTTTTCCAGTGAAAAGAAAGATAAATTATGTTTCCTATGAACTTATATTGCCAGACTCACTGAAACTTCATCCTGTGTTCCATGTGTCTCTGGTAAAACCCACAGTTTCTAATCCCTTTCCAGACTGGAACTCAGACCCTCCTGAACCAGTGAGAAGGAAGGGCTGAGCCCAGCCCTGACAGTACCCCCTCCTCAAGACCCCTCCCCCTAGGAGGACCACCAGGTTTGAGGAGAAAATGTCTATGAAAAGTACGGTGGAGGACAGGGGCACGTACATCCGAGGATGAAACCCAAGAGCGTTCCTCTGGACCATAACCTTTCCAATAAACCAGGTACTGTATGCGCCCACGGAACCTACGGGAGTCACCAATGCACTGTACTTCATACTCCTCATAGTTCTCAACCTGCACTGGGTGAGGATGTGGCACCGAGGTGGGGAAGCAGTTGCAGACCAAAGGTTTTAATAAGGAGGTATGAAATACATTTGAGATATACATATTTGAAGGAAGGTCTAAAGCGTAAACCACTGGGTTAATCCTATACAGAAAGGCTCAATAAACCGAGGTGCCAACTTCAGTGAGGGAACACCGAGTCGGAGGTTGTGAGATGACAGCCAGACCCTGTCCCCAACCTGGTAGGAAGGTGCAGGCAGGCATCTGCAGTCAGCATGAAGTCTGTTCCTATCATTGGCATGTTGCAAGGACTCCTGGACTTGTACCCAAGTGGAACGAAGACCACAGAGATGCTCCTCTAACGCAGGAATGCTCTGAGGAGCAAATGAGTCAGGCAACATGGATGGTTGGAAACCATAGTTCGCCATAAACAATTGGGAAGCAGAATTCATGGCACTATTGTGAGCAAACTCCGCCCAAGGTAAAAATCTGACCAGTTGTTATGATGGGCAGAAATATAGCAACGTAGAAACTGCTCCAAAGACTGGTTGGCTCATTCTGTGGCCCCATTAGACTGCAGGTGATACGCAGAGGAGAAATCAAGCTCTATTCCCATTTGTACACAAAAGGCTCGCCAGAATCGGGACACAAACTGACTACCCCTGTCTGAAATGATCATCTTTGGTAGCCCATGTAAGCGAAATATCTCCCGATGTGGGCAGTTCCTTAGATGTGGGCAACTTCTTAAGTGGAATGCAATGAGACATTTTCGAGAACCGATCAACCACCATAAGGATAACTGTCTTGCCCTGAGAGTTGGGTAACTCCACAATGAAATCCATACACAGGTGGGTCCAAGGCTTCTCTCCATTGGGTATGGGTTGTAGGAGGCCCAGTGGAAGATGTCATGGTGTCTTACTCTGAGCACACACGGAACAAGCAGCTACGAAGGTGGCTACATCAGCACGTAGACTAGGACACCAGAATTGTTGAGAAATGGCCCAAAAGAGTTGATTCTTCCCTGGGTGACCAGTAGCTTTGGGAGAATGGTAAGTCTGGAGCACGGCAGTATGAAAACTCTCTGGGACAAAGCAGCGGTCATAAGGTTTCTAAGGAGGAGCAAGAATCTTGTCACTCAAAGAAGTGAGACTGGTGGGAGCCGTAGCCAAAATACGATCAGGAGGAATCACTGGAACAGGAACCGATTCCAACTTGGAAGTAGAGGAAAATTGTCACGACAAAGCATCAGCCCTTACATTCTTAGTACTGGGTAAGAATGAAACTATTTCTTGACAAGAAAAGAGCCCATCGTTCCCTTCTGGGAGAGAGATGTTTAGCCTCCGACATAAATGTGAGATTCTTATGGTCAGTAAAAATGAGAACCGGAACAGTGGTACCTTCGAGGAGATGCCTCCATTCCTTAAGGGCTAAAATGATCACCAACAACTCTCTGTCCCCAGTCGCATTCCGCAGGTGACAATTTCTTGGAGAAGTAGCCACACAGATGCATAGCGCTCTCAGAGTTAGGACACTGAGACAGAAGGGCACCAATTCCAGTCTCAGAAGCATCAACCTGAAGGATAAAGGGTAGCGTAGGATCTGTATGTGCCAACACAGGAGCAGAAACAAAGGCAGCCTTGAGGCTCTCAAAGGCCTTAACGGAGTCCGGAGACCAACTCTGTGGGTTACCATCCTTTTTGGTCATATCAGTCAGGGATTTTACCAGGGACGAGAAGTTACAAATAAACTTGTGATAATTGGCAAAGCCAAGAAAACATTGTAGAGGACGTATACCCACATTTCAGGGCCACTGTAGGACTGCAGAAAGTTTCTCTGGGTCCATCGAAAAACCAGCAGTGGAAATGACATAACCCAGGAATTTAACCTGTTCGAAATGGAACTCGCACTTTTCCAATTTACAATAGAGATTATTTTCTCTCAGCTTCTGAAGCACATGACAGACATCTGTGTGGTGGCTCTCTAGGGACTTGGAAAATATGAGGATATCGTTGAGATAAACCACGACACATAGCTGCAACAAATCTTAGAGGACATCATTAATAAATTCCTGGAAAACTGCCGGGGCATTGCAAAGGCCAAACAGCATTACGAGGTACTCATAATGGCCTGTTCTGGTATTAAAGGCAGTTTTCCATTCATCGCCCTCCTTGATCCTCACGAGATTGTATGCCCCTCTCAAATCAAGCTTCGTGAAAACCGCAGCTCCCTTGAGGAGGTCAAATAACTCCGTAATCAACGGAATTGGATAAGCATTCTTGATCGTGAAACGACTGAGACCCCTATAATCAATACAAGGTTGTCTCAGTTCACCACTCTTCTTAACAAAGAAGAAACCAGCACCAGCAGGAGAGGAGTATTTGTGGATGAATCCTCGAGAAAGTGTGTTTGCAACATAGTCCTCCATGGCCTTATCCTCCGAGACCGACAAAGGGTAAACCCGGCCCCGAGGGGGTATGGCACCAGGTTGAAGGTCAATTGCGCAATCATACGACTGGTGTGGAGGCAAACTACCGGCTTGACCTTTGTCAAAGACATCTCTAAAATCACGGTACTCCTCCGGCAGGGAGGAGAGTGAAGAGGTGCACAGGACCTTAGCCACCTTCTGAAAACATATCTTGCTGCATTGTGGCAACCAGGAAAGAACCTCAGCACAAATCCTATCAAAAGAGGGGTTGTGCCTCTGTAACCAAGGATAACCAATAATCACTGCACTGGAAACTTAGGTGAGGAAATGACTTGGAATTGGATTATCTCATTATGAAGAGTCATGGACAACGGAACAGTCTTATGAGTCACATGGGCAGGCTGTAGAGGTCTCCTGTCAAGAGCCTCAATGGCAAGTGGAGTGGCACGAAGCTGCAGCTGAATCGAGTGCTTAGATATAAAGGCAGCATCAATGAACAGGCCTGCAGCCCCAGAGTCGATTAGAGCCTGTATCTCGATGAACAACTCAGACCAAGAAGGGATAACTGGGACCAGGGGCTTATCCCTTTGGACAACTGGGGATGAAAAAACGCCACCTAAGGTCTATCCGCTACAGGACCTCAAAGTTTGGGCGTTCCCAGGGTGGGTAGGAAAAGACTTCAAAAAGTGACCAGCCTGGCCACAATAAAGGCACAATCTCTCCCTCCTCCTAAAGGTTCTCTCATCCGCAGAGAGACGTGTGCAGCACCAGTGCATGGGTTCGCCATCAACGACCGACTCAGTACCAGGAGAAATGGGAAGTGAGAGGGGCAAAGGGTAGGACTGCAAGCTTCAGAGACAAATATACAGGAGGCTTCCACAAGCGCTCCTTAAAAGAGAGTCTTTCTCTGAGTCTGGAGTCTACGAGAATGGCAAACGTGATCAACTTCTCCAGCTCAGTGGGTATATCTCAGGCTGCTATTTTATCTTTGATGGTATCCGAGAGACCATGAGCAATAGCAGCCACGAGAGCCTCATTGTTCCAATCAACCTCTGCTGCCAAAGTACGGAATTCAATGGCGTAATCGGCAACAGTTCTCGTACGCTGTTTGATGGACATGAGGCACTTGGCAATAGAAGCGGAGCATGCGGGAATGTCAAATATCCTTTTAAAGGAAGCAATAAACTCTGAGTAACTCAGGACAACGGGTTTTTGCATCTCTCATAGAGGGTTTTCCCAGGCCAAGGCTCTCTCAGAAAGCAAAGTTATCACAAAACCTACTTTGCTTCTGTCCATGGGAAACACCTGGGAACCAGACATACCTCTTATAGATGTAATACTCGAGGAGGGTGCCTGCACAGAGACTATAGCAGCAGCAGGGACGGCCTACAGGTTGTACCAGAGCAGCCACAGTGGGTGGGAGATTCCAGGTGAGCCGTGCAATTCAGGAGCGTCTGTAACGCCATGGCAAACTGATCCATGTGGTGATCCTGCTCATCCAGTCTGGAAAAAGTATTACCAAAAAGTGGATTGACTGAAGCTTCTGAATTCATGGCCTTCGTCTCCTGTCAGAAAACATGAATCAGACAGAAGTGCAGTAAAAATCACATTAGTTTATTAGTACAAATAGTAAAAGGTAAACAGAGCAAACGTACTCAAAACATAGCCAGAGTTCGGTAACCGGAACGGATCATCAGACAAGCCAGGACGTCAGGAAGCCTGGGATCAGAGTACTTCAGGACAAGCCAGGAAATCAGGAAACTGGTGAATCAGCGTAGAGGAACAGCAAGCAGGATCAGGAACCAGAAGGGACGTCAGCCAAGCAAGTCTTTCACAGGTACACAGAAGAGATTCTCTGATATGTTGACCAGGCGAAGGCAGAGAGGATCTGGACTGAACAGCTTAAGTAGCCAGCAGGACTGACTAGCAGTATATCATCACCAGGTGAGTCCCTGTGGAAAGATTAGAGCTGGCAACTAACCGACAGCTGAGCGGCCTGCTCTGAGAAGGAAGGGCTGAGCCCAGCCCTGACAGGCATATAGTTATGTGCAAACGGAGAATCTCTGTTAGCCAAATCCACAGATGGAGAAAACTTATGAGCCAAATCCATGGTCAGAGAATCCCCGTTAGCCTGAGCCACGCGCATGCGGTGCACAGGCACACACGTGTGCGCGCCGGCTTGCGTGCTCGCCACTAAGTGGCATCAAATGGACTATATAAATCCCTCAGCTGCACTAGGACTTTACCTTATGGTCTACAGCATTCTGCTACCTGCTTCCTGTTTCCTGTGTTTGATCCTGTTGCCGTTCTGATCTGTCTGACCGTGCTTGTACTCTACCTGAACTGACCCCTGGCTTGCTCTTCGACCACGTCTCTGCTTGATCCCTCTGTTTGTCTGTTTGCCATTGCCAACTCCAGCCTGGACCTGACTACTCTGCTGCCTACTGCTCTGTCCCTGAAGTGCCTGATAGTGCCTGACCCGGTGTATCTGACCCTGCTTTGCACCCAGCCTGCCAAGTACCTTCTGTCTGCTACCTGTCAGCCTGCCAAGTACATACAGAACCCTCATCTGCATGCTGATTTCATTTTCCAGCAAGACTTAGCACCTGCCCACACTGCCAAAAGTACCAATACCTGGTTTAATGATCATGGTATCACTGTGCTTGATTGGCCAGTAAACTCGTCTGACCTAAACCTCATGGAGAATCTGTGGGGCAGATTAGGGACACCAGACCTAACAATGCAGATAAGCTGAAAGCCACTATCAAAGCAACATGGGCTTTCATAACACCTCAGCAGTGCCACAGTTTGATTGCTTCTATGCAACACTGCATTGATGGAGTAATTCATGCAAAAGGTGCCCTGACCAAGTATTGAATGCATACTATACTGTACATGGACATACTTTTCAGTAAATACGTAATAAAAAATGCAGCGCTATAAAAACCAATCAGATAATACAAATATGTGTGAACTGGAAATAAAATGCAAATGTGCACATGTAAACCGTAACCGCTGTACAATATTCGCGTGAATACAACACAGTGCAAAAACAGGAATAATTGAAATGCAAAACAAAATATTAGATGGAGTGCATAATAAACACATATGCAAAAGTTCATTAGTGATGACAGTTCATAAGGAGAGATCCTCATAAGACATGGATCCAATAAGTGAAGTCATGTGAAGTGTGAAGTATAAACTTGACCACATGAAACCCGTCACCACAGAGAGACAAGAGGCTTACCGGAGAGCCAGCGACCACCCTTATTCAGGGGGGTCATAAGGCGCTTGTTGGATCTGAGATCCTATGTAAAGATACCCTTATGTCCTGGTGTGCCCCCCCACCAGAGATCCTCACAGATACCGAACAATGTTCAGATCCAATACGATAGCGTCAAAGCCAGAGTGCAAAAGTGCAAATATGCAAAAAAGAAAAAAACTCCAATAGTGCAATAACGTCTTTAAAGTTGCTTTAATGGAGAGTAATGCAATGCTGCATATAAACGAAGAGACCCACAGAGGAGTCACCCAATAAAAATTGATAAGAATGGAATTCCAAACGAAAATAAAATCACATCAACATGTGAAGGCGATCACGCATGCGCAGAGCGTGTGTGCGTAGCGTCCCGACGAGCATTTAGTCAGATATGATGTCATCAGGGGTACGCCCACACGCCTGCGCCAACGCTCTAAATAGTTCCCTAGCAAAACAAAGGAGTGCTGCCATTGGTTAGAACAAAGGATCCAAGGGCGCTCAAGTCCTGATGGGGAGACCATTCAGTTGACCTTTAATCTATTGTTCAAACATTATAGTGAGTGTGTAGCTCCATTAGCTCCATGTGGTCCAGACCTGAGATTAGGACTGAAGCACAGTAGGCCGCACTAATGGGTTGCATACACCCCACGGTCCATGAATAGGCCACCAGGGGTGTAAAGGGTTGACTGTGGAGTTAATCACCCCACTGCTCTTAGATTGCTGTTCTGCTAGCTAGAAAATCTCTGCACACATTGACAGTGCAATCATCAGAGAGTTTTACATTAATGCTAAGAATTTTTTGTTAGGAATTCAGTATTTCGTTATGCTTAAATATGCTTAAATAGCACACTTACTACTAATAATAGAAAAACCTTAACTTCATTGCTCCTTTTTTGTTTACAAACCAAGTAGGTAAGAATTAGCTCCTAGCTAAATCCAGTCAATAACAGTCAATAACAGCTGACCATAAAGAACAATGTTCATTCATGCAAGCACTGAAAATAATGTAGTGTAAAGAATTGTTCTCAGCAACCCACTGGCAACCTACCAGACGATGACCCAGAGTCTCTGTTAATATGTGCTTGTTCCGTGAACACACACAAAAAAAAAAATTCACGTTGCGCTTGCCATGTCATTAATTGTTAATGGCACCCTGAACGTTGTTAGTATATGTAGGTTGTGTAGAAAAATGCTAATTGCCAGCTCCTATCTCTCCACAGTCACTGAGCTGTTGATGATATCCTGCTCGTCAGTCCTACCTACTTAAGCCGTCCAGCCCAGAGGATCTCTGCCTTCGCCTTGGTCAACATCACAGAGACTCCTGCATTCTTGCTAAATGCTTGCTTGGCTGACATCCCTTCTGGCTCCAGATCCTGCTTGCTGTTTTACTACGCTCATCTCCGGCCCTACTGATGTTTGGCTTGTCTGACTATCCGTTCCAGTGCCTGAACTCTGGTTATGTTTTGACTACATTTGTTCTATTTACTTTTATTATTACACAAGTGTGATTTAACTGTACTTCTGTCTCGGTCTGATTTCATGGTTTCTGACAGCCGCACATTTGAATGGACTGCCCTCTGCGTGTCACCAAAAAGAAACCACGCGTCTAGCAAATGCTGGATGTGAATGCAGCCTTATTGTTTCACGTTGCTGAAATGCTAGCTTGCTTTTGATTGTCCTCTACACTTCATTATGAAATAAGCTTAAAGCGGTATTAAACCCAAAATCAAGAATGTTACATATTGCAGATTACCAATCATTAGATATGTTTGCTGCATTAGTTTTCTTTGCTTAGATTTTTTCCCCTCTGTTTTTACTTTCTGATCTGGCCAGTAACACACCTCCTGTATTAGTGTCCCCACTTAGGATGAAAGAGCATCCTTTGGACAACAGCATTGTCAACCGGGGGGGAGGGGAGTGTTAGATGAACTAGCAGATTTAGATACGCTAACACATTGAAGCCAAACTCCAGTTAACATTTTATAAGCAGTTACAGCAAACAGTTTTTCTCCATTTGGGGTAAGGGTTTTCCATAAATAATAAAGCTGATCATTGTAAGCACCCCGTCAGTGTCATGGTTTGTCCCATTTCTGTAACAATACATTCTGCAGTAGAGCTTGTTCTGTTGAAAAATAGCAGACTTGCTGGCTGGATCACAAGATGAAAATTGAAGAAAGAAAGCCCTAAAAAAAAATGAATGCTGCCATCACATCTAAGACATGCTTTAATACTATTTTAAAGTGGCTGTAAACTCTTATGTATACCCAGTAAAGTAACTGGCCCGAGGTGATACACAGAGATGAAACAAATCCTCCTATATAAGTTGTACATGTTTATCTGCAGCCCTCTCTTCTCTACATCCGTTCAAAGTCCAGAATGCCTGTCTAAGCTGGCAGAATAAAGGCGGCGAAGAACTGAAGTTACACTCTACAGAGCTCAGTGAAGAGAACTCTGTAAGCTGATTGGAGGGAAGGGACACCCCCCCTTTCATAGGAACAGAGCTGAGGATGTCAATAAGCTGGAGTTCCCTCCCCGTCACCATTTTTCTCTTATGCCGTGTACACGCAAGTGGACTTTTGATGGACTGAATTCCGAAGGACTTTTTGATGGACTTCCGACGCAACGGAATTGCCTACACACGATCACACCAAAGTCCAACTGATTCGAACGTGATGACGTATGACCAGACTAGAATAAGGAAGTTCAAAGCCAGTAGCCAATAGCTGCCCTTGCATCGTTGTTCATCCATCGGACTAGCATACAGTCAAACTTATTTTTCGACCGGACTCGAGTCCGTCGGAAAGATTTGAAACATGTTCTATTTCTGAAGTCCTTCTGATTTTTCGACAGCAAAGGTCCGATGAAGCCCACACACGATTGAATTGTCCAGCGGATTCGTTCCGTCGGACCTTTGCTGTCGAAAAGTCCGGTCGTGTGTACACAGCATTAGTGCCAGGAAATTTGACAGAAGTGATTCATGCTGATAGCACAGGAACGAAGCAGCAGACAGAAATGACATTTAGTGTTCCTAACTGAGACAAGTACACACTATAGACGGATATGCTTTGTTCAGATTTCATATTTGAGGATTACAACCACTTTAACCACTTCAATACCGGGCACTTAGACACCTTCCCGCCCAGGCCAATTTTCAGCTTTCAGCGCTGTCGCAATTTGAATGACAATTGCGCGGTCATGCTACACTGTACCCAAACAAATTTTTTTATCATTTTGTTCCCATAAATAGAGCTTTCTTTTGGTGGTATTTGATCACCTCTGCGGTTTTTATTTTTTGCGCAACAAATAAAAAAAGACCGAAAATTTTGAAAAAAAAACAAGTTTTTCTTTGTTTCTGTTAAAATTTTTCGTAAATAAGTACGTTTTCTCCTTCAATGACGGGCACTGATACAGCGGCACTGATGGGCACCGATGAGGTGGCACCAATGAGGTGGCACTGATGGGCACTCATAGGCAGCACTGATAGGTGGGCACTAATGGGCAATGACAGGAGGCACTCATAAAACATATTGGGGGCATTGCTGGAACATAATGGTGCCAATCAGTGCCCATTTGTGGGCACTGATTGGCACAGATTGGGCACATGTAGATGGCCATGGGGTACATACCTGGCCATCCACATGTTGCCCCTTCCCTGGTGGTCCTAGTGGCGATCCCTGGTGGTCCAGTGTGATGATCTGAGGGGGGGGCTGCGCTGATAAACAATCAGCGCAGACCCCCCCCTGTCAGGAGAACCGCCGATCGGCTCTCCTCTACTCGCGTCTGTCAGACGGGAGTGAGGAAAAGCCGATCAACAACTCTTCCCATTGACAGCGTGATCAGCCGTGATTGGACACGGCTGATCACGTGGTAAAGAGCCTCCGCCGGAGGCTCTTTACCAAGATCGGTGTAGCGGTGTGTCAGGCTGACCCACCGATCGCCGCGATGCACGCCCCTGGGGGCTCGCAGCGGCATGTTATCCTGCTGGACGTCATATGACGCCCAGCCAGGATAACGGAACCACTTCCTGGACGTCAATCCGCTATAGGGCGGGCAGGAAGTGGTTAAATCAACATTATGCCCTGTACACACGATTGGACATTGATCGGACAGTCCGACAACAAAATCCAATAGCTTTCATCTCTTAATTTATTCTGAGCATGCGTGGCATTTTGTGCGTCGGATTTGTGTACACACGATCGGAATTTAAACGATCGGATTTTGTTGTCGGAAAATTTTATATCCTGCTCTCAAACTTTGTGTGTCGGAAATTCCGAAGGAAAAAGTCCGATGGAGCCCACACACGATCGGAATTTCCGACAACACAATCCGATCGTACTTTTTCCATCGGAAAATCCGGTCATGTGTACAGGGCATAATAGTAATCAGCATAAATAATCCGCCCACATCCACTAATAAGTGGCCCTGTAATCTACTTTTCATTAAATCGTTTTGAATGTGTTTTTCTGCCTCCTTGTAATGTCCCCCATGATCTCCTGCACCTCTACTTTTTAGTTGCAGTCATATACACTGCTCTATGTACTTTACACATCCCATAGTATATAGTTTATAGTCCTTAGTCTATCTAGGGTGCGGACAAGAGAGGGTGGCTACTTTCCTGTATACAGTAGGACCATGGATAATGAACGTAGCCACCCTCTAACAGGAAATTTGATCACAGCTGCAAAAAATAGAATTTGGAGATGTGGAGAAAGCTGCAAGCATTGAAAGATACTTTTTTTAGTGAGTTTAGTGTCACTTTAAGATAAAAAGAAAGGCAGCAGATGTTGGGGCACTGGTTATTCCTTACAATGTCAAATAGTATAACTTTGATAATGATTAAAGTGAAACTTCAGCAAACAACTAAAACAGGTTAAACTACATTTAAGAAATGTCTCCGATACTAGCAAACAAAAATGTGTTATGACCCCACAACATCCAATCAAATGTCACTATTTATTTAGCAAAACAGGATAACTGCGGACTGGTTGCTATGGACTTCGCTATCTTGTTTATTGATTCTTAGCACTGATACTCTAATACATGAGGCATTGTAGTTCCGACAACTTACAGTAAGTAGTGCCTCTAAAATGAATGCTGTCATTGCCTTTTTTGTGAATATTCCTTCACATCTGTAAACATATTCTATATGCTGGTAACAGTTTATTAGAAAATGAAATAGAAAATGACTTGATCTTAACTTTCCACTGGGTGTCAGTGTCTTCTCTAGTTTGTGTCGCTGTAATTATCCTTGTTTCTTTGAACTATATTATGAGGGCTTTGTTTTAACCAACAGTAACAAAATACAATTTTTTTGTGGCAGATAAAAGTTTAAAACGTGTTAAAATCCTATAAAGTTAAATTTTTTGTGAATAGTTAAAGCCCAACTCCTGGAAACATAAAAGTTGTCCCTTGCAATAGGGCTGCGCCCACATTGCAAGGGTTAACTGCTCAGTTAGACAAATTGTTATGGAAGCTGCACTACCCTATTATGCAGTATATGCCATCAATCAATATACTGTATAATGTGCTTTCAGTGCATATAAAGTGCTTTAAATAAAAATTAAAAATAAAATATGCAAAACATAAATCAACAAAGTGCTTAGAAGTCCATCAGAAAAAAAATATTAATAAAGTGCTTTGAAGTCCATCAAATAGAGTATAGTTCCAGTGATAACTGTGAAACCAATTATGCCCTCACCAGTGTGCACTCAGCCGCCAGTATGGACTACCTAGGCATAGGTAGGTCTACAAGGCTTATGCTGACTGCTGTGTCGCCACTAGGGATGGGCTATCTGTTTGAGTCAAACATGAGTTCGACTCGAATATTGGCCGTTCGCCTGTTCGCCGAACAGCGAACAATTTGGGGTGTTCGCGGCAAATTCGAAAAGCCACAGAAACACCCTTTAAAATTCTATGGGAGAAATCTAAAGTGCTAATTTTAAAGGTTAATATGCAAGTTATTGTCATAAAAAGTGTTTGGGGACCTGGGTCCTGCCCCAGGGGACATGTATCAATGCAAAAAAAAGTTTTAAATTTTAAAAATGCTTTAAGTGAAAAAATAAAAGTGAAATATTCCTATAAATTTCATACCTGGGGGGTGTCTATAGTATGCCTGTAAAGTAGAGCATGTTTCCAGTGTTTATAACAGTCCGAGAGCAAAATTACATTTCTAAAGGAAAAAAAGTCATGTAAAAGTGCTAGCGCTAGTGCCGGCTATTAATGAATTGTCGGTCCCGACAATACACATAAAAGTCATTGAAAGTCATTGAAAAATAAAAAAAAAATGTGTGGGGGTCCCCCAAAATGCCATTACCAGGCCCTTCAGGTCTGGTATGGATATTAAGTGGAACTCCGTGCCAAAATTTTTTAAAAAAATGGCGTGGGGTTCCCCCCAAAAATCCATATCTGACCTGAAGGGTCTGGTATGGATTTTAAGGGGAACTCTGCCCCAAAATTAAAAAAAAAATGGCGTGGGGTTCCCCCAAAAATCAACACCAGACCCTTATCTGAGCATGCAACCTGACAGGCCGCAGGAAAAGAGGGGGGGACGAGAGAGCGCCCCCCCTCCTGAACTGTACCAGGCCACATGCCCTCAACATGGGGACAAGGGCCTCATCCCCACAACCCTTGCCCGGTGGTTGTAGGGGTCTGCGGGCGGGGGGCTTATCGGAGTCTGGAAGCCCCCTTTAACAAAGGGGACACCCAGATCCCAGCCCCCCATGTGAATTGGTAAAGGGTACATTGTACCCCTTCCATTTCACAAAAAGAAAGTGTCAAAATGTTAAAAAACCACAGGAGATGGCTTGGGACAAGACTTTTATTAAAAATAAAAAAATAAAAAAGAGATTCGAGCGATGTAATCCAATAAATCTATGCTCCTACTTTAGCGATGTAATCCAATTCTCGATCTCTAGCGATGGATGATCCTTAGCGACTCCAGGGAGGAACACGCACAGGATCCTGGCTCCACCGGAGGCACCCAGTCAATGACGCGGCACTAGATTGACAGCTCTTAGCTGAGGGCGGGGCCACCCATCATGTGACCCCATCCCCCTCTGACAAGGGGAAACGCCAAGGTTTCCCCGTGACGTTTACGGGTGACCCGCCCCCCTCTGATGCAACGGGAATCCTGCGTTGCATCAGAGGGGGGCAGGGTGCCCTGTACACGTCACTGGGAAACCCCCGCATTTCCCCTTGTCAGAGGGGGCGGGGTCACATGACGGGTAGCCCCACCCTCAGCTACATAAGAGCTGTCAAGCTAGCGCCGCATCATTGGCTGAGTGCCTCCGGTGGAGGCAGGATCCTGTGCGTGTTCCTCGCTGGAGATCATCCATCGCTGGAGATTGAGAACTGGATTACATCAATGGAGTAGGAGCATGGATTTATTGGATTACATCGCTGAAATCTGTTTTTTATTTTTTATTTTTTTATTTTTAATAAAGGACTTGTCCCAAACTGTCTCACATGGGGGGGCCTGGATCTGGGTGTTCCCTTTGTTAAAGATGGCTTCCAGATTCCGATAAGCCCCCCGCCCGCAGAACCCCACAACCACCGGGCAAGAGTTGTGGGGATGAGGCCCTTGTCCCCATCAACATGGGGACATCCTCCCCATGTTGAGGGCATGTGGCCTGGTACGGTTCAGGAGGGGGGGCACTCTCTCGTCCCCCCCTCTTTTCCTGCGGCCTGCCAGGTTGCGTGCTCGGATAAGGGTCTGGTGTGGATTTTTGGGGAACCCCACGCTATTTTTTTAAAAATTTTGGCATGGAGTTCCCCTCAAAATCCATACCAGACCCGAAGATTTTTGGGGGGAACCCCACGCCATTTTTTTAAAAATTTTGGCGTGGAGTTCCCCTTAATATCCATACCAGACCTGAAGGGCCTTTTTTAAAATTTTTTAGTGACTTTAAATGAGTTTTATGTGTATTGTCGGGACCGACAATTCATTAATAACTGGCACTAGCGCTAGCACTTTTAAATTACTTTTTTGTCCTTTAGAAATGTAATTTTGCTCTCGGACTGTTATAAACATGGGAAACATGCACTACTTTACAGGCATACTATAGACGCCCCCAGGTACGAAATTTAAAGGAATATTTCACTTTTATTGTTTCACTTAAAGCATTATTAAAATCACTGCTCCCGAAAGAACGGCCATTTTTAAAACTTTTTTTTTGCATTGATACATGTCCCCTGGGGCAGGACCCATGCCCCCAAACACTTTTTATGACAATAACTTGCATATTAACCTTCAAAATGAGCACTTTTAATTTTTCATGTTCGTGTCCCATAGACTTTAACGGTGTTCGCGTGTTCAAATTTTTTGCCTGTTCGCATGTTCTGGATGCGAACCGAACAGGGGGGTGTTCGGCCCATCCCTAGTCGCCACTCAGAGGTAATGGATCCACATCTCAAATGCAACTCAAGAGAAGGAAAAGACCATAGAGAATTTCAAAGAGTAACTCTGTTTATTATTAAAAGCCAATAAAGTAAAAAAAAAAATCCACTCACAAAGCGGGTGCCATATCCTGGCACCTAGAATGATCTGTTGATTACTCAAAAGGGCCACTGCTTCTCCACAATGCCCTGGAACCAGCATGTGTTCCACTAGGCATAAGTTATGTAGTACCAGCCCTTATGTGTTTCATCGCCAGGAGGTCATCAGGAGACATGGCCACCCACATCATCTCCGCCCTTATATATACCCTGCTATTGTTATCCATTGGATCACGCTAATATAGACCCCCTAGGAATATACCAAGGTAGGTCTACAAGGCTTATGTTTACTGTCGTATCACCACCTGGAGGTAATGGATCCGCATCTCAAATGCAACTCAAAAGAAGGAAAAGACCATGGAGACTATCATAGCGTAACTGTTTTATTATTAAAAGCCAATAAAGTGAAAAAGATATCCACTCACAAAGCGGGTGCTGTATCCTGGCACCTTGTATGATCTGCCAATTACTCAAAAGGGCCTCTGCTGCTCCACAATGCCCTGCAACCAGTGTGCGTTCCACTGGGCGGAACTGATGTAGTACTTGGTAAAATCCCTGTCCCCACGCGTTTTGTCACCGGTATGTCATCAGGAGAAGTGGCCATCCTCGTCATCTCTGTCGTTTTATACCACGCAATTGTTATCCATTGGATTATGCTTCATAGCTTGAGTAATTGTCCCCAAACAGGTTTGAATTATGTATATTTTTTCATCAGAAGATGGTTCTTTCATTTAGCCCACTCTCAGAAACCATGAAATCAGACCAAGACAGAAGTACAGTTCTATTTACTTTTATTATTAAACAAGTGTTTAATACACTTGTTTAATAATAAATACACTTGTTTAACACACTTGTTTAATAATAAAAGTAAATAGAACAAACGTAGTCAAAACATAGCCAGAGTTCAGGAACCAGAACAGATAGTCAGACAAGCCAAACATCAGGGAACCGGAGATGAGCGTAGTAAAACAACAAGCAGGATCTGGAGCCAGAAGGGATGTCAACCAAGCAAGTCTTTTAACAGAAACCCAGGAGATAGTCTCTGTGATGTTGACTAAGGCGAAGGCAGAGATCCTCTGGGCTGGACGGCTTCAGTAGGCAGGACTGACGAGCAGGATATCATCAACAGCTGAGTAACTGTGGAGAGATAGGAAATGGCAATTAGCTGACAACTGAGCGGCCAGCTCAGAGAAGGAAGGGCTGAGCCCAGCCCTGACACCCACTTTTTTAGTATGCAATAAAAAAGTTAAAAAATCGAATTATTATCATTTTAATTTAAATCAAACCTATGAAATGTAAACCACCTTTATTTCTATCTTGTGGTCAATATGCATATTACACAGTGCCCAACATGTCTAAAGTGCAAATAAAGTAGAATGGAATAAAGTTCTGTAAATATAAAAATAAAAATATAAAACACATGGAAGGGGTCTATATATATATATATATATATATATATATATATATATATATATATATATATATATATATATATATATATATATGTGTTTAGAGAGGGTCTTGCACTATAGATTGTTATAACCTAATTAATCTATTATGTTGGAAACTTAAACGCATATCAATAAGCCCTTGGGAGCCGGGTAAATGATCTCCATCTTGTGGTCACTAAGCGCACTACTACAATGTGTGCTTGAAGTCTACAAGCTCCATACAGTATGCATGAATATCAATATAACTGCATGCTTCCCATAGGTAGCATGGGATTCCATCCTACAATATTTGCACTTTAGAGCTGTTGGACACTAATGCCGCTTACACATGATCGGAATTTCGGCCCACAAAAGACCGATGAGAGTTTTTCGTCGGAAAATGCGACCGTGTGTATGCTCCATCGGTCTTTTGCTGGCGAAATTCCAGCCAGCAAAAGATTGAGATCATGCCCTCAATTTTTCAGTCGGGAAAAGTTCCTATCCGAAAATGCGATCGTCTGTGGCAATTCCGACGCGCAAAATCCCTACGCATGCTCGGAAACAATTCGACGCATGCTCGGAAGCATTGAACTTAATTTTCTCGGCTCGTCGTAGTGTTGTACGTCACCGGGTTCTTGTCGGTTGTAATTTCAGCAAACTTTTGCATGATTGTGTGTATGCAAGGCAAACTTGAGCGGAATCCCGTCGGAAAAGCCGTCATATCTTTTTCCGATGAGAAATCCGCTCGTGTGTATGCGGCATTAGTGTAATATGCCTATTGACCACACGATGGGAATAAGACCTCTCTCACACTGAGGCAGTTTCAGGCGTTTTAGCGCTTAAAATAGCGCCTGTAATGCGCCTGAAAACTGCCTCTCAAAGCCCCCCAGTGTGAAAGCCTGAATGCTTTCACACTGGGGCGGTATGCTTGCGGCACAGGAAAAAAAGTCCTGCAAGCAGCATCATTGGGGCGGTGTGGGAGCACTGTATACAGCGCTCCTACATCGCCCCTGCCCATTGGAATGAATGGGCAGCGCTTTGGAAGCGCCGCAACACAGGCACTTTTAACCCCTTCTTCAGCCATTAACAGGGCACTTAAACAGCTAACTGACACGCAGCCTAAGTGTGAAAAGGGTCTTAAGGTAGTTTACATGTCATAGGCTTGATTTAAATAAAAATTTTAACAATTTGATTGTTTTTTAACTTTGTTATTGCATACCAATTAAGTGGACTAAATGAAAGAATTATCTGCCGATGAAAAAAATATACGTGATTCAAACCTGTTTGGGGACAATTACTCACGCTATGAAGTGTGATCCAATGGATAACAATAGCAGGGTATATAACGGCGGAGATGATGTGGTTTGCCACGTCTCCTAATGGACCTCCTGGTGATGAAACACATAAGAGCACGTAAAACATAACTTCTGCCTAGTGGAACACATGCTGGTTCTAGGGCATTGTGGAGCAGCAGCAGCCCTTTTGAGTAATCTGCAGATCATTCCAGGTGCCAGGATATGGCACCCGCTTTGTGAGTGGATTTATTTTTTACTTTATTAGCTTTTAATAATAAACAGTTACGCTTTGAAATTCTCTATGGTCTTTTCCTTCTCTTGAGTTGCATTTGAGAGGTGGATCCATTACCTCTGGGTGGTGACACAGCAATCACCATAAGCCTTGTATACCTACCTTGGTATATGCCTAGGTAGTCCATATTGGCTGTTGAGTGCACACCCTGGTGGGGGCATAGATGGCGAATTGCAGTGGAACACTTGTGAATGCACAGAGAACTTTTTGGAAAGCCTTTTTATGAGGACATAATTTGTTTCACAGTTATCACTGGGACTATACTCTATTTGAAGCACTTTATTGATAATTTTTTCTGATGGACTTCTAAGCACTTTATTGATTTATGTTTCACATATTTTTGTTTTTCTTTTTATGTAAAGCAGTAGTACTTTATATGCAATGAAAGCACATCATTTGTATTTACACAGAATATATATTGATTCACAGCATATATAATAGGGTAGCACAGCTTTCATAACAATTTTTCTTTTTTATAGTATAGCTATTATACACCTACACCATTTAAAGCAGCAGCAACCCAGAATTTTTCATATTGGACTCTGCGCCAATGATTAATTGTATATATTGTCTTTAACTGCTCGTTTAGTTTTGGGGAGAGTAAAAGCACTTTTACTTACCTGATCTTCTGCTCCCCTGGCAGGCCGAGCTCCCCTGTGCTCTGGCATTGGACTGTCTCTTGGTGTTCTCATGTGAATTGCAGTGCTATGGACCACGCATTAGTCTTGTTTGTCATCAGAGGACCTTGAACTGCCCCAGCATGGGGAAGAAAGGGCTGCTGGGACCAGTTTAGCAGGAGGAGCAAAGGATAGGATAACTAAATCAGCTTTAGAAAATCCCCAAGACAGAAATAAGCAATTACTTTTTAGGTTTCTTGGATTTCAAACTTAAAGTTGAACTTTACCCATAACAGTTTAATAGCAAAAAATGCTCTTTAACAAAGAAACATACATTCCACATTAATAATTATGCTACCAAAATTAGTGTGAGCTGTAAATTGCTTCCAGCATTGCTGATGGCCACCTTTTTGTTGAAGCTCAGAGCAGTTGCTTCCTTATTGGAAACTTTCCTCCTTGCCTTGGTGTCATAACTTTACGCCACCTTCTGCAATTAAAATATGTACATTTCCAGCCTTGATTGCATGTCTTGGCACAGTTGGTGTCATGGTCAGGCTCGGCAACTGGTAACTATAGCAGTAGAGAGGCTCCCACTGACCATCAGTGACCGACCAGCTGACCAGGGCACACCTGTTATGTCGTGAGTCTTGTGGTATCTTTGTGTGGTTCCATGTCTGTCTCGGTTGAGGGACTGGGTTGATATATATATCAGTTCAAGTAGTAGTATCATATATATATCGATTTACCTGGAGTTCAGCCTTTTCAACTTTTATGCTTCTAATAATTGTATATCCAATCATAATATTTAGGGGATCATCTGTGGGTTGCAATAATGAGAGGATCACATGCTATTAAAGCGTATATATTTTCAAATTAAAACATTTGTTTATTGTCTTCTAACATTCAGATATACATTTGCAATGTAAATTATGGAGTGTTGCTCTCAGTTTGAGTTGCCTAGATTTGTGATAGCTATACTTTAACAACATATGCTTTACAATATGATAGTTTTGGCACTTTATATTTTGTCTGAAAACAACCTACTGTCATATAAGCAATGATTTAATTGAAAGAGGTTATGATCTGAAATTAGGTTTACACCATCAGGATAAGTAAACAAGCAGGTTATCATGACAAATTATGCGCGTTTACTTGAGGTGCAGGGTCTAAGCACTAACCGGTATTTATCAGAGATCCTGATGGTGGAGATGGGTTTTGTTGCATGTTAGTAGCAGGTCATGGTCCTCTGGAGGTGAACAAGTCAGAGTCCAGTAGCAGATATAACAGTTAGGGATAAAGCAGAAGCATAAACATGCCCATAGCAGAACATAAAGTGGAAGGTACGGCACAGTCCATCACCTTCTTAGGCATTACTATAGACACCGGCTCCATGCAGGTCACCTTACCTCCTGACAAGTTGTCCCGGATCAGGTTGTTCATTCATGCCTTCACTTGTTCACGAGTTTGTACCAAGAGACAACTGCAGTCATGTTAGGGATGCTTAACTTCACTATGAGGATTGTCCCTCAGGGGCATTCCTTCATTTCACAGCTCCTGGTTTTCCTATCACAGGCTCAGAACCCTGATCAAGTCCTCAGCCTGGACCAAGCAGCAACTGCCAATCTGGCAATGTGGGACGAGTTCCTGGTAAACTGGAATGGCGTGTCCATGTTTATTCCAGTAGCAGCTGCCTCATCACCTCACCTTGGTCGCAGCTGACGATGGGCTGAAGGACCACCTCCGCAACCCTACCCAACTAATAAACCGATCACTGTCCCGCAACAAGGTGAAAGCCTACCACATCGCCTGGAACACTTACTGCAGGTTTCAAGTCTCGTGCCCCGGTTCGGGGACAGGTGACATCAAGCACATCCTGGCCTTCATGTCATATTGTCACACGCAACTGTCTTTATCCCACAAC
This sequence comes from Aquarana catesbeiana, assembly GCF_042186555.1. NCBI lineage: Eukaryota > Metazoa > Chordata > Amphibia > Anura > Ranidae > Aquarana > Aquarana catesbeiana. The sequence goes on from NC_133328.1 coordinate 89,690,929, forward strand.
ACCATCAGGCTGTATCTGGCTGGCATCCAACATTTCCTGCCCTTACAGGACCCCGAGAAGCCTTCCTTGTTCACGGCCCACGTGGTCAAAGCCATCTTACGGGCATCTAGAAACATCAACCAGTAGCCGAAAGCAAATGCTTACCCATCTCAAGTGCCACGTTCCGGGACATGTCAACTATCCTTTCACGATCCCTCTTTGGGTTTCTGCCCAGCCTGGTCATCAAAACTGCTATTTATTTGACCTTTTACAGTTTCCTGCGGCCAGGCGAGTTCACCTAAAGTGGCCCTGGTTGCCACGTTCTAAACAAGTGTCGCCTGTTCCGCTTCCAAGACCATTTCATTCTACATCTAGCAGTATCTAGGACCCAACAATCCGGCATCGACATCAGGGGGTCGACATCAAGTTCTTTCAGACCCTCAATGATTGGTACCCAGTAGTGGCCCTCACACCTGCCTACCCAGTCTAGCTCCAGTCCGTTGTTGCCGTTTCCTACCAGCCCCCTGGGGCTAACCAGTTCATCAGACATGTTTGTATCCTCCTTGTTCACCTAGGCATTGACCCCAGCCTGTATTCAGGGCACTCATCCCGTATCGGAGCGGTGTCAGCCGCCTCTCGCCACGGTGTGCTGGACCATGTCATCAGGAGGTTGGGGCAGGTAGAAGTCCGCTTGCTTTGCCCAGTTTATTCCAAACCCACAGGATGAAATGTCGCAAGCCTTTACCAAGCTTTCTCAGTAATGTCGCATGTCCAATAAAACATTATTTCCCTATCCTGGTATTTTTGCCCCCTTTTTTGGCATACCGACCAGCTGACCAGGTCACACCTCAGGTCTGTGTTATGTCATGAGTCTTGTGACGTCTTTGTGTGGTTCCATGTCTGTCTTGGTTAAGGGACTCCGATCATAAATAAGAAGGCTAGTATGGTCGCCTGAATTTATGGGAGGAGCCCAGGGGGGGGTATATATTCAGCCCACTCACCTGTATTCCTTGTCGGTTCCGGTTCGTGATACCCTCCCTCCGATTTCCCCTTTTCAGGGCACTTTCCTTGCACATCCCTCTTCTACAATCACCATTACTTATCATTGGGTATGCCCCCTTTTTTGGCGTACCGACCAGCTGACCAGAGCACACCTCAGGTCTGTTATGTCGTGAGTCTTGTGGTATCTTTGTGTGGTTCCATGTCTGTCTCGGTTGAGGGACTCGGATCATATATATATATCAGATATATCAGTTCAATAGTAGTATCATATATATATCGGTTTACCTAGAGTTCAGCCTTTTCAACTTTTATGCTTGTAATAATTGTATATCCAATCATAATATTTAGGGGATCATCTGTGGGTTGCAATAATGAGAGGATCACATGCCATTAAAGTGTATATATTTTTAAATGAAAACATTTGTTTATTGTCTTCTAACATTCAGATATACATTTGCAATGTAAATTATGGAGTGTTGCTCTCAGTTTGAGTTGCCTAGATTTGTGATAGCTATACTTTAACAACATATGCTTTACAATATGATAGTTTTGGCACTTTATATTTTGTCTGAAAACAACCTACTGTCATATAAGCAATGATTTAATTGAAAGAGGTTATGATCTGAAATTAGGTTTACACTTGTGATATTATTTGACAATTAATATTTGTATCCAAAGTCCCTTAAGAAATACGGCAACCTTGTTCAAAGCAAAATTTGTTTTTTTATAAAGTTTTTCTTTACACAACACATACTGCACATGTATGCTGTTTTTATTGGAAATTAATTATAGTGAATTCTTCAGCCTTCCGTTCCCTTTTCTTTTCATTCTGACAAGCTATGTCATTGCCAGCAGCAAGGCTAAAAGGCATTTAGTCCAGTCGCTGCAGGTATGGAGAGATGAAAAACAGTAATAAAGCTTTTTACCAAATTCATGCACTCTATGAATTGCTTTAGGATCAAAAAGACTTTCACGCCAAGTGACAAGTAGGAGCTTGGCACATGAATATGAGAAACATGCATATAAGGTACTTTACAGTATCTGTACAACTTGCCTGTCAGCATCTGGCATTATGGTTTGGACATGGTGGTTTTGAGGCACCATGTAGATGAGTGAAGCAAGCAGAGTTTGGTTCACAGGAGATTCAGCATATCTGAATATAGGGTTGAATCTCATTGATGTCTACAGGTCCTGAATATTATTTATCATGGCCTTTTTCAAGGCAAATTTGCAAGTTGTTGTTGAAAAAGGGCACGGGAACATTATGCGTATGGAGGACCTCACCTCATCCCTGAGGATATAGGAATCTCTTTTCCTTAAGACGTGGTTCCAATGGACCCAGTTCACCTTCACAGAAAGATACTGTGATCTACTTGTATCTAACTACCTGACTGGATCGTTGTGAGCCTGGGAAGGTCTAATGGTAACCCCCCCCCCCACTCCCACCTGTTTTTTTTTTTTTTCAATATTTCTATACTCTTTCTCTTTCCCCTCCTTTTTTTTTTTTTTTCCTTTTCACACTTCACTTTTCTGACATATATACAAAACCCTTTTTGATATCTGGGATTCCCTATCCTGTCTTCGACAACCACTCTAGTATTCCATCAATTCCATCATTCTTACCTACCTTGTGACTACAAAAACATAGTTTTTTTCAGTGGTAACGTGGAGGAACAGGGGGGTCTATTGTTGCTAAGGAGGTCTATTGATGCTGGTGGGGGACCTACTGTTGCTAGGGGTGGGATTTATATTGCTGGGGGTCAGTTGTTGCTTGGAGAGATCTATTGTTAAGAGAGGGGTCTATTGTTGCTGGCTGACGTAGAGTCTGTTGATGCTGGCTGTGGGGAGATCTGTTGTTGGTGCCTGGAGTCTATTGTTGTTAGGGGGGAAATTTTGTTGTGGGCGGTCCATTGTTGTTAGGGGGATCTATTGTTGCTGGCGGGAGGCTCTATTGTTACCTGTTGCAAGCAATCTATTTTACTGCTTTTCTTATTATCATTACCAAATTAATGCAAATTACTTAGCACCACAAAATGATACTTGGTTCTGTTCTGTCTAAAAGGGCAGTACTGGGAGGTGGGTAGGGGATGGAGAAAAGGGGTGACTAAGAAAGGGGGAGCTCCTGCACCCATTCACTGAGAAAAAAAGCCCTGCCTTTATTGGATTACTTGGCATTCCTATGTCTGACCCGCTGTATTCTAATGTATAATAAGCCATGTTGGTGCGGCATCTTTGTTTCTCCTGTTGTATTATATATTTTGTCACTGAAAATAAATAATTAAAAAAAAGAAAAAAGAAAAGAAAAAGGCCACGAGGGACATGTACCAATGCAAACTCAAAACTCAAAGGAAACATTAAAATCCTTTAAAAAACATGTTTTGGGGATGCCTTAAATTGCACTGAGATGGTAATAGGATGAACCTCTTTAAAAGTACCATTCTGTGTTTGCAAATAGTGACCGGAGATCTGTCAGTTGCCAGTGCTAAATGGTAGATCCCTGGCCTGCTTCTCTTTGTAAATGTCTACTTAGATCTGTCATTTGCGATGGGAGTAGCAGCAGAACAGCTTTGTTGGTTGGCCGTCGTGGTTGTGGGTCAACATTGTCTTGCGGTGTTTATCGTGACTGAAACAGAGCTTCATCACTGGACGTAATGGACATTAGATTTGCATCATGTATCACTTTTTTTTTTTCCAATATAGAACTTTTCTCAAGGTTTTTGCATGAACAACAATACGAACTTGGTACTCATTCACATTAGGGGGAAGACTAGATATCTGGATAGCCCACTGTTCTAAAGAGGTGGTTATAAGGCCTTGTAAGGGGGTGGTGGAGGCTTTATCTTGCAAGGAACCCTATCAATGTTGTGTAAAAAAATAAATGTATGAATTTTTAGGGGGTCCTCACACCATTTTCCATTTTTTTAATGGAATTTTTATGGGTGGTCAGGAGTCCTTTTTTATTTCAGAAAAGAATAGATAATGTAAAAAAGAACCTGGCTTATGTCCTCGTAGATCCGATGCCAACAGCAGATAAGGAAAATTGCTGAAGGAGTGGATTTTTCATTACTTGCTCATCTGTAATGTCAGTAGACTAATGGGAAAATAAAGCTGTTGAAGGAAATAAGAAACCTCTATGTCATGTTCTAAATTCCACACAGCACTATTTAGTACAGTTTTACAGATACTAATCCATATACATGTGAGACAGTCACTCAGGCAGTGTTCAGGGTTATCTACAGTATGGAATGCTAAAGCCAGCAGAGGTAACATGTATATGAAAGGGAGGTAGAGGAGTTTACAAATTAGCAGTTATACTGAATGCGAACTCTGGAAACCAAATTCCTCCATCTTTGTTGTTTTAATAAATTAATTTTATGTTGTCCTTCCAGAAAGTACATGAGCTTGCTGTTTCCTTTGGGAAAAAGGTGCTGGCTGTCCATATTATGTCCAGGAGATTTTACTATATTTTACTAGTGAGGAAGATATTTTGTGACATGAATACCTGATGCTGCTCCATAAAACAACTGTTAGGATATGGTTTAAAGAGGTTCTGTGGAGTGTTCTCACCTTCTAATGCCCCATACACATGGTTAGATTTTCCGACGGAAAATGTTCTATGGGAGCTTGTTGTCGGAAATTCCGACCGTGTGTAGGCTCCATCAGACATTTTCCATTTGAATTTCCGTCACACAAAATTTGATATCTGGATCTCAAATTTTCCGACAACAAAATCAGTTGTCATAAATTCAGATCGGGTGTACACAATTCCGACGCACAAAGTTCCACGCATGTTCGGAATCAAGCAGAAGAGCCGCACTGGATATTGAACTTCATTTTTCTCCGCTCGTCGTACTTGTTGTACGTCACCACTTTCTTGACGTTCGGAATTTCTACCACAGCTTGTTGGTCATGCTGTAACTTACCTCTATCGACCCCCTGTGGCTTCCCATTAGCTAATTAAGCTATCAACTCATTTGGTGGCCAAAAGGAAGGCAATCAAGGGGCTACAGAGGAAGGCCATAGCATCACCAATTAGATATGGTTGCTATAGTGCCCTGGGATTTTGGGATTCCAGGGCACAATTGAGATGGCCTGATAATGTAATTTGGACTGCTTTCAGATTCCCTTTAAGGGTAGAAAGGTAAAACAGTGACAGCAGGAAAAAATACCAAGTAGTCCATTAAGTTTGCCTGTTTTGTTTTTGTTTTTTGCTTGGCTTCACACAGTTTTTTCCCCAAGATTCACACATTTTTCTAATTGGATTTAAGTGGAAAAATTATGAATAACAGTTTTGTGAATTTTGTGTGAATAAATAAGCAGGAAATATATATCCAGACAGAAAAAATATATCAAACTATATACTCTATATTTCTAATTGTCTATGCTGATTTTCTATATAGCATATACTACAGATTGCTCATCTGTTCCAAGAGAAAAAGTCACAATGAGCCAGCTGCACTGTAGGTAGGGGTATTTTCCCCTTTAACTATACAGCCTGCCCTGTAGGCGGAGAGTGAGGATTTACCCTTACTTAACTTAGGAGAAGCTAAGAGGTGTGGGATGGCCTGTAGAGAGCTGAGAATGTAGCAGAGGAGCAGTGTGCTTTTTTAATCCTTAGGCTGCTAGCCTTAGTAAATAGACAGGACGGTAAATTATATGTAGCGCTGGTAGATTTTCAATCTACTGCTCAGAGGCGGCTATAGACTTTGTGAGGCCTTAGGCAAAACTTAGACAGTATAGGGGAGTGGACAGTACAGGGGGTAGGTAAGTGGCATAATAAAGATATATTTTCCTCAAGCAGAGCTGCACAGGGAAGCTGCTCTCACAGATCCTACTTATTCTGGTAGGCTGTCACAAAGAGAGAAATAAAGGGGGATGGGGAAGGAAGGAAGGAAGGAAGGAAGGAAGGAAGAAGGAAGGAAGGAAGGAAGGAAGGAAGGAAGGAAGAAGGAAGGAAGGAGAAAAAGAGAGAAAGAAAGAGAGAAGGAAAGATGGAAGGAAAGAAAGAAAGAGAAAGAAAGATGGAAGGAAAGAAAGAAAGAGAAAGAAAGAAGGATGGAAGGAAAGAAAGAAAGAAGAAAGAAAGAAAGAAAGAAAGAAAGAAAGAAAGAAAGAAAGAAAGAAAGAAAGAAAGAAAGAAAGAAAGAAAGAAAGATGGAAGGAAGAAAGAAAGGTGGAAGGAAAGAAAGAAAGATAAAGAAAGAAGGATGGAAGGAAAGAAAGAAATATAAAAAGAAGAAGAAAGATGGAAGGAAAGAAAGAAAGAGAAAGAAGGATGGAAGGAAAGAAAGAAAAAGAAAGAGAAAGAAAGAGAGAGAAAGAAAAAGAGAGAAGGATGGAAGGAAAGAAAGAAAGAAAGAAAGAGAAAAAACGATGGAAGGAAAGAAAGAAAGAGAATAAAGATGGAAGGAAAGAAAGAAAGAAAGAAAGAAAGAAAGAAAGAAAGAAAGAAAGAAAGAAAGAAAGAAAGAAAGAAAGAAAGAAAGAAAGAAAGAAAGAAAGAAAGAAAAGAGAAAAAAGATGAAAGGAAAGAAAGAAAGAAGGATGGAAGGAAAGAAAGAAAGACAAAGAAAGAAAGGAGGAAAGAAAGAAAGAAAGAAAGAAAGAAAGAAAGAAAGAAAGAAAGAAAGAAAGAAAGAAAGAAAGAAAGAAAGAAAGAAAGAAAGAAAGAAAGAAAGAGAAAGAAAGAGAAAGAAAGATGGAAGGAAAGAAAGAAAGAGAAAGAAAGATGGAAGGAAAGAAAGAAAGAAAAAGAAGGATGGAAGGAAAAAAAGAAAGAGAAAGAAAGAAGGATGGAAGGAAAGAAAGAAAGAGAAAGAAAGATGGAAGGAAAGAAAGAAAAAGAAAGATGGAAGGAAAGAAAGAAAGAAAAAGAAAGATGGAAGGAAAGAAAGAAAGAAAATGAAAGATGGAAGGAAAAAAAGAAAGAAAAAGAAAGAAGGATGGAAGGAAAGAAAGAGAGAAAGAAAGAGAGAGAGAAAGAAAGAAAGAAAGAAAGAAAGAAAGAAAGAAAGAAAGAAAGAAAGAAAGAAAGAAAGAAAGAAAGAAAGAAAGAAAGAAAGAAAGAAAGAAAGAAAGAAAGAAAAAGATGGAAGGAAAGAAAGAAAGAAAGAGAAAGAAGGATGGAAGGAAAGAAAGAAAGAGAAAGAAGGATGGAAGGAAAGAAAGAGAAAGAAAGAAAGAAAGAAAGAGAAAGAAAGAAAGAAAGAAAGAAAGAAAGAAAGAAAGAAAGAAAGAAAGAAAGAAAGAAAGAAAGAAAGAAAGAAAGAAAGAAAGAAAGAAAGAAAGAAAGAAAGAAAGAAAGAAAAAGATGGAAGGAAGGAAAGAAAGAAAGAGAAAGAAGGATGGAAGGAAAGAAAGAAAGAGAAAGAAGGATGGAAGGAAAGAAAGAGAAAGAAAGAAAGAAAGAAAGAAAGAAAGAAAGAAAGAAAGAAAGAAAGAAAGAAAGAAAGAAAGAAAGAAAGAAAGAAAGAAAGAAAGAAAGAAAGAAAGAAAGAAAGAAAGAAAGAGAGAAAGAGAAAGGAAGGAAAGAAAGAAAGAAAGAAAGAAAGAAAGAAAGAAAGAAAGAAAGAAAGAAAGAAAAGGGGATGGAGGAAGAAGGGAAGGAAGAGCATCCCCTACATCAGTGTACTCACTGGGAGGCAGGAGGGACTGAATGGATGGATGGATGGATCAGACTCCCCTTGTCCTTTTCCTTTTGCTGGGCTTCAGCTTGAATCTTCCCGCCCACACATCCCCTTCTCTGAGGCAGAACAGAGAACACTGCCGAGGAGAGTGGGTGGGGCAGACACAGGAGGAGAGGGCGGGAGGAGGAGGAGCAGAAGCTCTCTCTCCTCTTCTGTCTGGCTGTGCGGGCAGCAGGGGGAGGGGGGAGATCTGTCAGAGCTCTGCTGAGCGGCTCTCCCTGTCTGTGATCCGGAGATGTAGGTGAGCTCCGATCACACGTCTCACTCGCAGCCTGTTATCTCTCCCTGTAGCAAAGCGAGGGGATACGGGACTGTGTGATGGCGGAGATCTCTGCTGCTGGAAGAGGCGGTTCTCTAATTAGGTAAACTAGCCAGCTGTGCGAGGCCCCTGTGACTGCGAGGCCTGAGGCCACCGCCTATTTTGCCTAATTAGAGAGCCGCCTCTGCTACTGCTGATAGGTAAATTTAGTGGGTTATCTGTTCATACATAGTCAGATTTGCCTCTGTTCCAGCTTGGCTGAGTTGCATGTAGTTTCACACTGTGCCTGTGGGTGTCGTTGCAGCCTTGGGTTGGTGTTGGAAAGGCAACATGCTGAAGTGTATGAGTGCTCCTCTGTCCCGGAGATAACTCGGTGGAGGTGGTCCTCCGAGTTGCATTCATGTTCTAGGGTTCGTTTCGTTCCACCTGCTGGCCCTCCTGGCCGACAGGTATGTGCTAGGAGTACTACCTCGTGGTCCTCCGTCCGGGAGGCCCACCTCACTGCGGCGTGTGGGTGGGCCCAGAAGCCTATCTGGGGCCTACCACAGCTGCAGAGGAATGGTCCTGGGCTGTCTATCCTATGGGAAGAAGCTGGACAACTGAGAAGATCCCAGGGGAGGACCCGTCATGGAAGGATCATGCAGAGTGCTGGTCTGGAGAGGGGCCTGGTGAATCAGTTGGAGGACGTATCCTAAAGTAACCCTACTGCATAGTACTGCCGGGTCGGCTTAAAGGTTCTAGTGCTGTGTTTGCTATTCATCTTAAACCATTACATCCTGTGGCAGAGGATTGTACGGGTTTTGTTCCGATCAAGTCTGTGGCAGAGACTTTTGTTCGTGCTACGTACTGGCTGCTAGGTTAGTGAGAGAAACCTATCCAGGCGGGCAAAGATTCAATTATAAAGAGAGAATACGTCTATCTACAAGCTCTCAATTCCTAATACTACACCAAGAAAAGGTATTTGAACTTCTCTGCAACTCTCCTTCTACCTCTTTCCTGCTACTTCCTTCAGTTTACGTTCATTAAAGCATTGGAAAAGATACTCAAGTGCCTACATTGTCTGGTATTAAACTCAACGGGACCCTAGACCCGGTTCTGGTGAAATAGAGGTAACGAAGCTGACGGAAACAGCCTACTTTAAACCAGCAGCTCCACCGAGAGTTATTGCTACATATATTTACTTGTTTTAAACTAGTTTTTTTTACATTTCTTCAGTTGCTTCTTGATTTCTGGTCTAGGTAAAAAAGCACATCCTCCTGCCTGTATGTCCGAGTTAAAGGAGAAGTACAGCCAAAGCTCGTTTGGCTGTACTTCTTTTGTAGATTACAGAAGCGCATATTGTTCTGCACTCCTGTGACCCGTTTTCAGCAGACAGCAGCGTGAAGCTCGCTGTCATCTGACGTCACAGAGTCAGTCCAGGCTCGGGAAGGATCGCGACCATATGGTCAGGATCCACCCACATGCCTGGACTGGCACCCAGCTCAGCCTCTTAGCCGTTCCCCCCCCCCCCTCCTTCACAGCCTAGCACTCCAGTGAGCGAGGGTGGGTAGAGCAGAGAACGATGACCGACATGTACCAGCTCTCTGCTCAGGGAGCCGTGAGAACTAAGCGATCTGTGGTGTTTGATCCCTTGGTTCTCAGTGTAGAGCCAGCAGGAGACAGATGCAACATCGGACCAATGCTGCATCCACCTAGATAAGTATGATTCAACCAAAAAAAATAAAAAATTCCCATACATCTCTTTTAAGGACAGGTGTATTCCAGGAAGTAAATGCTACAAGAATCATCTGCCCTTACTCAAGATGGCCACAGCTAGTTGAAAAAACTCAATAAAAAGAAATTTTTAAAAAAGATGGCCACAGCTAGAAATGCTAGGGGGGGGGGACTTCATAAGTGATTGCAAAATAGCAAAATAAAGCACAGAGACATGGATGGATTGGTGAGTTTGCTTTAGATATTAAAACAAAATAAATAGCATTTTTAGATTGTGGTACTCAGATACAGTCGAGTTCTGCTTTGAAGGAGAAATCAATCCTAAGCTCGTTCGGCTAGGCCTCTCCTATGGGTAACAGAAGTGCAATTCGTTTTGCACTCCTATGACCCATTTTCAGCAGAGAGCGGTCTGAAGTCCGCTCTCTGTTGACATCACTGGAATCAGTCCAAGCACCACGTCACCACGACGATAAAGTCTGGATCCGCCAGGTGCCTGGACTGATGCCTGTCTCAGCCTCTCAGAGATTCGCTGAGAGACTGAGACGGCTGCTCCCCTCCCCTCCACAGCTCAGAGCTCCAGTGAGCGTGCAGGAGCAGAGAGGAGAGCTGCTGATTGACAGTCAACAGCTCTCCTCTCGGGGATCTGTGAGAACTGAGCCATCGGCGGTGTTCGATCGCTCAGTTCTCAGTGTAGAGACGCCGGGGGCAGATGCAGCATCTGTCCCGTGCTGCATCCACCTACAACCCCTGGCAAAAATTATGGAATCACCAGTCCCTGAGGATGTTCCTTCAGTTGTTTATTGTTGTAGAAAAAAAGCAGATCACAGACATGGCCAAAAGCTAAAGGCATTTCAAATGGCAACTTTCTGGCTTTAAGAAACACTAAAAGAAATCAAGAAAAATAATTGTGGTGGCCAGTAACAGTTAGATTTATAGAACAAGCACAGGGAATAAATTATGGAATCACTCAATTATGAGGAAAAAATTATGGAATCATGAAAAACAAACAAACAAAATAACACTCCAACACATCACTAGTACTTTGTTGCACCACCTCTGGCTTTTATAACTGCTTGCAGTCTCTGAGGCATTGACTTAATGAGTGATAAACAGTACTCTTCATCAATCTGGCTCCAGCCTTCTCTGATTGCTGTTGCCAAATCATCTTTGCAGGTTGGAGCCTTGTCATGGACCATTTTCTTTAACTTCCACCACAGATTTTCAATTGGATTGAGATCCGGACTGTTTGCAGGCCATGATATTGACCTTATGTGTCTTTCTTCAAGGAATTTTTTCACAGTTTTTGCTCTATGGCAAGATGCATTATCATCTTAATAAATGATTTCATCATCCCCAAACATCCTTTCAATAGATGGGATAAGAAAAGTGTCCAAAATTTAAATGTAAACCTGTGCATTTATTGAAGATTTAATGACAGCCATCTCCCCAGTGCCTTTACCTGACATGCAGCCCCATATCATAATTGACTGTGGAAATTTGCATGTTTTCTTCAGACAGTCGTCTGCATAAATCTCATTGGAATGGCACCAAACAAAAGTTCCAGCATCATCACCTTGCCCAATGCAGATTCGAGATTCATCACTGAATATGACTTTCATCCAATCATCCACAGTCCACGATTGCCTTTCCTTAGCCCATTGTAACCTTGTTTTTTTTTGTTTAGGTGTTAGAGATGGCTTTCTTTTAGCTTTTCTGTGTGTAAATCCCATTTCCTTTAGGCGGTTTCTTACAGTTCGGTCACAGATGTTGACTCCAGTTTCCTCCCATTTGTTCCTCATTTGTTTTGTTGTACATTTTCTGTTTTCAAGGCATATTGCTTTAAGTTTTCTGTCTTGACGCTTTGATGTCTTCCTTGGTCTACCAGTATGCTTGCCTTTAACCACCTTCCCATGTTGTTTGTATTTGGTCCATGTTTTAGACACAGCCGACTGTGAACAACCAACATCTTGTGCAACACTGCGTGATGATTTACCCTCTTTACCTACATACTAACAAGCAGATTTAATCTGATGCAGGTGTTAGTGTTTGTAATGAAAATTTACAGGGTGATTCCATAATTTTTTCCTCAGAATTGAGTGATTCCATAATTTATTCCCTGTGCTTGTTCTATAAATCTAACTGTTACTGGCTACCACAATTATTTTTTCTTGATTTCTTTTAGTGTTTCTTAAAGCCAGAAAGTTGCCATTTGAAATGCCTTTAGTTTTTGGCCATGTCTGTGATCTGCTTTTTTTCCACAACAATAAACAACTGAAGGAACATCCTCAGGGACTGGTGATTCCATAATTTTTGCCAGGGGTTGTAGGTTACCTAGGATAGGTTACAGAACGGTGAGTGCTGCAATTCACCCTCCTTACACCTTGCTAGAGATTGTTGAAGAATTACCATATTATGGGAAAGTTTACCATCTGCATGGACTGTGCGTAGCCACTTAATAACTCTATGGATTTGCACTATTCCCATTGTTGTAGATTGTTTACTTTTATATCAAAAAAAGATGAACCACTTCCGGCCCAGCCTTGGCATCTCTTTAATAGGATCTTTACTTTTGAGTGACTCACATATGTGTGACTCAACCTCTTTGTTGACTCAAATTTGTGTTACATGGGCAGCCACAGTGTCAGGAAACTACTGTAAGACATTGGGCACACAGATGTGTGCATGCACATAGTATTGCTCATAGAATTGGGCAAAGGCGCGCACATGTGCAAGCATGCAGGAGCATGTCCACAGTTCCTGTTGGTGCCAGACAGGCAATTTAAGGCATGTTCTTGCTCACTTTCAGTGCTTACTGGTCTTCAGCTAATCTTGTGTGTCCTGCTTGTATCCTGCATCATATTCATTGCTGACCAAGCTTGTTATTGACCTGACCTTGGATCCTATTCATGCTTCTGCTCATCGGTTGCTGACCTTGGCTCCCTTCTGACCACGTCTCTGCCTAATGTTTCTGTACTTCGTTGCCTGCTCGTTGCTGCCCCTGGCTTCCCCTCTGACTATGCTTCTGTCTCCAGATTGGCTCCACATTATCCCTAAGTGCCTGCCCTGGCTGTCCCTCATCTCAGTTCCAGTTGTTGCAGTGTGTTTCTGCTTCAAGCCTTCTGGGAGCTCTGACAAGCCATGCATCCAGAACCTGTGGTGTACTCTGCCCTCCATTAGGGATGAGCCGAACACCCCCCTGTTCGGTTCGCACCAGAACATGCGAACAGGAAAAAAATTCGTTCGAACACGCGAACACCGTTAAAGTCTATGGGACACAAACATGAATAATCAAAAGTGCTAATTTTAAAGGCTAATATGCAAGTTATTGTCAATAAAAGTGTTTGGGGACCTGGGTCCTGCCCCAGGGGACATGAATCAATGCAAAAAAAAGTTTTAAAAACGGCCGTTTTTTCAGGAGCAGTGATTTTAATAATGCTTAAAGTCAAACAATAAAAGTGTAATATCCCTTTAAATTTCATACCTGGGGGGTGTCTATAGTATGCCTGTAAAGGGGCGCATGTTTCCCGTGTTTAGAACAGTCTGACAGCAAAATGACATTTTGAAGGAAAAAACACATTTAAAACTACCGCGGCTATTGCATTGCCGACAATACACATAGAAGTTCATTGATAAAAACGGCATGGGAATTCCCCACAGGGCAACCCCGAACCAAAATTAAAAAAAAAAAATGATGTGGGAGTCCCCCTAAATTCCATACAAGGCCCTTCAGGTCTGGTATGGATATTAAGGGGAACCCCAGCCAAAATTTAAAAAAAAAATTGACGTGGGGTTCCCCCTAAATTCCATACCAGACCCTTCAGGTCTGGTATGGATTTTAAGGGGAACCCCGCGCCAAAAAAAAAAAAAAAAAACGGCGTGGGGTCCCCCTAAAAATCCATACCAGACCCTTATCCGAGCACGCAACCTGGCAGGCTGCAGGAAAAGAGGGGGGGACGAGAGTGCGGCCCCCCCCCTCCTGAACCATACCAGGCCACATGCCCTCAACATTGGGAGGGTGCTTTGGGGTAGCCCCCCAAAACACCTTGTCCCCATGTTGATGAGGACAAGGGCCTCATCCTCACAACCGTGGCCGGTGGTTGTGGGGGTCTGCGGGCGGGGGGCTTATCGGAATCTGGAAGCCCCCTTTAACAAGGGGACCCCCAGATCCCGGCCCCCCCCCTGTGTGAAATGGTAAGGGGGTATTTACCCCTACCATTTCACTAAAAAACTGTCAAAAATGTTAAAAATGACAAGAGACAGTTTTTGACAATTCCTTTATTTAAATGCTTCTTCTTTCTTCCTTCATCTTCTTCTTCTTCTGGTTCTTCTGGCTCTTCTGGTTCTTCCTCCGGCGTTCTCGTCCAGCATCTTCTCCGCGGCGTCTTCTATCTTCTTCTCCTCGGGCCGCTCCGCACCCATGGCATGAGGGGAGGCTCCCGCTCTTCTCTTCATCTTCTTCTCTTCTTCATCTTCTTCTTCATCTTCTTCTTCATCTTCTTCTTCATCTTCTTCTTCTCTTCTTCATGTCTTCTCCGGGCCGCTCCGCAGCCATGCTGTGGCATGGAGGGAGGCTCCCGCTGTGTGACGGCGTCTCTTCGTCTGACGGTTCTTAAATAACGGGGGGCGGGGCCATCCGGTGACCCCGCCCCCCTCTGACGCACGGTGACTTGACGGGACTTCCCTGTGACGTCACGGGGAATGCCACAGGGAAGTCCCGTCATGTCACCGTGCGTCAGAGGGGGGCGGGGTCACCGGGTGGCCCCACCCCCCGTTATTTAAGAACCGTCAGACGAAGAGACGCCGTCACACAGCGGGAGCCTCCCTCCATGCCACAGCATGGCTACGGAGCGGCCCGGAGAAGACATGAAGAAGAGAAGAAGAAGAAGAAGATGAAGAAGAAGATGAAGAAGAAGATGAAGAAGAGAAGAAGATGAAGAGAAGAGCGGGAGCCTCCCCTCATGCCATGGGTGCGGAGCGGCCCGAGGAGAAGAAGATAGAAGACGCCGCGGAGAAGATGCTGGACGAGAACGCCGGAGGAAGAACCAGAAGAGCCAGAAGAACCAGAAGAAGAAGAAGATGAAGGAAGAAAGAAGAAGCATTTAAATAAAGGAATTGTCAAAAACTGTCTCTTGTCATTTTTAACATTTTTGACAGTTTTTTAGTGAAATGGTAGGGGTAAGTACCCCCTTACCATTTCACACAGGGGGGGGGCCGGGATCTGGGGGTCCCCTTGTTAAAGGGGGCTTCCAGATTCCAATAAGCCCCCCGCCCGCAGACCCCCACAACCACCGGCCACGGTTGTGAGGATGAGGCCCTTGTCCTCATCAACATGGGGACAAGGTGTTTTGGGGGGCTACCCCAAAGCACCCTCCCAATGTTGAGGGCATGTGGCCTGGTACGGTTCAGGAGGGGGGGGGGGCCGCACTCTCGTCCCCCCCTCTTTTCCTGCGGCCTGCCAGGTTGCGTGCTCGGATAAGGGTCTGGTATGGATTTTTAGGGGGACCCCACGCCGTTTTTTTTTTTTTTTGGCGCGGGGTTCCCCTTAAAATCCATACCAGACCTGAAGGGTCTGGTATGGAATTTAGGGGGAACCCCACGTCAATTTTTTTTTTAAATTTTGGCTGGGGTTCCCCTTAATATCCATACCAGACCTGAAGGGCCTTGTATGGAATTTAGGGGGACCCCCACATCATTTTTTTTTTTTATTTTGGTTCGGGGTTCCCCTGTGGGGAATTCCCATGCCGTTTTTATCAATGAACTTCTATGTGTATTGTCGGCAATGCAATAGCCGCGGGTAGTTTTAAATGAGTTTTTTCCTTCCAAATGTCATTTTGCTGTCAGACTGTTCTAAACACAGGAAACATGCGCCCCTTTACAGGCATACTATAGACACCCCCCAGGTACGAAATTTAAAGGGATATTACACTTTTATTGTTTGACTTTAAGCATTAATAAAATCACTGCTCCTGAAAAAACGTCCGTTTTTAAAACTTTTTTTTGCATTGATCCATGTCCCCTGGGGCAGGACCCGGGTCCCCAAACACTTTTTATGACAATAACTTGCATATAAGCCTTTAAAATTAGCACTTTTGATTTCTCCCATAGACTTTTAAAGGGTGTTCCGCGGCATTCGAATTTGCCGCGAACACCCCAAATTGTTCGCTGTTCGGTGAACTTGCGAACAGCCAATGTTCGAGTAGAACATGAGTTCGACTCGAACTCGAAGCTCATCCCTACCCTCCATCTATCTCCATCAGAATGCACGTGCTTTCATTGTGGAGTCCCTCACCAGCTAGTGATTGGACTACAGATACCAGGGTGCCTTGGCGGGTCCTGTAGCTTATGCATGTATTTGCAAATGTGTGCAGACTAAACCCCTGTTTTTAAGATTAGACAGGTTAATTTGGTTGTCCGCTGGCTGGTTGGTGAACGAGCATGGAGTTTTCCTTGGATTTATCCTTGGCTTTTTTCTATCATATGTTGCCTTCTAATGCCGCTTGCTGCAATGGCCAGTTATAGGTGGGGGCAGTGGACTCCTTTTTTGGAACCTGTGCATAGTTGCCAACATTGTAAAACAATTTTTAGGGACACTTTTTTGGCTGTAGGCGGAGTCAAGTTATAATTAGGGGGTGGGGCATGCGTTTGTAGGTGTGGCACAGGGGAAATAAGTAAAAATGTGGTGCGCAGCGCAAAAATGGGTGTGGTTTATGCAAATATTTGGCGTGGCTTAGATGGGCGTGGTTCAAAGGGGTGTGGTTAGAGTCTGCGATGAATGAGGGATGGAGAGGGAAAGAGGGGGGGAGAGGGATGGAGGGACAGCAGCCTCAGATCCTATACCACAATAGAAATATGTGTATTCCAGAGTTTAACAATCAGCAGATAAAGATACTCCTGGTGTTAGCGCTTCAATCAACCCGGCACCATGGTTGTTATGGTGTCAGGATGATTGAAGTGCATTATTTCTATTATTACATTGTAATATAAAATTAAATCATTCAATTCACCATAATGCTGAATCAGTGGGACCCCTGAGCGTGTCACCTGCCACGTCGCCTGCTACCAGATGCCATCATGTGCCCCCAGCAGAGTCCGTCCTTGCATCAGGTTTACACTGATTACTACAACACCCACTACACTACACCACCCACTACACTGATTACTACAACACCCACTACACTACAACACCCACTACACTACGCTGATTACTACAACACCCACTACACTACACCACCCACTACAACACCCACTACACTACAACACCACGCTAATTACTACACCACCCACTACACTACGAACACCCACTACACCACCACTACACTGATTACTACAACACCCATTACACTATACCACCCACTACACTGATTACTACAACACCCACTACACTACAACATGAACACCCACTACACTATGCTGATTACTACAACACCCACTACACTGATTACTACAACACCCACTACACTACTTACTACAATACCCACTACACTAACCACTAGACTAACCACTGCCTGGTGGAACATGGAAGGGCACCAGCAACATGCTGGGGAGGATGGAAACCCAGTCTGGAGGTCACGTGTAGCAGCTGTGTCCAGAGAATCTTCCCTGGAAGAAAAACAAAATCCCGGGAAAATAATCGGGACAAGCTTAAATCGGGATGAGGGCCCAAAAATCTGGATTGTCCCGGGAAAATCAGGACTGTTGGCAAGTATAAAAACGGTTGCGGCCAGACTCAGTGGAGGGAGATTTTTGCAGCATATTTGGCAAGTACAGAATCACAGTATATATAAAATAATATGCAAAGTAGTTGGAGGAAAACTTCAGAATGGCAAAGATATTTTCATTACAAATTATGTGAGCAGACTGCAGTTCCTCTTTAAGCTTCATAGCATACCTCCCAACATTTTGCAATGGGAATGAGGGACACCTACTAGCAAACGTATGTAGGAATAGGACTGATCTGTAGAACTACAAGAGCCAGCATGCCTTGTTTGCTACATAATGGCATTTCATCATTCAGCATGATCTGGGGTCCCTGATACTAGTAACACCAGGAGACACGTTGTCTGTAGAACTACAAGAGCCAGCATTCACTGGGGTGCTTGGTAAACGTTGCCACATTTACAGATATCTAGTCTATAGAACTACAAGAACCAGCATGATCTAGGGTTCTTGGTATAAGAGACAGCATCCAAAGAAAACTAGTCTATACAACAAGCATTTACAGATAACTACACTGAAGAACTACAAGAGCCAGCACACCTTGTTTGCTATATAATGACATTGCATCACTCAGCATGGTCTGGGGTCCCTGATACTAGTGACACCAGGAAATTAGTGGTCTGTAGAACTACAACATCCAGCATGCACTGGAGTACTTGGTACAAACTAGGGTGAAGAACTACAAGAGCCAGCATGCCTTGTTTGCTATATAATGACATTGCATTACCCAGCATGGTCTATGGTCCCTGGTACAGGTGACAGCAGGAGATAAATGGGATAAAGAACTGCAAGAGCCAGCATGCACTGGGGGGGGGGGAGTGGTGGCATGTGATAAACAATCAACAGAATAAGAAGAACCAGCAATCACTGGGGTACCTAATGCAAGTCACAGCATTTACAGATACGTTGGCTATAGAACTACAAGAGCCAGCCCGCCCTGCTTGCTATACACTAACATTGCATCATACAACGTGGTCTAAGGTCCTTGGTAAGTGACAGCAGAAGATAAGTCGTCTGTAGAACTACAAGAGGCAGCATCTTGTGGGGTACGACCATGCTGGATGATGCAATGCCATTATGTAGCAAACAAGGCATGCTGGCTCTTGTAGTTCTACAGATCACATATGCTGAATGGTGCAATGTCTTTATATAGCAATCAACCCATCCTGGCTCTTGTAGTTCTTCAGCCTTGTTATCTGTAAATGCTGCAATCATACCAACATACCAAGTACCCCGGTGAATGCTGGCTCTTGTAGTTCTATAGACTAGATATCTGTAAATGTGGCAACGTTTACCAAGTACCCCGGTGAATGTTGACTCTTTTAGTTCTACAGACAACGTGTCTCCTGGTGTTACTAGTATGAGGGACCCCAGATCATGCTGGATGATGCAATGTCATTATATAGCAAACAAGGCATCTTGGCTCTTGTAGTTCCTCAGCCTAGTTATCTGTAAATACTGTAATCATACCAAGTCCCCCAGTGAATGCTGGCTCTTGTAGTTCTAGAGACCACTTATCTCCTGGTGTCACTAGTATCAGGGACCCTAGACCATGCTGGGTGATGCAATGTCATTATATAGCAAACAAGGCATGGTGGTTCTTGTAGTTCTACAAACCACTTACTGTATCTAATGGTGTCTATGCTGGATAAAATGCTATTTTAGTGTAAAAACAAGCCAGGCATGCTGGCTCTTGTAGTTCCTCAGTAAATTGGTTTACACCCAGGGTAGGCACAAATAATAAAGCCATAGACATAGATATAACAACCTCAGGCAAACATCTCAGAGTAACTCCTTAATAAATCAACTTGGAATTACATGGCTCTTCCAGGAAAGCTACATTGGCATTAACAATAAAAAAGCAAGTATCTAGGCAGGTTAATCAGCATGACATTTTTCCTCACTCACTTTGCTTTGCTTTCTCATATACTGGAAGGAGGATCTGAGCCATCACTAATCTGAAGGGGAGCGGTCACATGTTGCTCCACGGGGGTTGGCGGCGGCTGATATCTTCCTGCTGTGTTCAGTGGAGAGGGGAGGGGTCTCCAATCCCTGCAGCACTGAAGAGAGAAGCAGATTGGCTGACCTCTCCTCTCCACTGAACACAAGGGGAAAATTGGCAAATTCAGTGGCCATCTTTGTGTAGCCCGCTGCCGTTTTTAGCCCAAAACGATCCCGATTTTCCTGGGGAAAAAAAAACAAATTCCGGGAAAATAATCGGGACACGCTAAAATCGGGACGAGGGTCCAAAAATCGTGATTGTCCCGGGAAAATCGGGACTGTTGGCAAGTATACCTGTGGTGTACCCCTTTAACCTCGACTGGTCTACCCTGCACTGTCTCTGTTCCTTACCTGATTCCCTGCCTAACCTTCCAAGTCTACATCTCCGGCTGCAAGTTCTGCTATCAACACCTGCCAGCACTCGCGTTCCTCCTGTCCCTTGGCACCATCTGTTCCACCGTCAGTGGGGCCTGGGCTGGAAATACAAGACAGGCCGACCTAGTCAATTCAGTCGCCTACCAGGTACGTGACACGCAGGTTAAAATGCAACAGACAGCATCTGTGTGACATAAGGATTTTGAAGTGATGTGGGAGATTACAGGTATAAATCAGAATGCACAGTCAATACCTGGGTAATGGAGTAACTGATCACTAATGGTTATTAGGGAAAGGAGTCACCCTTCTGGCGGTGAGAGAGAATCCCATAAAGGAGACACACCACGTGTTCGGCTGGACTTTCAGAACCCTAATCTGAAACATGGAAAATGTCAGGGCCCTGTGTGAGGGCTATTCTGGGTACATGGAGCCTTGTTATGGACTTAAATCAAGAGGATGGGGGAGTGCATCTCAAACCAGCATCAGTGCATGTGTTGGCATATAGGCAGGTCTGTGTGCGTTTGAGTGGATGGATACAAAGTACTGAATATGCCCTGGATAGCCCAGTTTACAAGCAAGGCCCAATTTGCAGGGTAAGGCCTTGTGAAGCAGCAATGCAGTACCTGTAACCTGCCTACAACAGCAACTAACTGCTGACCTCTGTGTGACTATCTTCACACACTGCAATGTCTTGCTCAAGTTTCCCCTTTTTCAGTGAATGTCAGTTGTGGACAGATGTGTAAATTGCAAATATTTAAATGCCAGTAAGTGAAACACATCTCTGAGTATATTACTGCAAAGCATTTACCTGACAGACCTAGCTCCTGAATTAGTGAGCTAAAAAGGCTCTTTCACATATCTGGATCAGCAAGCCACAGTCAAATTAAATAACGCAATTTTCTACAGACTAAAACCTTCATTCTCAAAGAGCTACATATCTTAAAAATGTAGGTCAAATGTGGTCAATTGATAAGCAGTGCCCATCTTTATTCTCACCATTTCCAGCAGTGGGGGAACCTTAATGATGCACAGAATGGAGCTCACAATGTAAGCGAACAAGAGTATTGTTGCATTACAATAAGCTTTGTCAATATGAAATATTAATTTGTATTCATACTTAGAGTTATTGAGCTAACCAGGTGTATACATATTACCTTTTGTATCATTTGACCCTCCCTTTTGTAAGTTCTAATGAGCCAGGCCCTCTGAGTCCAGACGCATTTCGTCATCACGACTCATCACGACTTATTCATGGGATTGGCTGTACGGCACAACAACCCTTCCCTTTATAGTCCTCACGTTCATTACTGGAGGAAGTATTTCTACTGCACATGTGCACACTCCGCGTCTCAGCAACCACACTAAAACCAGCTTTTACGTTGTTTTCATTCAAATTGCGGGACAACACATTATTTTCTGTCAACATTTCATTTACACAGTTATTATCCGTATGCCCTTTCAAGTGCCTTTACCGCTTTAATGACTAAGTCTATTTTTGAAATTTGGTGTTTACAAGTTAAAATCCGTATTTTTTGCTAGAAAATTACTTAGAACCCGCAAACATTAAACATTATATATATATATTTTTTTTTTGCAGAGAATCTAGAGAATAAAATGGAGATTGTTGCAATATTTTATATCACACGGTATTTGTGCAGCGGTGCTTTAAACGCAAATTTTTGGGAAAAGGGACACTTTCATGAATTAAAAAAAAACATCTCAGCCGGTTAGGCAGGAAATATGGGTGTTCTTAACAGACGGTGTTGCCGTCTGTATCAGAGCCCCGCCCTGCCCCTCACCGTGCTTGTGTGACGCTGGTTGGGGGTCGGCGTGCACGTGTGCGGGCTGTTTATATATTGACCCCCCTGCCACAGTCTGGGTGTCATGGTCAAGATACGCTACACTCCATCATGGGCTTCATCCTTTCTCTCCTTGGGGTATATGTAAGTCATCACTAGGTTATTGATCTTTTTGCTAGCCAGTTTTTTCTTGTCCCACTTGTTTGATCTTTCAGCAATCGGAATTGTCTCTGCAGATCCTTGCATATTTTCACACCAGACCTTACCATGTTTTGGATGTGATTATACTCTTACTTCATTTTTTTGTCATCTGCACAGACGTCCGATTTGCAATACCATCGTTAGCTAGATACTCAACCCCTCTCCTCCTTTTAACAACATTTTTCCTTTTTCTTTTTTCAATTTTTATTATTTTTTCTTTTTCAACCTAGCATGATTGACACATTGATTATGCATTTTTCATTTTTATTTTTATTTTAGGTAGTCATTACTGGCTCATTACCTTGTCTTACCATGAATACCAGCAACCTGGGTTCCTGTGTCCAGGGGTGGCTTTTGCACGTCCCGCCTGCACGCGACCCCAGAATACCTCAGCTCCCAGGTCGGACATTTTTCTGGTCCCTGGTTCCATACCCGCTACACCCTAATGTACTGACCATATGTAAGTACTCAGGGTGGGCTTGCCTGCCTTCCCCTAGTATGATATGCCACACTTAGACTAATCATATTTCACCATATCTTCCAGATGTCCCCATGCTATCGCCCCTGATGAGTGTCCTTCACACGAAACGTGTTGGGCATTTTTGGGATGCAGACATATGTCTATAGTATATTTAGATCTTCACTTCAGAACTTTTCTAATTTTTCAATCATAATTTCACTGTTTATATCTCTATCTCTGGTGAAAGTGCTGCTGTAACATCACATGTATACATATGAAAATGTTTGTCTTGGTTGTATAATTTCATTGATTGTGACCACTATATGGCACCATGTGGGTATATATTTGATGTACTCTTGATGTCTGTATACATATGTGCTTGTAAATACTTTATGAAATGATATTTATTGCAATGTCTTTTATATATGTGGTCTATCATATTGATATGATTGTGCATTCTATCACGAATAATAAATATGTAATTTTTTATCCAGTCGTTTCCACGGTGTCCATGACCTCATTTTAAAGTCCCAACTTTCCCAGTTTAGTCATGAATTTAAAAAAAAAAACAAACAGTAAATTTACCCCAATTTTTTTCTATAATGTGAAAGATGATGTTACGCCGAGTAAATAGATACCAAACATGTCACGCTTTATAATTGCACGCACTCGTGGGAATTGCGACAAACTATGGTACCTAAGAATTTCCATAGGCGACGCTTTAAATTTTTTTTACGGTTATCACGTTAGAGTTACAGAGGAGGTCTAGTGCTAGAATTATTGCTCTCGCTCTGACGATTGCAGCGATACCTCACATGTGTGATTTGAACATTTTTTCATATGCGGGCGCGACTTCCATAAGCGTTTTCTATGCTGCGCGAGCTCGCGGGGACGGGGGCGCTTAAAAAAAAAAATTTTTTTCTTATTCATTTTATTAATTTTTATATTTATAAATTGTGTTAAAAAAAAAAAAATTTGATGACTTGTATTGCTGTCACAAGGAATGTAAACATCCCTTGTGACAGTAATAGGTGGTGACAGGTACTCTTTATGGAGGGATTGGGGGTCTAAAAGACCCCCGATCCCTCCTTTGCACTTCAAAGTATTCAGATCGATAGTATTAAATACATGTTATGTGTCACCAAACAGCAAATTTTACTCTACTGCATGGTACATATCAATTTAAGTAATCCTCAAATCCATGTTACTAATAAAAAATATCAACCTTAATTATTTACATAATAAATTAACCACTTCAGCCCCGGAAGAATTTACCCCCTTCCTGTCCAGAGCACTTTTTGCGATATGGCACTGCGTCGCTTTAATTGACATTTGCGCGGTCGTGCGACGTTGCACCCAAACAAAATTGATGTCATTTTTTTTCCACAAAAAGAGCTTTCTTTTGGTGGTGTTTGATCACCTCTGCAGTTTTTATTTTTTGCGGTATAAACAAAAAAAGAGCGACAATTTTGAAAAAAAGCAATGTTTTTTACTTTTTGCTATAATAAATATCTCCAAAAAATAGATATTCTTCTACATATTTTTGGTAAAAAAAATTGCAATAAGCGTATATTGATTGGTTTGCGCAAAAGTTATAGTGTCTACAAAATAGGGTATAGATTTATGGCATTTTTATTATTAATTTTTTAAGTAATGGCAGCGATCTGCAATTTTTATCGTGATTGCGACATTATGGCGGACACATCGGACACTTTGGCACTATTTTGGGACCATTGTCATTTATACAGCGATTAGTGCTATAAAAATGCACTGATTACTGTATAAATTACACTGGCAGACAAGGGGTTAAACACTAGGGGGCGATCAAGGGGTTAAGTGTGTCCTAGGGAGTGATTCTAACTGTGAGGGGGATGGGCTACCTAGGACATGACAGCGATCACTGCTCCCGATCACAGGGAGCAGTAGATCTCTGTCATGTCACTAGGCAGAATGGAGAAATGCCTTGTTTACATAGGCATCTCCCCGTTCTGCTGCTCCGTGACACAATCGCGGGACACTGGCAGACGAGTCCAGGGGACCCGCGTATGCGCTCCCACAATGCCACTTCTTAAAGGGGACATACCTATAGCCCATTTGCGCAGCCGTGCCATTGTGCCGACGTATATCGTCGTGCACTGATCCTATATTTAATACCTATCATTCTAAATAGATTACTAGAGAAAATTGGAAAAACATTTTTACATTTTTTTTTTTAATTATTAATAAAACAATTGAGATACAGCTCAATGTTTAAACCTCTAGGAAAAAGACTCTTCAACAAAAAAAATCCACCTAGTTTCTCTTTGAGATAATTTGCGTACACAATTTGAACCCCTCCATGATGGAAAAACACAATCTATTCCACAAAATTGCAATAGAGTGAGATCCTGGTTATGTTTTTCCTTAAAATGTAGGGAAACACTGTGATGTTTAAAACTCTTTCTTATGTTTGCCAGATGTTCAGCAATAGGGATCTTGAGTAGTCTTTTAGTTCTCCCCACATAATATAACCCGCATGGGCACCATAATAAGTAAACCACGTGTGAAGAATTACACGTGATAAACCCATCTATGGAGAATGTTCCTTGGTCAACATTAGTAATGCTTGACATGCCCCTATATTGCTGGTTTTAACTGTTCTGCAACATATACACTTTCTACATGAGAAAAATCCCTTTAAATCAATTTTTTAATGTTTGTTGGCCAGGTGGGTCCAATATTTTCTTTACCACCTGGTCTACAAAACTGGGGGCTCTTCTATAAATGAACTTGGTCAGGTCAGGTAGAACTCCACCCAAATCTCTATCCATACATAAAATATACCAGTATTTGTTGAAAATATTCTTGATTTCCTTGTACTGGTAATGAAAGTTAGATATAAAACCCCATTGATGTTGATCAGTAGATGGTTGAACATCCTTCTTAGTCAAACATTGAGTTCTATGTATATTTGCTACCTCTTTAATTGTTTTAACCAGGATGTCCCCTCTATATCCCTTTTGTACAAATTTTTGTACAAAAATACATTCGCTTGTGTATAGAAATCTTCTTGTTTAGTGCAGTTGTGTCTCACTCTAAGCATCTGTCCCTTCGGGATATTTTTTATCCATGCCGGATGATGACCACTCTTGATAGATAAATAACTATTGCGATCCGTTGGTTTAAAGTAAACCCTAGTACTTAGGTCATTCATATTCTTCTCAATAGTAACATCTAGAAAATTAACTGTTTTGTCACTTATTTGGTAATCTAATACAATATTATTATCATTGTTATTCAAATGAGAAGGAAATTCCATCGCAGATTCCTCCGATCCCTCCCAAATAAATAGGAGGTCATGAATAAATCTACGATAGAATTTCAATTGAGGCCTATGTCTATTAAAGACATGTCTATCTTCCCATTCCACCACCATAAATAGGTTGGCTAAACTGGGAGCAAATTTCGCTCCCATAGCTACGCCAACCTGCTGGGAAAAAAACTGTCCATGATACCAAAAATAATTCTGTGCAATTCAAAAATCAAGTACCCTACCCCAAAAACATTTTTGTGTATGTAGGTTGTCCTCCCTTTTATTTAAACCCCAATTGAGTGCCAATTGCAAATCATCATGTTGGATGATGGTATACAAAGAAGATACATCTGCAGTTACTAGATAGGCTGTAGAAGCAGGGTTCAGCTTGACCTCACCCAGCAACTGCAGAAGATCTGTTGTATCTCTCAAATATGCCTTGGTTGTTTTTACACTTGGCTGGAGAAACTTATCCAAGTACTCTACTAGTCTTGCTGTTACAGAACCAATCCCGTTTACAATTGGTCGTGCAGGCGATTGTTGTAAATTCTTATGAATTTTAGGTAATGTGTGAATTACTGGAATTCTGCAAGCACTAGGGTTAGGATATCTTTTTTCTTTACAGTTTTTTAGCATTGGTTCTAAAACCCCATTCCACTAATTGGTTTAACTGGGCTTTATAGGGCTCTGTTGGTTTAGATATTAATCTTTTATAGGTGGATCGATCTCCCAATAATTCAAATAAATGGTTGTGATAAAATGATTTGTCCATCACAACCTCCCCACCCCACTTGTCCTCTGGTCGGATTATTATATTTTTCCTATCTTCTAATGATTTAATTCCCTCTTTAATTTATTCTGGATTAACCCTTTTTTAGGGGTTAATTCTTCAATGTCTTTCAGTACCATATTTTGAAATACAGGCTTGAATGGAGGAGAAGATTTGGATGCCGCACACTGGATGTAGTCAAAAAACTTCACTTTATTGAAAAAATGGGATCATCAAAACAACTCTTCTCCCAATTAAATGAGCTCTTGAAAAAATAATGATAATCAAAATAATTTGTGAAATACCTGGGAAGGCCTCCGGGCAGGTGAAGAGAAAAGCATATATCCTTAGATGCAGACAAGCAAAGAAAGTGTTTCCACCGCTCAGGCTGACACTGACCCAGGTGTAAGTAGAAGTTTCAGAGCAGAAGAGCTCCAGGTGCTGGCTGAATGCTAGGCAAAGCAGGCTTGAATGGAGGAGAAAATTTGGATGCCGCACACTGGATGTAGTCAAAAAACTTCACTTTATTGAAAAAATGGGATCATCAAAACAACTCTTCTCCCAATTAAATGAGCTCTTGAAAAAATAATGATAATCAAAATAATTTGTGAAATACCTGGGAAGGCCTCCGGGCAGGTGAAGAGAAAAGCATATATCCTTAGATGCAGACAAGCAAAGAAAGTGTTTATTTTGATTATCATTATTTTTTCAAGAGCTCATTTAATTGGGAGAAGAGTTGTTTTGATGATCCCATTTTTTCAATAAAGTGAAGTTTTTTGACTACATCCAGTGTGCGGCATCCAAATCTTCTCCTCCATTCAAGCCTGCTTTGCCTAGCATTCAGCCAGCACCTGGAGCTCTTCTGCTCTGAAACTTCTACTTACACCTGGGTCAGTGTCAGCCTGAGCGGTGGAAACACTTTCTTTGCTTGTCTGCATCTAAGGATTAGGGATGAGCCGAACACCCCCCGGTTCGGTTCGCACCAGAACCCGCGAACGGACCGAAAGTTCGCACGAACGTTAGAACCCCATTGACGTCTATGGGACTCGAACGTTCGAAATCAAAAGTGCTCATTTTAAAGGCTAATTTGCATGGTATTGTCCTAAAAAGGGTTTGGGGACCCGGGTCCTACCCCAGGGGACATGTATCAATGCAAAAAAAACTTTTAAAAACGGCCGTTTTTTCGGGAGCAGTGATTTTAATGATGCTTAAAGTAAAAAAAAAAAAGTGAAATATTCCTTTAAATATCGTACCTGGGGGGTGTCTATAGTATGCCTGTAAAGTGACGCGTGTTTCCCATGTTTAGAACAGTCCCTGCACCAAATGTCATTTTTAAAGGAAAAAATCTCATTTAAAACTGCTTGCGGGTTTAATGTCATGTCGGGTCATGGCAATATGGATGAAAATCAGTGAGACAAACGGCATGGGTACCCCCCAGTCCATTACCAGTCCCTTTGGGTCTTGTATGGATATTAAGGGGAACCCCGCACCCAAATTAAAATAAGGAAAGGTGTGGGGCCACCAGGCCCTATATACTCTGAACAGCAGTATACAGGCGGTGCAAACAAGACAGGGACTGTAGGTTTGTTGTTAAGTAGAATCTGTTTGTAATTTTGAACATTTTTAACGTGTTTAGCTCCAGCCAAAAAATCTTTTCTAAGCTTTTTGGAAAACATAGGGAAGGGTTATCACCCCTGTGACATTTGTTTTGCTGTCTTTCCTCCTCTTCAGAAGATTTCACCTCACTTTTTTGTCCCAATGAAAAATGTTTTTTGAAAATTTGGGGTTTTTTGTGGAACAAGGATTGGAAAGCATCAGTGGAAAGGAGAACTTGTTTTCCCATATTAACTCTTACAGGAGAGAATTTCCCTTCCTAGGGGTAGATTTCATCTCACTTCCTGTTGTCTCCTTCCGTTTGCAAGTAGGAGTCGTTTGTAAGTTAGATGTTTGAAAGTAGGGTCCTGCCCTATATACTCAGCAGAAATTTGGGCCTTAGGTGTTGCTGTGGCCACAACACTGTAAGCCCTCACAGGGCCCTGCTGTGAAATATTAGATCAAGAATTGTAATTACATGCCCCTGTTGAACAGCAGCTGAAAAATTAGGCCTTAGGCACTGGTGCTGGTGCCACAACACTGCAACCCCTCACAGACACTCTAGTTGGAACGCAGGAACGAGCCCTGCTGCAAATTATTGCTTCAAAAATTGTAATTACACGCCCCTGTTAGACAGGGGCAGAAAAATTGGGCCTTAGGCACTGGTGCTGGTGCCACAACACTGCAACCCCTCACAGACACTCTAGTTGGAACGCAGGAACGAGCCCTGCTGCAAATGATTGCTTCAAAAATTGTAATTACACGCCCCTGTTAGACAGGGGCAGAAAAATTGGGCCTTAGGCACTGGTGGTGGCGCCCAGAACCAAAAATGTTCTTACAAGCTATCAGCGTGATGATTGAGGAGGAAGAGGATAATTACTCAGGGATAGTCACTCAGCATCAGCATAGGCAGTCTTTGAA
This sequence comes from Aquarana catesbeiana, assembly GCF_042186555.1. Taxonomy (NCBI): domain Eukaryota; kingdom Metazoa; phylum Chordata; class Amphibia; order Anura; family Ranidae; genus Aquarana; species Aquarana catesbeiana. The sequence continues at coordinate 89,719,695 of NC_133328.1, forward strand.
GGGATCTGAGATTTCAAAAAAAATTATTCGGTTACATCAGCATCAGGTGCTTGGTAGCTGGTGGTGATCCAAGACTCATTCATTTTTATGAAGGTCAGCCGATCGACCGAGTCGGTGGACAGACGCACCCTGTGATCGGTTACCACGCCTCCAGCAGCACTGAATGTGCGTTCCGAAAGAACGCTGGATGCAGGACAGGCCAGTAGCTCAATTGCATACTGTGCAAGCTCTGGCCAGTGATCCATCCTCAAGACCCAGTAACCCAGAGGATTTTCGGTGGGAAAGGTGTCCAAGTCTGATCTTGCCCCTAGGTATTCCTGCACCATGTAAAACAGACGCTGGCGATGGTTGCTGGAACCGATCATACCTTGGGGCTGCGGACCAAAAAATTGTCTGAACGCATCGGTCAGACGGCCACCTTCTCCACCGCTCCTTCTTTGACTGACCGAAGCCTCAGCAACACGTTGTCCAGAAACAGGAGTTTGTAACCTCCCAGTCTCTGGGAACGCGTTGCACAGACCTTTCTGCAAGGCCTCCCGAAGATGTTTCATCCTCTGCTCCCTCTGCGATGGCAAGATAAGGTCCGCAACCTTACCCTTGTAACGTGGATCAAGGAGGGTTGCCAGCCAGTATTGGTCCTTCTCCTTGATACCACGAATACGAGGATCCTTACGCAGGCTTTGCAGGATCAGGGAGGCCATGCAGCGTAGGTTTGCTGAGGCATTCGGTCCGGAGTCCTCTGGGTCACTAAGAACGACATGGTCCGCAGCCACCTCCTCCCAGCCACGTACAAGTCCATGTGTTTCTTGGGACTGATCCCTTAAAGACTGCTGCTGATGCTGAGTGCCAGGCTCCACCTCCATACTGACACAATCTTCCTCCTCCTCCTCTTCCTCCTCGTCCTCTTCCTGTGTGATCGGCGGGCACGCAGGAACACTGTCTGGATAAAGGGGGCCTTGAGAGCTAAGGAAGTCCTCCTCTTCCTGCCTCTGTTCTGCCTCAAGTGCCCTGTCCATTATTCCACGCAGCGTGTGCTCCAACAGGTGGACAAGGGGGACAGTGTCACTGATGCATGCACTGTCACTGCTCACCATCCTCGTGGCCTCCTCGAATGGTGACAGGACAGTGCATGCATCCCTGATCATGGCCCACTGGCGTGGGGAAAAAAAACCAAGCTCCCCTGACCCTGTCCTGGTGCCATAGTCGCACAGGTACTCATTGATGGCCCTCTGCTGCGTGTGCAGCCGCTGCAGCATGGCCAACGTTGAGTTCCACCTGGTGGGCATGTCACAGATTAGGCGGTTCTTGGGCAGGTTAAACTCCTTTTGGAGGTCCGTCAGCCGAGCACTGGCATTATATGACCGGCGGAAATGCACACAGACTTTCCTGGCCTGCCTCAGGACATCCTGTAAGCCCGGGTACCTGCCCAAGAACCGCTGCACCACCAAGTTAAGGACGTGAGCCAAACAGGGCACATGGGTCATTTGTCCCTGTCGGAGGGCAGAGAGGAGGTTGGTGCCATTGTCGCAAACCACCATTCCTGCCTTAAGTTGGCGTGGCGTCAACCACCTCTGAACCTGCCCCTGCAGAGCTGACAGAACCTCTGCCCCAGTGTGGCTCCTGTCCCCCAAGCACACCAGCTCAAGCACCGCATGGCATCTTTTGGCCTGCGTACTTGCGTAGCCCCTTGAACGCCTACGGAGCACCGCTGGTTCCGAGGAAGAGGCCATGGAGGAAGAAGAAGAGGAGGGGGTGGAGGAGAGAGGTGTGTCACAATCAGCATTTTGGAGGCGTGGTGGCGGAACAACCTCCAACACTACTGCACCTTGTCCTGCATCCTTCCCAGCTGCCAGCAGAGTCACCCAATGCGCCGTGAAACTTAGGTAACGTCCCTGTCCATGCCTGCTGGACCATGAGTCAGCGGTAATATGCACCTTACCGCTGACCGCCCTGTCCAGCGAGGCATGGACATTGCCTTCCACATGCCGGTAGAGAGCCGGAATCGCCTTCCGTGAGAAAAAGTGGCGTTTGGGTACCTGCCACTGAGGAACCGCACATTCCACAAACTCACGGAAGGGGGCAGAGTCTACCAACTGAAAAGGCAGCAGTTGAAGTGCTAGCAATTTTGCCAAGCTAGCATTCAACCGCTGGGCATGTGGATGGCTGGGAGCAAACTTCTTTCGGCGGTGCAGCAGCTGGGGCAGGGAAATTTGCCTGGTACAATCTGACGTCGGTGTACCAAAAGCAGATTGCCCACAAGTACTTGGCTGTGACACACCTAATTCTACACCTTCATTCCTCTCACTGTAGGTCTCAGAGAGGACTGAAGGTCTAGTGGGGTTGGAAATCTCAGCTGATGAGGAGCAAGGAGAGATCCTCTTTGTTCTTTGGTGTGGGTCTTTTAGATACGCTTGCCAACGAACTGCATGGCAGGTCAACATATGTCTGGTCAAGCATGTGGTACCCAAGCGGGAGATATTTTGGCCACGCGAGATACGCTTGAGACATATGTTGCAAATAGCAGCGGTGCGATCTGATGCACTCGTCTCAAAAAAGGCCCACACCAAAGAACTTTTTGAATAACGCGCAGAGACTGCAGCGCCCTGCACATGTGGAGCTTTGGGGTGTGATGCAGTCAATGTGCTGCCCTTAGGCTGGCCCCTGGAGGGCATCCTGCCTCGTTGGTGATGTGCTGCCGCCTCCTCCTCCTCCTCCTCCTCCTCCTCCTCCTCCTCCTCCTCCTCCTCTCTCCTATCAGGCACCCACGTTGAGTCAGTGACCTCATCATCCCCTCCCTCCTCATCACTGGAGCAAACCTGGCAGTATGCTGCAGCAGGGGGAGCATGACTGCCAGATTGCTGTCCTTCTTGGGCACCCCCTCTGTCCGCGCTCATGTTACTGCCTTCATCGAGCTCAGTATCGTCATCAGAGCCTTCCAAACGCTGGGCATCCTCCTGGAGCATGTACCCAACACTGTGGTCAAACAGTTCGAGGGAATCCTCATGAGGACATGGTGGAGCTAGGGAAGGAGTCACTGATGACATTGAGCTGAGGGAAGAGGCCGCTGCTTTGCCAGACAAAGCACCCTGGGCATGGGTGAGAGAGGATGAGGAGGATGAGGACGGCTTGGTCATCCACTCGACCAAGTCTTCCGCATGTTGCGGCTCAACATGGCCAGCTGCCGAAAAAAAGGCCAAGCGTGTCCCATGGCCACGTGCTGATGAGGATGCACCGTCTCCACGACCAGCACTAGACACAGAGCCTGCTTGCCCTCTCTTATTGGCTTGTGACTGTCTGCCTCTCCTTCTTGGCCTTCCAGACATACTAATGGCCTGTAGCTGCACTAAGCTGGGATAGAACACCTGTAATTTTCTTCAAGTAGCTTTATATACTGTAACCAGACAAGCCTGCCTGTCAGTAGGAAGATAACAGGAACGGATCTAGCTGTACACTGTGAGCAGGACGCACTGTACTAAATGTAAATAGTCTAGCTGCCTGACCGTGGTACTAATAGGATCAAATAGAACACCTGTAATTTTCTTCAGGTAGCTTTATATACTGTAACCAGACAAGCCTGCCTGTCAGTAGGAAGATAACAGGAACGGATCTAGCTGAACACTGTGAGCAGGACACACTGTACTAAATGTAAATAGTCTAGCTGCCTGACCGTGGTACTAATAGGATCAAATAGAACACCTGTAATTTTCTTCAGGTAGCTTTATATACTGTAACCAGACAAGCCTGCCGGTCAGTAGGAATTTAACAGGAACGGATCTAGCTGAACACTGTGAGCAGGACACACTGTACTAAATGTAAATAGTCTAGCTGCCTGACCGTGGTACTAATAGGATCAAATAGAACACCTGTAATTTTCTTCAGGTAGCTTTATATACTGTAACCAGACAAGCCTGCCGGTCAGTAGGAATTTAACAGGAACGGATCTAGCTGAACACTGTGAGCAGGACACACTGTACTAAATGTAAATAGTCTAGCTGCCTGACCGTGGTACTAATAGGATCAAATAGAACACCTGTAATTTTCTTCAGGTAGCTTTATATACTGTAACCAGACAAGCCTGCCGGTCAGTAGGAATTTAACAGGAACGGATCTAGCTGAACACTGTGAGCAGGACACACTGTACTAAATGTAAATAGTCTAGCTGCCTGACCGTGGTACTAATAGGATCAAATAGAACACCTGTAATTTTCTTCAGGTAGCTTTATATACTGTAACCAGACAAGCCTGCCGGTCAGTAGGAATTTAACAGGAACGGATCTAGCTGAACACTGTGAGCAGGACGCACTGCACTAAATGTAAATAGCAGGAACGGATCTAGCTGAACACTGTGAGCAGGACGCACTGCACTAAATGTAAATAGTCTAGAAGATAACAGGAACGGATCTAGCTGAACACTGTGAGCAGGACGCACTGCATTAAATGTAAATAGTCTAGATAGAAGATAACAGGAACGGATCTAGCTAAACTGAATACAGTGTATATATATATATGCAACACCTGGGATGCATATATATACACAATACACTGTAAGTGCAGCTAACTGACTGACTGTTCTGCCTAATCTATCTAACTCAAATCAAATGACACTGTCTCTCTCTCTCTCTATCTCTCAGCACACCGGAACACACACTACACAGGGCCGCCGTGCAGGCGGCCTTATATAGTGTGGGGTGTGTACTAAATGCCCTGAGCCGTAATTGGCCAAAGCCACCCTGGCTTTGGCCAATTACAGCTCTCTCTACTGACAGCGCTGTGATTGGCCAAGCATGCGGGTCATAGTGCATGCTTGGCCAATCATCAGCCAGCAATGCACTGCGATGCCGCAGTGAATTATGGGCCGTGACGCGCCACACGAATTTAGCGCGAACGGCCCATAACGTTCGCAATTCGGCGAACGATCGAACAGCCGATGTTCGAGTCGAACATGGGTTCGACTCGAACACGAAGCTCATCCCTACTAAGGATATATATTTTGAAATACCTCAACAAAATGATTATTGGAATTCTGAGGGTTGAATATTGATTTGTTGCACAACCCACTATCTACTCTATTTTCATTAGCGATCACTCTATTAGAAGATCCTGCTGGATGACTAAGAAAATATTTTTTCATATTTAAGGTGCGTATGTACGTATCTATATACACCTAAAATGTGTTCATTGTTTTCTTTGGGGCACATTTTAAACCCAAATTTAGTATATTCAGTTCTTTCTGATTGAGTTCAACCTCACTTAAATGATAAATTCACGTATTTAAGTGTCCCTCCTTCTCTTTCTTGGATTGTTTGCGTCTACCTGCCCTGCATCCTGTCCTTCTCTTCGGTAAAGTGCCATTTCCCTGTTTGAGTAGTATGGAGAAGCATACTGAGAGACTGCATTACATTTATTCCATACTGACATAACCGAGCTCCCTAACTACCGCAAAGTTAGAATTTTTATGTAACATATTGCTTGAGGTGATTGTAGCTGTATTAGTGCACTTGCGACAGAAACAAACAATTGAGCAGTGTCCGTAATACTTTTTTTATTTGCACTAATATACAGTTTTTCAGGACAAGCTTTTGGGGGATGGCTCCTTTTTCAAGGCAGTACTAATTCACAAACGTTTTAGCAGAATGTTAAAAAGAAAGGCAATCTATGAGAGAAAGGAAAAAAAAACAAAAACACACACAAGCAAATGTACACAGGCAATGGTAACAAAACTAGCATAGTTAGTGAGATATTCGACGGTCACAGAGGGGTCGTAAAACTGTTGGATAATGAGTAAGAAAACCAATATCTAAATTTTCCTTTCCTGAATAGTTTTGAAATTCCCTTTAAGAACTAAGACTGAGAAATTATGTCCCACATGTGTGCAGAAACTATCTTCTTTATGTTCCTTGGTGTTTGTGCAAATTCATCCTTGCTTATAACTTCTGTCCTGTTTCGTCAATGTAAGATCCTTTGCTACATCTTTTGCATTGGGTGAGGTACACAACATTATTGGATGGGGCAGTTGTATAATCCAGTGATATTGAAGGTCCCTTTTGTGTGTGTGACACTTTTAGATGGATTGATTTGGTCGCACAGTTTGCAGCGTTTTTATTGCAGGGTTTGCTTCCATTATTTGAGACTTCATAATCAGAATGAAGTTTCCTGACGATTAGTTTATGTCTGAGGTTGGGTGGTTGTTTGAATGCCAGTATTGGAGGTTGTTAGAATATTTTTTTCAGAGTTTCATCCTCTGTTATAATGGGTTGTGAATCTTTAATTATCTTTTTTATCCCTTCTAGTGCTGGATTGTATGTGGGTGACTAGAGGTTCCCGGTTATTTGTTTTTTTCTCTTTGTATTGAAGTCGATTTTCTCTTCGGGTTTTCAAGGCCATGTTTATGCTGGTGTTGATGGTTTTGTCTGTGTAAACTTGTTTATGGAAGGAATCTGCTAGTGTTCTGAGATGTTTATCTTGGTCTTCTGGGTCAGACCATAATCGGTAGTATCTGATGGCCTGGCTGTGTATGGCCTGTTTGGTGTGTTGGGGGTGAAAATTGGAATCGTGGAGATAGTTGCATCTGTCACTAGGTTTCCTGTATATAAAAGTGTAAAACTTGTCTTGTGGTGTCTAGAAAGTTAAAATGTGTGTCTGAAAAATCCATTTTCAATTTGAAAGATGGGTGAAAAGTGTTGATGAAGGAGTAAAACTGTTTTAGATTTTCTTCACCTTTTGTTCATATGATGAAAATATCATTATTATAGCGATAGTATCTGTATGGTTTTTGTTGTATGCTGTTCATGAATTTATCCTCCAGGTCAGCCATAAATAAGTTTGCATATTGGGGTGTCATTTTACTTCCCACAGCAGTACCCATACACTGAAGATAGATGTAATTGTTAAAAGTGAAGTAGTTCATTTCAATGAGCTGTGTAACATCCTCAGCAGTGTATTTATGGTGTGCTGAGGATGATAAGAATCTGCGACATACAGATAAACTATCCCTGTGAGGGATGTTACTATACAGAGATTCTACATCCATAATGACCAGAAGTGTATTTGACAGGAATTTTTGTATATTGCTGAGTTTGTTCAGAAAATCAGTTGTGTCTTGCAGGAAACTAGCAGTATTTATGACTAATGGCTTTAACATTTTTCTATGAGGCCTGAGATTTGTTTGGTAAATGTATTCATACCTGTTATGATGGGTCTGCCTGGATTTCCTATCTTGTGAATCTTGGGCAACGTGTAGAAGTCCCCAATTTCTGGATTATCCAGAATCGCATTGATAAGTTCTGAATGTAGGCGGGCTGGTATTGTTTTATTGAGAGGGCCTGAGGCAGCTGGCAAATGCTACTTACTATAAAAAAAACTGGATTATGATACGACCCAGGATTTTACTAAGCAATTA